>NC_071121.1:23165000-23492500 GCF_024256425.1 Clarias gariepinus | reverse complement strand
CAGCTTTGGAGCTTCACAGATAAAGACGCAATTATTTGTCACATGTACAGTACGTTACAGCACAGTGAAATGATTTATAATATCCCAGTTAGGAGGCTGGGGTTAGAGTGCAGAAACGCCACCCTAGAAGCAGGGTTAACGGCCTTGCTTCAGGGCTCAACAGCAATCCATCCTTCTTTGGAAGATCAGTAACACAGAGCTTTAACCGTTCAAACACTAGAAATGTTAGACAATTCAATTATGAATAGTGATTCTTTTGTGTAGTGATTCATGCACCACATTCACACTGACTGCAAACTTTATTTTTTTTACTTTTATAAAAGATAAACCGATTGATCCCGCACACTTGCTGTGGAGCTGCGTTTAGGTTTAAAGAGATAAAACATCGCCATTTCTTTATAATCCTACAGGTAGCACACACTGAACCATTTACACATTTTCATCCCATGTGGCAGGAGTGAATTATTTGCTAAAGATTATTTTGTCTAGAAGTCATAATTATGGCAGATGACAGAGACACATGCTCAGTAAACATGCAGCTTTTTGCTTAATTAAATTTTGGGTAAAATGCTAAACTCCTGTATTTGAAGATAGTCTTGTTTAAATGCTATTCTAAAAGATGTAAAATAATTATTTTTTTTAAAGCGTAAGATGGATTAGGGATATTTATATAATTGTGACACTTAAAGACAAACTTGTGACAATACCGTATCAGGAGATGATTTCCATCCCTAATACAGATACTTGTAAATATATTTTTATTTTTAAGATCTAGTGGGCCTGAAGCACATATTGCTTACAATATTAAACTGCTGAATGTAGAAACTTGAAACATTTTATACAGACAAAAACACATTGTTTCAATGATTATGTATGATACCATAAAAAAATCTTATTTTTTACTTGATTTAAATTTTGTTAAATAATTTCAAAATCAAACAGGTCAGAATCCTGAAGTCGTTATCATGAACTGATTCCAATCGTGACTCGGTATTCCCCTGGTAAAGATTTACACAAGCACCTGTATTGCCATAAACTGTCTCAAAAGGGTGTGTTTTTATTGACGTTTTGTTTTCTTCCTCCTCAGTACAGCTTCAGCAAGTACAGGATGCAAACCCACCTGCTGATCCTGGTTCATGGCCAGACAAGAGCAGGACACACCAAACTGGAAAAGGAACACGATGAACAGAATGACCATGTACTGGAGAAGTGAGTGGTCAAGGGAAATTACTTAATCATACCCAGAGACAGCGATTCACGCAAACACACAGTTTAACAAGCACGTCATTTATCAAAACATGTGTCATAACTTTAGTGACTACTTCCTGGTGAGTATTTACAGCGCTTCTCAGTACAAGTGCCTACTCCAGCACTTCTCTTTAATTCTGGCGCTCTCTTCCTCCTACATGTCTCTCACATCTGTTCATTTGTAATAAACTTCCCACATCCTCGGTGCTTTTGAATTACGTGCGATATCGTTTGATAGGACGTGTCCTATAAGGGAACAACACGCTGGTAGACTTAGTGAAACTGTCTAGTTTAATGCACAGAGTGGAACATCTGAGGGATGAGTTTAGTTCCTGTTTTCATCTACATCGTAGATTCTATAAGTCATCATTTCCTCAACAGTGTCTCTCCATGTCTCTCTTTCACACAAGCCAGGTGCACCTGAAAGTGCTTATATCCAAAGACCTCCACTGTAACTGACATAGAATCTATAACAGATTTGGCACATTACAAAAAAAAACATAAAAAAAAAAAAAAAAAAACACTGAAATGCTGCTGTAAACAACCATTGATAAAGGATACAAAGAAGAGCATGACTTGGTGGTGATGGACGGCTCCGATGAGGCCAACGATGGCGATGAGCAAGAGGAAAAAGCCCACAGCGATCACGCCTCCGATGATGTGGATACTGGAGACAATCCCAAAGCCCTTTCCCCAGACTGCTACGCCAATCAGGAGCAGACCCACCAACTGACGGACCAATGAAAAATTAGGAAGCACTGTTACTGCACTGAAACATTGCCTACACTTGTTACAGCTAAAAAAAATAAATTAAAAAGAAACAATCACAAAGACTAAATACAAAATCTGTATTAATATAAACTTATTTAATTCTCCAACAACATTTATATCCTGATTGTAATGCGCTGTGACAAACACATGCTAGTTTACTAACGTTTAGCCAGACAGAAAGAAACAAACAGAAAGAATGAACGAGAGACAGACAGAGACAGGCAGACACAGAGACAGACAGAGACAGGCAGACACAGAGACAGACAGAGACAGGCAGACAAAGAGACAGACAGAGACAGGCAGACAAAGAGACAGACAAAGACAGGCAGACAAAGAGAAAGAAAGACAGGCAGACAAAGAGAAAGAAAGACACAGAGAGAAAAAAAGAAAAACAAAGAGAAAGAAAAATTGAAGCAGACAGACAAAGAAACAATGAGTGTCAAACAGACAGAAAAATAGAAACAGACAAAGAGACATACATACAGAGACATACAGAAAAAAAACAGACACACACCAAGATGCACAGCAAAACTGACAAATTGACAAACTCAAACACATGGACAAAACCAGCCCAACAAACACAAAAAAGAACAGACACACACACAGACAGACAATCAGACAGACAGACACAAAGTAGTATCTGAGGGTCTGCAGGTTGGACTGATGCAGTGACCAGACGCCTGAAAACACCACATAGGGTAAATAAATAAATAAATAAATAAATCAGAGCATCTTCTCTGCGTTTACACACTGAGCTGCTGCCTGAGATCACACACAGGGGGTGATGCGGGGGGGACTGGGGGCGTTGTAGATAGAAGTAAAAACCACCCCGGCGAGATGACATCATCGCTTCATCACGCACGTGCTAAAGTTGTTGAATCACTTCCGGTGCAGCAGAGATGAGGCTACCGTTTCTAAATGTATTAAGTGGGTTTACAGTTTAAGATGGAGTGTTAATTATATTAGCACGGCTAACGCCAATGTCTGAGTAAACTAGGCTAATCTTAATTAGCTCAGTTAGCCTCGACGTGGCTATCGATACACGGATATAAAGTGAGCTAGTTATCTTAACAAAGATAAATCACAACATTAACATGTGTGTCAAAGCATAACAAAGTGTGTGTACAGTATGTGTTTCGCCCCACACACTGTGTGTTTATATAAATACCCAAATAAACAAACGGAAGAAGTTGGCTAAGCTAGCTGTCAGGACGCTAACCGTCTCTCTGTGCTCGCTACTCGATAATAACACTCGTAAAAACAACAAACAGCTAACACTGGCTGAGCTACATAGACATTTCTCTCTGTCTGTTTCTCATGCAGAACATTTCTTCATCCCTGCACCAGAACACCGGTCGCTAGGCCGGAGTGTAGGAGCTAGCACACAGCTAACATGCTAACTAGCCGTCCATGACTCACCATGTACACGACGTTGAGAGCGCACAGAGCATTTTTCGAGCAGGTGAATCCTCCGCACACCATGATGAACCCTGAGGCATTTAATCTACACACCAGCCCCTGTGCTAACCGTTACACACCCCGAGCTAACAGGACGCTCAACCCGACCCGCCTCGGCTCATCTACAGCCTGAACACAGAGGAGGCGTCACTCGGTAACACCGCCAGCAGCGCGGTGCATTCTGGGTAGGACAGAGATTGATCAGTCTGGAAGATTCCACCTTTCAGAAATGAGCGTTGATTTAATGGTGATGATAATAATAAATATAATTATTATTATGACCGGGTATTCAGAAATAACGTCAAAAGGTTGAACGCGGTTCTATTTTTTAAGGACCGTTTCAATCACAAAGAATGAAGACTTAATATGTATTAATACAATCTTATTTAATTCTCTAAAGACATTAATATCCTGCTTGTGTCCCCCAATCTGTGACAATCATATTCTAGTTAACTAACGTTTAACCAGACGGCCAGACAAAGAGAGAGAGAGACAAAGCGACATACAGAGCAAAAGAAACAGACAGAGATACCAGCAGAAAGAGAGACAGACAAAAAGGATGACAGGCACAAATACAGAGACAAACAGGAAGAGACAAAAGGAAACAGAGATATGGACAAAGCAACAGACAGAGACAAAGAGACAGACAAAAAAAAAGGGGCAAAATTGAAGACAGACAAAAATAAAAAAAGAAAGAGACAGACAAAGAGACAAACCATCAAAGAGACAAAAGAAAAAACAGAGAACAAGCAGGCAGAGAGATGGACAAAGCAACAGACAGAGACAAAGCAACAGTCAGAAAGAAATAGAGACAAGCAGACAAAGAGAGATGGACAAAGCAATAGACAGAGACAAAGAGACAGACTGAAAAAAGAGGCAAAAATAAAGACAGAAATAAAAAAAGAAACAAACAAATGAAGACTCAAAGAACTGAGGGGTATGGATGTTACATTTTGGACAGTGCTATTGTAATACTTGCTTGTGGGTGCTTTCGGGGCTTTAAGAATGAAGAAGTTAAAAGATTAATAAAATAAAACCCTCGGACACGGACGAGCTCTTCTTAACGCTTTTTATTCTCCTTCTTGACTCCCCTATTCCGTTCTTCCCCCTTACTTAATTAAAGTCCCCACTCCAATATCCAACAACACAAAATGGATAGGGCTGAACTAACCTTGAATATTCAAATATGACATCAGTACTTATTTTTCCAACAATCTCTGTAGTTATACAATGCTATTTAAAATCTTACACTACATTCTAAGGCTGTTTCTGACTTTGTGCTTCCTTTTAAATCTGCAAGTTGTAAATAATAGTAATAATAATAATACCAACAACAAACACGAATGCCTCCATATTAAATGTTTGCTGTGTCCAGGCATATAAAGCACTTTAACTACACTTTAGTCATCTTTACCCAACTGCACTTTTACAGACCTGAGTGCCTGCTGGTTGTTTTACTTTACTAACCTTCCATAATTCAAGCTATATTATGAAGCAGACACTCTGTCTTAAAAGAAAGCCATAAGTCCCATTTGCAGTTTGCTACAAGCCATGTGGAACTGCAAATAGGACTCCTTATGGTGTTTTTTTAACAATGGCTTACTAGTAATTGTCCTGTGGACAGATTCTCCCTCCTGAGCTGTGAATCTCTGCAGCTCCTTCAGAGTTACCAAGGGCCTCTTGGCTACTTGTCTAATTAATGCTCTCCTTGCCCAGTCTGTCAGTTTAGGTGGACAGCCATATCCTGGTAGGTGTGCAGTTTACCTAAACCTGTTTTAAACGTCTCCTCAACTGGCCATTCCTGACCTGTCTGGTGTGTACTTTGGGCTTCATGATGCTGTTTGCTCACTAATGTTTTCTAACAAACATCTGAGGGCTTCCCAGAACAGCTATATTTACTGTATATTGAGATGAAAATACACACAGATAGACTCTATTAGGTGACTTCTGAAGGCAACTGGTTCCACTGTATTTTAGTTAAGGGTATCAGAGTAAAGGACTGGATACAAATCACAAAAAATCCCAATAAAATATATTAATGTTTGCGTGTATAATGATGTCCAAACATCAAAATGTGGAAAAGTGCGAAGGGTATTAATACTTTTCCAAGACACTATACTTACTGTATATCCTGTAGAACTCTGGACATTAGGCGGGGTACACTCTGCAATTTGGTAATTTGGAAACACCAATTAGCCTAACCTGCCTAAACCCACCAAGCATAGGGACTCCATGCAAACTGTAAACACAGACCCAAATGCAGGACTCGAACCCTCGATAACATTGTTGTCATACTTGTTTTAAATTGCATATTATCTATGTATCTATTTTGGTCTGATACTCATAAAGATTCGACTGTATACCTTAGCTTTGCACATGAATTTTATATCTACTTTTCCAGTCAAAAGTTTGGACAAACCTTCTAACTTTATAGTCTTCCCTGACTTTCAGTTCATTTTACATTATTAAACAGTGCTGAAGACATCCAGAATATGCAATAATTTCCTTTGAACTTTTGATATTGAGATGTATCTGCTACTCATGCCCTGTAAAGACTTCATAGCGGCTCTAATCTGAGGTGCTGTTTGTTAACTGGTGATCTCTGAGGCTGGTAACTCTAAGGTAGGCTTTGATCTTGCTTTCCTGGGAAGATCTTTATGAGAGCCAGTTACATCATGGTGCTTGATGGGTTTTGCAAATGCACTTGACAATACTATTCTTGCAAGAACTGTTTTAGAACAGCTGACCTTCATGTCTTAAAATAGCAATTTATTGTTGTGGTTACCTCATTACCTTATTCCATACGTGCTACTCCACAGATAAAATAAAAAATCCAATATTGTTCTATAATGTAGAACAATAAATCCAAATTTATGTGAAAGTTATTAAGTAAAGAAAAAACAATCATCCCTGTAAACAAAGCCACATAAGTTACCTTTAATGAAGTGATCACTGCACACACATATATTGTATTAACTGACTCCACTTCTGAACACAGAGACAAACATTTGCAAGACATTTTTTTCCCCCTAGTGCTTTTCTGCTGATTTCTTACTGGAACTAAACTTCCCCATGAATGACAAACCACAAGGATTTGAGATCTTATGATAGTGCTTCCTCTTCAGAAACAATTATAAATAATAAGTTTTTTAGCTTGAACTTTGGAACAAAGCAAAAACAAAAACAAAACAGAACAAAATCAAGCTTGTCTTTGACCTTGTTGTCAATCGAAATGTCAACAAAACCTGCACCCAGCCATTGGGAAAATGTCAGCGGACTTCAAGGGCTTCTAGTATCTGACCTGTGTACAGTTACAGTATATGCACTTATACTGTAACCAAGATAATTCGTATTATCCAAGTACGAGGTTGGAGTTAGCAATGCTGCATCAGCACTCCAACTTTTTGCTGTCAGGGTGTATGGCTCGGTTTTGTTAACAGCCCCTGGCATCCTTGCTAAGTTTGTTTCAGTACACTGTAGTATTTCTTCTTCTTCTGCTTTTTACAGTTTGGCAAAGTAATGTCCTTGAAATCTCTTTGCTGGATCTCTTTGTTTACTTCCTATTAAGGCTGGTGTGAAATGATTGTGTAAGACATGCTAACTTACACTAAAGGTTTTAATTGGGCTTCCTGGATGGCTTGATCCTGTGAACTCTCTGCCAACACCAACAAACACTGTATATTTAAACACAACCCCTGAACCGGTTTGTTCAGTGAAAAGTCCAATAAAGTTTTATTTAAAGAAGATAAAATATTCTGTACTACAGGGTGCTGGTGGAAATTGGGCTACTGTTGGTCAAAAAAGGGGAAAGGTGTTCAAGACAGTGGTGAGAATTTGGCAACAGCTCCCACAGACAGATGCGTCTCTTCCGCAAGTTGGTTACAAGTTATCAATTGATTTGTAAAGAATCAGAATTTCACTGAATGTTCACGGGAGCAATCGCAGTGGGATCAGAGCCACCTCGGCCAGGATCGTAATTCACAGACATACAACATTCTTTAAAACGTTTGCACCTTTCAGACGTTTTACTGCTTGAAATCTTTTGTAAATGGCAATCATTTGTGCGCCTTCTTTCAGTGGAAATTTCATCACAAGTCCCCGTTTGATGCGAAACCCCCCGTAGAATGTTTTTCTACTAAGACTTTTTTTTAAATGTTTTGTACAGTACATTCTGGTAATATTTTGAATAACGTTCTGAGAATGTTTCAAAATGGTCTGTAAGACATTTAACTTTATTTGCAGGTTCTTAAACATTCTTTCTGTATTTGTGTGTTTTTTAGAACATTCATCATGCCATGTTTTCCCTCTTTTAAGTCTATTTTTTGTGTAAATTTTTGCTGTTCTATATTGCTGACTACATTTAAAATGTATCTTATGAATGTGTAAGTAAAATATTTAAATGGTTGAAAGATAAAGGAATAGTGTAATAAGTATAATGGCTGTTTAATTTTTTTTTTCAAGTGGTAGAAACATGCAATTCCCACAGAATTGAAGACAATGGCACAGGTGGGATTACATTTTGGGTCACCAGGGCACACACACACACACACTTACACACTTATAGCCTATACACTTTTTTTGGTATGTATTGGAAGTTGTGAGAAAGCCATGGAACCTGAAGGAAATGCATGCAAATGTAGAGAACTTGAAACACATGGAACAGACAGTAACCTGTGGTCAGGACTGAAGTCCGGACTATGAAGATTCGAGGACGGACTACTACGCGTTGTACCACTGCAATGCCTGATACTCCGAGCAAATATACCCTTTAAAAGTTTCCTCAAGGGAATAAATGAAAAATAAATAAATAAAGAGAGTGTATTTATAGGCAAACGGATGACATTTTCCTGTGTGTTTTAATGAATGCCTTTACAATGTTACTCTGTACCAGACATTTCAAAGGTTCAAATCTGTGGCAAATCCGATGACTGAAATGTGAATACAGTGTACGTGTAAATCAGAGCAAATTTCAAGACATCTTTATTCATCCTAAGATAATATTTACTTATTTTGGTAAAGTATGTGTGTATTCACTTGGCTACTTAAAAACTTACAAGTACTTTTTTCCTTCTCAAGGCCAAATGCTACGAAAAAAATAAAAGTACCCTTTGATGCTGTGCGACTTCCTTTCAGTTGAAGTCAATTCACCGCAAAGTCCTGTTTGTGAGAGAACAGGCGACGACAGTAGTGCAAAGCTTTTTCGAAATCAGGAAGTCAACTCAGATGCACAGAAAGGAAATTCATGCAAGCGCAGTAATTCTTCTGCTGTACGTCATGTCGCACGTTGAATTTACCTGCTGCTTCTGGTCACGATAGAGAGCATGAAAAGAGAAGCTAAGTGTATCAATGGGTTGTGGGGGTAAATTTGGAGGTTTTAGACAGACACGATTGAATGAACATGCATAACTCGACTAAGGTGGCACATTCGAGTGCAATCCGGGCTGAAGTAAAGCGCCATGAAAGCTTGCAGAACACTCTCAACAGAGTGCTGAAGCAGCTGGAGAGGGTCGAGGACCAGCAGCTCAGGACTGGCCTGAAGGTTTACATCCATGGTGTGCAAGGTGAGTCCACGTTCTGTTTAGAGAGAGAAGAGGGTCCTTTCATTCCCAAAACTGATTAACGGTTCTTGTAAGATTTGCCAAAGATTTGCTTGAGTGTCGGTTATCTTAAAAGGAAAAGACCACACACACAAAACATGTTACTCTAGGCAAAAATATATCTTAGTAGGAATGAGCAGAGCATCCCTGAGTTTTTCGTAATGTAGGAGAGTGTTTAAGTATCTGGGTCACATCGTCTTGCCTGTGCCTTTTTTTTTTTAGGTGCTTCAGGTGTTTCTGTACCGCCATCTTTATTTGATTTATTACTTCTTTTCTGCATGCGTGATGATTCAATAAATTTGCACAAATTGACATTGACTGAAATTAGAGTTGAAACATCTAGTGTCTGATTACATCCTCTCTGTTTAGCTTGCTGTCTGGAAGCCTGTGGATGAGTGTAATGTTGCGTAAAAAGGAAGAAATGCTCTCAATTAGTATCTACACACTCCAAACTCATACACGAAATCGCACGTGAACTCTGTTTCAAAAGCAATTTTGGAAAAAAAAAAAATCCTGCACAGTCTATTTCTAAATGGTTGAACCTAAAACAGTGTGTGTGTTCTCTGAGTAAAATGTGACTGCGACTCATATTGGGTTTAAATAGTACTCGTTTCGCATGGCTGTTTTTTTTCTTTCTTTCTTTTTCTTCGCAATGACCCAGCTGTGAGTGTTTATGTCAACTTGATTATTTTTAAGCCTAACACACCGGACGTGAAATCGGCTGTTAGCGTCGAGAAGAAAACGAGCTCTTGAATCTGCTCATCAGTGACAGAGTGAGGTGATCAGCCCGAAACCATGTACCGGTAATGCAGCATTATCAGCCACATCACTTCCTGCTGGCTCACTACGGCTCATCAGGCAGAAATGCGTATCCATTACATTATTAGCTGATGGGTCCCTTCAGTCTACATATGTATTCAGGCTTGTGGATATAAATGTCTAAAAGGCTTGCCTTGCAACATTCTCTCTCACACGAAGCCTTGGTAGCAGGCATTTGTATGGGCCCACTTCCTGTCTCGCTGCCCCGAAAGCCACTTCCTCTGCATCTCAGACTCCATCTGTCACGTCAGACTTGCACTCTAAATATAAAATTAAATAATAAACAAACAATAAAAAATATCATCTTATACTTTTTTTTTTTTTTTTTACAAGTTGTTTATCTACCTTTGGTCAAATGCTCTGTAGTGTTCACCAGACGAGAGACGGTCGCTTTAATAAATTTACATTTGAATGACACGTTTCATACACATACACACACATTTGAAAGGGTCGATCGGTCAAAGGATCTTGTGACAATGGTTAATTTTACTTTCATTTGGTCATTCAGACCCACACAACATAATTCACTTCCTGCTCCGACTACTTCCTCTGCTGCACGTAATTACTGCTCTTCTATAGCTGACAACAGCATCCGACAGATCACGAATTAAACATGCAACGCACTCCTTTCCTGATTTTATGCACATGGCCAATCTTGATGTACTTTATAACCCAATTGGTTTTATATAACAGCGTGACATTAATGATCCAGACTTAATAGACTTCTATAAGGTCGTCTAAAACCATTCACAGATCCTAAAGAAAAAGAAAAACCTACTTGCTCGTAATAAGAAAAAAAATAACGGAGTGAAGTGGTGCATTTAAATATGACTTACTGCTGTGTGATAAAGGATGATTGAAGGAAAGTGATATTTTTAGTAGTGATTCTGATCCATTGTACAGACCCAGTGGAGAACACATGTGGACATAAACATCTAGGATACCGTACAATAATAATTTAAGCCCAGTACAAGCATGAAGACTGTACACTGATTCTTGTCATGAGTCTGTGGTTATTTGTTGGAGGAAACAACTGGCATATATGAAACACACTTCCTTACAGCAAGTAGAAACAGATTGACTGATTCAATAACCAAGAGCCCGTTACTTTAAGTAAAACACATGGTTTCTACGAGCCATACAAGACGGTTGGCAAACTGCAGCTTCTTTTTTTACTTTAGGGCAAAATGGTTGCCAAGGCTGCTTGCCAGTGCAGACTAGTGTGTGTGTGTGTGTGTGAATGCCTGCACATCTTTTTCTGTATCTATTGTACAGTTAGATTATGGTTACCGAGAAAAATTACAGTGACATCAGGAAGTGAGGTCCACGTCATCATCCTGTTTAAATAATGGATGAACTGTAGTACCGGTTGTTGTCACCTTACATTCTGCTGGCGATTTGGAGGAGTGGAGTGACTTTTTTTTTTTTTTTTACAATTAATTGTTTATTGAAATGAATGTAAGTGTGTTTTTTATCTTTAAGCATGAACCATCTTTGACATTTTGTCTGATCTGTGCTAAGACTGCACTCTGAGGGAGCATTTAATGCTCTGTTATTATATTGACTTGTTAGTGGTATCATTCTCTGATGATTACATCACAAGTGGACAAATTCAATTCCAATTCACTCACTCACTTACCCTCACTCATTGTCTATACTGCCTTATCCTGTATACAGGGTCGTGAGGGGCCTGGAGCCTCTCCCAGGAGATTTAGGGCACGAGGCTAAGTACACCCTGGACGGGGGGCCAATTCATTGTAGGACAATTGCAATTTAATTCATTTTTATTTATATAGCGCTTTTAAGAATGGTCATTGTCGCAAAGCTGCTTTACAGTTTAAAAAAAATAGCAAGGTTGCCAAAGGTAATCTGATGTCATCTGATACAAAAAGGTAACTTGTAATAACCAATGAAATGGAAGAAAGGAAACTGCCAGATACCTAAAAGTTGCTAAAAGTAAGACTCTAAGAGTAAGTTTTTTTTTTTTTTGCTTTGTGGCATTTTGTGCAGCTACAGTACTTCGCAGCGATTAATTTGTTTCATTTTGTGTGGTTTCACAAAGCACACACAAACACTCAAGTGAAGTAAATTAAAAAGTAAAAATGGAACTAAAAAGAGGAGCTGCACAGTGCCGTCTGAATGCCAAATGCTCTGCCATTGTAATAGAGATATTCCAATATCTTTTGGAATGTTTTTGTCCACAAAGATTTACAAAGGCTGTTCTGGAGTTCTCTAGATACTTTCATTTTGAAAACAACCACACATTTTAAAATAAGATCTAGTCTCCATATTTACAGTCATTTGTGTCAAAACACTTGAATAAATGAGATAGCATCACGTATTTGCCAGGGGCTTCCACTTGTTATCTGCGTCTGACATGACAGTCGACCTGCCTATATCGATCAATGTAGCTGGTTCTTGGTCATGTTTATTTAAAAAAGGAAATCATTTCACAAAATATTTATTCATAACAATCTGCTTTGCATATACCAGTAACAAAAAAGCTAACTGTTACGTATGTCAACAGGCATGGATTAACAGGTAAAGTACCTCAATTCACAAGTAAAACCAGGAGCCTAGAAACCTTAGTGACGACTCTGTCTTTTGCAGTTGTCTGGGAATGCTTTTGACAACCATCACAAATGTAATATGGCCACATGCACAAACCAGATTCCCAAAAGTTGTACAAATTGTGAATAAAAACAGAATGCAATGATGTGGAAGTTTTAAATTTCAATATTTTATTTATAATACATCATAGACGACATATCAAATGTTTAAACTGAGAAAATATCATTTTAAGGTGAAAATAGTTGAGACAAGTTGGGACAAGGCCATGTTTACTACTGTGTGGAATCCCCTCTTCTTTTTATAACAGTCTGCAGACGTCTGGGGACTGAGGAGACAAGTTGCTCAAGTTTAGGAATAGGAATGTTGTCCCATTCTTGTCTAATACAGGCTTCTAGTTGGTTAACTGTCTTAGGTCTTCTTTGTCGCATCTTCCTCTTTATGATGCGCCAAATGTTTTCTATGGATGAAAGATCTGGACTACAGCGTGGCCATTTCAGTACCCAGATCCTTCTCCTACGCAGCCATGATGTTGTAATTGATGCAGTATGTGGTCTCGCATTGTCATGTTGAAAAATGCATATGTTGTTCCAGAACTTGGATATATCTTTCAGCATTGATGGTGCCTTTCCAGATGTGTAAGCTGCCCATGCCACATGCACTCATGCAACCCCATACCATCAGAGATGCAGGTTTCTGAACTGAGCGCTGATAACTTTGGTTTTCCTTGTCCTCTTTAGTCTGGATGACGTGGCGTCCCAGTTTCCCACAGAACAGTTTTCTACTTTGCCACAGTCCATTTCAAATGAGCGCTTCTGGATCATGTTCATATACGTATGGCTTCTTTTTTGACCTATAGAGTTTTAGCCGGCAACAGCGAATGGCACGGTGGATTGTGTTCACCGACAATGTTTTCTGGAAGTATTCCAGGACCTATGTTGTGATTTCCATTACAGTAGCATTCCTGTATGTGATGCGGTGCCGTCTAAGGGCGTCTTATTGCTACCTGTCCCAACTTTTTTGGAATGTGTAGCTCTCATGAAATCCAAAATGAGCCAATATTTGGCATGACATTTCAAAATGTTTCAATTTTAACATTTGATATGTCATCTATTATGTATTCTGAATAAAATTTTGAAATTTGAAACTTTTACATCATTGCATTCTGTTTTTATTCACAATTTGTACAGTGTCCCAACTTTTTAGGAATCGGGTTTATATTTAGTGGTCTGAGTAATCCTACAACAAATGCATCCGGGCCTCTTTCAAGTCTATGTTTCTACTGTAGCTGTCTGTCATTCAAGAAGAGTGTAAATACAGTACCAGGCATGAATGGGGCTGTTCAGAGTGCAAGTGTTCTACCAATGTTGAGGTCCACAGGGTACAAGAAGACATTTCTGTTTACAAAATCCTGCTATTGATAACCTGCTAATAATATGACACTTTTCCCCTCGTATTGTAAATCGATAGTACTTTGTTGACTTTCTAAATATAGTGGAGCCATAAAATTAACATTGCTATACAGCAGGGATCTTCAACTTCAATCCTGGAGGGCCATTGTCCAGCACAGTTTGTAGTTCACCAACACCTAAATACACATACTAAGCCTAGTATTACTTTAAGCAGCTGTGTTTGAGCTTACCAATCTCCAGGACCGGAGCTAAAGATCGCTATATGTTTTGTTCCTTAGAGTATACAACGTATACTGTTGCTTTCCATAGTGGTTCTTAGTTCAGGTCTTGAAACAGCCCCCTGTCCAACATCACACCTACTCCAATTCAGAGAAGATGGTTAACTGGCTGATTAGTTCAATCAGGAATGCTAGGAGCTAAGAAAACACAAAAATGTGCAGGGCAAAGGCTGAGAACCATCGACCTATAGTACAAGACTGGCTAATAATTTTTTTACTTCTGACTATCATGCACACACAATATATTTCCACAATTAAAAAAAAAAAAAAAATCAGATTCCATTACTGAAAAAGAGAGTCAGATGGAAAGATGCCATAAATAACCCCCTGTAGGAAATTCCTTTTTTTTTGAGTGTCGATTCGATATTTTAGCATCTTAAAATGCTGATGAATTGAATTATTAATAACTAACTCTAAATAAAACACCAAGTGGTCATTCAGTGGGTACCGCAAGTGTTTCAGAGTACACAATACATGCAGTAGGCATCAACAAAAGAGAAGAAAAAAAAAGTAAAGAGACAAAAAAAGGTCTGATGGCAGAGACTAGACTAAGCCAGTGTAAGGAGGAGGAGTTTATGCTCCAGAATACCTTGGTAACAAGCTACCTCAGCGTCTGGGAAGGGGCTAGTGGGTGGATACCACAGGTTGCAAACCACATTCACACTGATAAATCAAGTTCAAAGCTGCTGTATGGATATAAAAAGGAAGTAGACTGTCTACCGATTTTGCTGTCTTGATAAGCTGCTCTTAGTTTTTTTTTTTTTCTCATTTGCTGATTAGTTTTTCCATGACTCCTCCCCTTTGCTTTACCAGTATTTTATTGGCTTTCGTCCCTTGAAATGGTGTGCCCGCCTCTTCCAACAGCACATCATCGCCTATCTCTCTTTCCAGAGAGGGAGAGAGAGGGAGAGAGAGAAAAAGAAGAAGGAGAGGGAGGGAGAGAAAAAAAGACAGGGAGGGGGGAATTTCTGTGGAAAGCAGAGGCTGCGTGCTGTCTGGCTGTTGACAAGGGCAGGCAGGCAGAGGGAGAGGAAAGAGATGGAGAGAGGAATGAGGTTTTCCAGCTCTCATCGGTGGAGAGTAGGAACTATGAAAGGCATCTAGCACAGGGGTTTGAGGAATTCCTGTGCTCAAGGCAGATGACTGTTCTAAGACTTTTTCTGGCAGAAGGACGCCAAAGGATGTACGTTTACTTTGGGCACCAGGCACTTGACACTGAAGTCTGTTGTATTGATATTCATGCTGTCTGAAGTGCATGTCAGAAATCTCAGATCACAGTAACCATAATGGATAGGATGTACGTGGAGCCTGGAATTGTTCTCTCTGGATTTACCCTAAGCTTCTCGCTCTGATCCATGTGTCAGGTAGTCTTCTTGATTGCTTCACCTCTCTTTATCTCTCCTGTCTGTTTGGCAACATTCATCCTGTGGTGTTTGGCTGCAAACAACATGCTTTAATCTACAGGCAAAAACAAGATGTAATTTTCTTATCCCATTAGCTGTCCATGTGTCATTTGTGGGAAGGTTATGGAGGTTGTGCTTGCAGTGTTCCAGCATGCTCAAATGTCTTAAAACTGCAGAGCAGCCTCAATCACAAGGAAATAAATGTTATTAATCACTTTGAAGATCTAGAACCTAACAAGCACAAAGGACACAAGTAGCAATTTGGCCTGTCAACAGAAAGAAACTACAATTTAATGCTCATTAAAATGTGTTTTAATCTTTTTGTCAGTGTGGATCAAAACAGAGTTTCTGATCACTATAGATCAGTTTGATCTATGTCTGTGTCTATGTGTTTACCCGACTTGAACCTCATGGAGCAAACCGGTGTATCACAGCATAAAACCACGTACCTCATCTCCCTAACCTTGGTGAAGGTGGAGACGACTGAGGATCATGGGATGGAAAAGGCCAAGCAAAGTGTGGAGGGGGCCACAAGTCAGGCCGGAGAAGAACAAATATCTTTGAATGCAGACTCTGAGCCAGAAGCAAGGAATGGTACCCAGCGCAAAACAGAACAGGAAATACTTCCAAGCCCCAGGGACCATAAAGCACTTTTTACAGATGGTGCACAACCCAGTGACAGGCAAAAATCAATAACCTCATCCACTGCAGAAAACAGTGGGGCAAGCATAGCCACAGGAGCATCTCCTACATCTATACCCAAGGATGCAGCTGAACCAACCCAACCCCCAGCCACAAGCGATGGTCTAGGACGTGTTAACAAGCGACCTGTTTCCCTTTTAAAGACACACAGTGGTGCTGTCAGTAGTCGTGAACTAAGGGAAGCCAGAGACAGCATCCATGCTTCCTCTAAAAGCCTGGATCGTAAGGACAGTAGGACCAGGATCCAGTCCCCTGCCAGCCCGGCTCCCAACACATTTAGAGCCTCCTGGGCTGTAAGTGAGGCCAAACCCAATCAGGAAGATCAGAAAAGTGGCGCTAGGGTTAAAATGTCTACAGAAGCTGTGATAGCCATGCGGACCCAAAGCCCAAGAGCAGAGAGGCTGAAGTCAGGGTCTACCTCTCTCCCAGCTCCTATCAGTGTGGTCTCCAAGCCCCAGCGCAAAGGAAAGAGTCGCACCCTGGACAACAGCGACCTGAACTGCCTGTCCGAGGACCTTCTGAAAGGAAAAGGTGGTCAAATGACATCAGACATCAGGGCAGGTCAGTTGCAGGGGACCTCGACCCGTGACCGCAAAATGCTCAGATTTATTAGTGGCATTTTTGCCAAGAGCACCCAAGTCCCATCCAGCGCTGTTATGGTACCCCAAGTTCCTAGCTCCTTACAGAGAGAATCCAGTGAGGATGAAGGTAGGAAAGCACCACCTCCATGTCCATTAATGTTTTCGACTCAAATCTTTTAAACATGTGCACGCAAAAACTCAGGCTTAGTGCATGCTCGTGCACATGTCCTAGTAAAGGACACTTCAGATTCTTATCCTTCCATGTTTAACAATTTATGTTTTCCATACAGGGTTGCCAACTCCTCAGTAAGGAAAGTAGCCATTGGTTGTCCTAAAAGTTGCTAGAAGTCGCTAAAAGGCGTAATTGCATAATAAACATAATGTCATGACAAAAAGTTAGTAGGTAAAAAAAAAACTAAATACATTTAGATTCATGTAGCAAGGTTTTTATTATTATTGTTATTATTATTTGAATAAAAAAAGAATAGATCAAGCTAGTGTTAGAGGCCTGTTTTGCTTTTGTTAATTGTATGATAAAGGAATATAGAAGCTAGTGTTAATTAGTTAATGTTATTTTTTTTTTATAATTATTTTTTTTTATTTTTAATGTCACAATTCCAACCCTCCTCCTGCTGCGGCAAGTTGAGAAGTCTAAGAACGGTATGTCACGGACACATCAAAGTCTCCAAAAATCTCCAGTAACCCCAGAAAAAGTCACTAGATTCGTCGCTAGTCGCTTTTTTTAAAAATGTGTCACTAGAGAGGTATGAATACTCGCTAAATATAGCTAAGTTGGCAACACTACTTCCATATCATTGGTACAGGTACAAATGCTTGGTATGGGCAGGACCCAACAAATTCAAAGATTAACTTGCTATATTTATTATTTGTATGTATGATACAGTTCTTTGAATTTAAACTCATCAAATATTAAACTTCTTATATTTAATAAATTTTAATACACAGGAGCTATGGCAGTAGTCAAAGATACTATTTTTTTTCCATGTTATTGCTTAACCCATTGGTCTTGTGCTTTATTTTGAACAAATTGACTAGCAAATCCATTTGAATTTAGTAATACATATTTCAAGGACTAACGTTTCCTAATCCTATCTTTGATGTTCCACCCATTGCCTGTTCTAATTCCAAATAGTACTGTGGCGGCTTCTACTACAGACTGCAAGCTCCAGTTTCATACTGTATGCAGCCTTATCATTTGTTACTCCCTGATGTATCCTTGCTTGTTTATTAACCTTTTTTTATTAGAATAATTTTTTTTTAATTATTGTATCAAAATGTATTGGATCAGAATTTTTTGATCATCAGTAAAAAATATGCTTTATATTTAGTTGATGCCTTTGACTATACTGTTAAAATCAGGGCTATAAAAAATGCCTTTTTAAAATCATTATTTACTTACAAGCTTTTTGAGAGTGTTAATGATCACATAGTTGAATATGTGAATTACAAATAGGCATCTTTAGCCCATGGCCCCAACTTTTCTGATGCAATATATTTTTTTTACATACACTGTAAAATCATTCAGATAAGAACAAAGAATTTGACTATTATTGTGAAATTCATAAATATGACTCAGTATATATGGATCTGTGTTACGTGCGTGGTCCGTGAAATGTGTGCACTGATATGTGTGTGTAAGTGTGTGTCTGTGTGTAAACTCAACGCATGCGTGCACAAAAATATTTACGTATGTGTCCTTCGGGCAAGCTGACAGAGCAGCTGGAGGTGGGGTTGTCATGGCAACAGGCAGACGGAGCTGCCTGTTGTATGGCTGCATGATGCTACTGAGAGAGTCCCCAGCCCAATGAATGAGAAAGAACAGGGCTGTATGGGTGTGTGTGTGTGTGTGTGTGTGTTGCAAGGGACTCTTTTGAAAAGCGTCCAAAAAAGAGGGGAAATAAAAAATGCAGGCTTTAGAATGTGACACATAGAGCATCCTTTTTCATCCAGGCACTCCGGATACACGGCCGTATATAGAGGGCTTGGTATCTGCATAAGGGTCTTACTGTCTGGCCCTGTCTCATAATGCCCTCACAGAACCATGCTTAATTTGAGAGGGTGGGTGTTTAAGGAGGCGACATTTCCTTTATGTAGAGGACTGGTGTTTCACAGAGGAAGTGTGAGATAGTGGGTTTAGTAATCTCTCTTTATCGCAACCGTTTGCCCAGCAGAGACCAGACAGTGCATAGCTTGAAGGACTATCACCTCACTTGCTGTGTATGTCATAAACTATAATACCATGGCACAAAGCATTTCAGGTGCCTTTTTACACATCCAAAAAATGGCAGTGTTGGGCATTAATCGATGAGATGAGCACAAGGAAGATTTGAATTCTTTATCAGTCAGTGGAGACAGTGAAACAGCTGAGGTAGACTACACAGAGAATGAGAGGGACTGTACAGTAGACTAAAAGCTGTTACTCATTTGCCCAAACACTCTCTCAAAAAAAAACATCATCTTTTTTATATTTGCATTTAAAACAGTTATAGACATCTTATCTTAGATTACATCCCTAGCTATTTTTAAACTGTATGACATTTAAAATCAAAGAACATTACGTTTCGTGTATTCGAAGGGCATTCAATAATTCAAATTTAATTCTTCCTTCATGTACACAACCATACACTGTATGGTTCATTAGCTTTCTTGTTTTAAAATTTTTTAAGAGAATATTTCCTTTCTCATGTTTGTATTGAAATTTAACTTTGGTTAAGACACTGAACATGTTGCTTAAAATATGTTGCACTGTGGTTTCAGTACACTCAGACATCCTGCTATTTCTAACACTTCGTATTACGTTATCAAGTATGCCACTTACTGTTGTCAGTATATTTCAATGTCTATGTCTTTCATTTTGTCTGCAGCTTCCTGTGCTAACAGTCAGGAATGGACCTTAAATCGTTCTATACCAGAGCTGAGATTGGTAAGATTTTATAATCATCCCTGTAACACTGCTGTGGTTTTTATAACACTGTTGCTGTATGTGTGTGTAAGAAGTATTTAAAAGCTTTTTAGAAGGATTTTAAAAAGACACTCAAAGATAGTTCAGTTTTATTAAGCAAGAAAAATACACTGTCTGGCCCCACAAAAAAAGTCACTTAAATGCTTGAAGTTGTATGGTAACAAAAAAAATCAACACTAAAAAAATAAGAGCTATGTTTAATAAGTGTGTGAGGGTAAAAAGGGAGGTTCATAAAGCGACCCAACCACCAAGCATAGTGCCCACTGTACAAGTCTCTGGAGGAAGTATTATGATCTGTTCTTGCTTTAGTTGCTCAGATCTAGGCTCAGCAACATTATGTGCCAATAAACTTAAGTCAGCTGATAAGCTGAAAGTACTGAATGGCCAGGATATCACATCTATAAAGTTTTTCCCCCGATGGCACAGGAGTATTCCAGCAAATTTTGAAAGAGTGGTTATGGGTTCATGATGAATCGTTTTTAACACATGAACTGCCCTATACATTGTGTGCTTTATTTAAAGCTGAAGGTGACTGAATAAAATCTTAGTGTGCAACTTTTTTGGCCAGCCGGTATATTATTATATAGAGACCAGACAGTGCATAGCTTGAAGGACTATCACCTCACTTGCTGTGTATGTCATAAACTATAATACCATGACACAAAGCATTTCAGTTGCCTTTTTACACATCCAAAAAATGGCAGTGTTGGGTATTAATCGATGAGATGAGCACAAGGAAGATTTGAATTCTTTATCAGTCAGTGGAGACAGTGAAACAGCTGAGGTAGACTACACAGAGAATGAGAGGGACTGTACAGTGCAACTTTTTTGGCCAGCCGGTATATTATTTTTGTGTGCTGTCTCTGGTACTGATAACTCAAAAGAAAAAAACAATAATAATTGTGTGTTTTGTTACTTATGAACACAGTTAATCTGGATTATCTTCATATAGGGGGTGCTGGGTAGCATGCGAAGTGGAAAGTCTGCCCTGGTAAACAGGTTTATCACAGGAAGCTATCTTCCTCTTGAGTCACATGAAGGTAAGGACATACTGATTGGTCTACCAACCTACCGACTAATAAAATAAAAAAAACAGTTATGGTTAGCTAGGGTTTAGGTTGTTTTTTTGTGTGCGTGTGATTGCCTGATTTTCTGCATTATTAGATCATTATTAAGTAATGATCTAAAAAAAAGTTTAGAAGTGTAGAAACATGCTCTTAATGAATTAAGTTGCTGCCTAATTAAATAATGAATGTTTTATCATACAATGTCAAATAAATAGCAAATGCAAGTGATAGATAAGGAGTGAAAGACCAGTTTTGTGTGTAGGGTTGCTGCTGTTCAACACCAGAGCGCCTGGTTTTAAAAACTGATGGTAGTTGGATACTTTAAATTGCCCCTAGGTAGGAAGATGTGACATTTTCTCCACTATCCAGGATGTATTTACATCTTAGGCTCAGTATTTTTCGAGATTTCTCTTGGTAACAAAATTATGAGATTCCCAAACCAGTTATTGGATCAAAAAACAAATCTTCTATTGGCACAGAAGAGTGCAGAACAGCCTGAAGTTCAGGATGTTGAAGACTTCTGAATCAGCACTGGCACATTGTTGGTAGAGAAGTGGATCTAATACAATAGTAATAAAAAAAAACATTACATTTTTCCCCGGTTTTTTATTTTCTCCCTTCACCCCTTTTAGGTGGGAGGTATAAGAAAGAGGTGTCGGTTGATGGTCAGAGTCACTTGTTACTGATTCGAGAGGAATCTGGCCTTCCCACTGCACAGGTTTGCAAGTTTTTCAAACAAATTGCCCATAAATAATAATTTTTATGTGCCCTCTTGAACACGTGTTTTCAACCCTGGTCTTAGTGGACCCGATGTCCTCCACATTTGTGTGTTTTTTTCTGCTCTATCACACCCATTTCAATTTAGAAGTAGCTGTTAATTATCATAGCTGATTAATGAAATCAGGTGCATTGGGGGCTGGGAAAACATCAAAATGTGTAGGGAAGCACTGTTATAGATCATGTACTCACAACTTTTTGTATAATTTTCTAATATTTTATAATAGTTCAGCAACTGGGTAGATTCAGTTATCATGGTGTTTAGCCTGGAAAATGAAGCCAGTTTCCAAGATGTCTATAAGAACTTCAGTGAACTGGGAGCCCACCGCAACACTGCAGAGATCCCACTCATAGTAGTGGGTACACAAGGTACATCCTTTCTAAACCATACCTTCTAAATGTTGTAATGTGGACAATAACTCAGATGTACTGAATGCACTTTTTCTATCCAGATAAAATTAGCAGCACTAATGTTCGTGTTATTGAGGATAAGCGGGTACAACAGCTTTGTGCAGATGTGCGGCGCTGTGCCTATTATGAGACCTGTGCCACCTATGGACTGAATGTGGACAGAGTCTTCACTGAAGGTGATTATCTCCTCCGAATGATAAAATTACATAGTGGTGCACATTACTTCCATATCATAGTGTAATTTTTAATTCACTAATCAAACCCTTCATTACTCAGTGTGCCAGAAGATAGTTGCAGGTAAGAAGCAAGCAAGCCATCTAGCATCCTGCAAGTCCCTACCCAACTCCCCTAGCCACTCTGGAGCCTCCACGCCTGTATCTGCTGTATTCCTTGGACAGGTACTATATACACAGATACGGTATAACCACAAACTTTGCCCAAGTGGGTAGAGCTTTTCCAAAAAAGGAGTGTCTCCTTTAAGTAAAATTCTGACTGTGGACTTATGTATTAAGCATTTTTTAGCCCCTGGATGATGGAGCAGTACTTAGTTTAACTTCCCTTGCCTCACAGTTAGTTGGAAACACAATGGTTTAATAGTTAGAAAATGATTTTTGAATCTCATGGATTCATCAGGTTGATACAATGAACATTTGTGAATTACATTATATGGCCAAAAGTATCCCTCATCCATCCAAATCATTGAATTCAGGTGTTCCAACAACTTCCGTGGTAGATGGGTCAGTGGTACCATGATAGGATGCCACCTGTGCACCAAGTATAGTCGTGAAATTTCCTTATTACTGATTATTCCACTGTCAACTGTTAGTGGTATTACAACAAAGTGGAAGTGTTCGAGAACTACAGCAACTCAGCCATGAAGTAGTAGGTCACATAAAAGAGCGTAGTGGGGTCAGAGGATGCTGAGATGATGTACAAAAAATGTTTACCACCCTGAAATTTAAGGAACTTTCCCTTTATAGATACTGACTACTGAATGATTGAATTTAAATTGCCAACTTTAAATTTTGCCTTTAGTCATGGCAGAATATTTTACATTTGTTGAAATTGCAGCAAACTGGACACAAAAAAATACAAACCCATCTTAATCTCCACAGCCAGATTATCCAGGAAATCCATTTATTTACATCTTTCATTCATTTCCGCTGTAAAAAAAAACATTTATTGTCACAAATTTATTTTAAGTTAGTAGACATTTTTCCAAAGATAAAACAAATCTGTCAAAACAGGATATTCTCTTACAATGACAGTTATCTGAATGGCTCTGTTCTTTCTGTGTATGTCTACTCAATCCCCTCATCCTGTACCTGTTCCATTTAACATCCCTCTATCCTTTCTGTCTTTCTCTCTCTGTCCTTCCTCTCTCTCAGGCCAGTAATGGGGGTCAGAGTAGTGATTATTCTTCCTCTTTGCCCTCCACCCCTGTGATAAGTCACAGAGAAATGCGGGGAGTGGCAGGAGGAGAGGGAGGCTCTCAGAGAAATGTACCTCGACGCCGGACCTCCTTGTTCACGGTTAGTCCTTGAGTCTCAGTAGCCTAAAAACCCAACACATTCAATTCAACATAAAAGAGGGACTAATGGAGAGAGAAAGTAATACCTAATATGCACAAGAAGAGATTAGGAGAGAGCGATCAGAAGTTTAAAAGCTTAATCATGACAGTGAGGAACCACTCTATCACTCACCTCATCTCTCACCTCATCCCATATTTTGTCTCTGTCTATGTGTATTTTTGTACCTCGTCAATGCTTTATCTTACATGCCTGCCGTTGTAGAACCGTCGTGGGAGCGACAGTGAGAGAAAAACTCCAGACAACAGAGCTGATGCAGGAGGCAACAAATCAGTTATTATTAAACAGGTATGAAACATAATTTAAAAACTGAGAATTTCTACATTCATATTTGCTGCTTACACCAACCTGAGCTCATAAATATTGTGAAAATATTGAGTGATTATACCAACTTTTATTTATAAAATTTGTAATTATGCCGTCATGTAAGTTTTGCATTACGGTCAAATCATGGCTAAGAGTTTTGTCTTTATATGAACCTTCCTGAAATTGCCTGAATAAGAATCATTATAATGGTGAAATCTGTTTTCTCTGGCAGGGCACATTATGGAAACGCAGTGAACGATCTCTGAACAAGGAGTGGAAGAAGAAGCTTGTCACACTCACCAACAATGGCATTCTCACCTATCATTCTAACATCAATGTAAGAACCACTGTCTTCTACTCATGTATATTTTTTTGACTAACTCTGTATATAGTCAAAAATGTGGACACCTTACAATCACACCCAGTTGTGGACATTCTCCAAAACATTCCCACAAGCTGAAAGCACCCAATTGACTAGAATGTGTTTGAATGATTTAACTTTAAGTATGCTTAAACCAAGATTCATAGAGATATTGTTTGCCAGATTGGTGTAAAAGAACATAAGTGGGGTGATCTCCTCTGGGGTAAAATGCTGAACTCACTCACTCACTCACTCATCATTTATACTGCTTAAACTGCTTGAAGGGTATACCATAGACAGGGTGCCCATCCATCGCAAGGGGGGGACACATACACACTCTCAT
The DNA here is from genome assembly GCF_024256425.1 of Clarias gariepinus. Classification (NCBI taxonomy): domain Eukaryota; kingdom Metazoa; phylum Chordata; class Actinopteri; order Siluriformes; family Clariidae; genus Clarias; species Clarias gariepinus. The sequence continues at coordinate 23,467,826 of NC_071121.1, read as the reverse complement.
TCATACACTATGAGCACTTTGGAAATGCCAATCAGCCTAATCTGCATGTATTTGGACTGTGGGAGGAAACTGGAGTACCTGAAAAAAACCCACCAATGATGGGGAGAACATGCAAACTGCAAGCACACAGAGGCGTGAATCGAAAAAAGAGGCGGCTAAAAGCCACTAAGCCACTGTCGCCCCAGTCGAACTAATCAAACTTTTAAACTTTTAGCTACAAATACCCTTTACAAATATTTAACTTTAACATTTATTAATATTTGAATGAGTGTAAGCAACTGGACTTTATGGCCGTTTGTAGGAATATAAACAGAACACCCATGGTAAGGAGATGGACCTGCTGCGTGTAACTGTGAAAGTACCAGGAAAGCGTCTACATAGGGCAGCGCCTACAACTGGCCCTGCCTCTGCCCCTGGGGTCAATGGCCTTTCAAAAGACAAGCCAGCATCTGAAGGGGGAACCTCATGTGAGTAATATGAGATATTGTTTCTTTAGATACCAATCCAACCCAAAACCTTTACTTAGTGTGTGACTTGTGTCTTATTTTCTAGCAAATCTTCTGACTGTTGATGAGGCAGCAGGCGTCGTAATGGCATCTCACGATGAACAGAAAATCAAACGCTGTCCTTCATCTGTGTCCAATAAAGCTTTAAGCTTGGGTACGTTAACAGGCTGTTAGGGACTGCAAAAGCAGCATTTGAATAAGCTCCAACTAATACAGCAATTACTGGGTGAACCTTTCAGTATAGAAAAACCATATATCTAACATGTATTGATTTAGTAAAGGCCTTAAGATGTGACAGATGTTTAACCTCCTGCCTCCACTCAGCAGAATCAAGCATTGAGGGGGCCACAAGCCCTTTTCTGGGAAAGGACATTGCTCCATCATCCCCCATGAGCGATAGGAAGAAAACCAAGAGGAAGAAAAGTATGAACATAAAAGGAGATGCTGCAGCCAGCCAGGCTGATGGTGAGCACCACCGGAATTACACAAAACAATTAATAACCTTTCCGAATATGTTTGGTAGATGATAAAAACAAGTTAATGATAATTCATTTTGAAAGGATTCCATTACAAGAAACCTGATAAATTTCCCAGCTTGTCCTCTGCTTTCTTCCTCCTCTTTGTTGTCTATGTGAAGATTTAACACAGTTAATCTGTTTTCTATGACTTATGACTTCTCTTGCTTCTCTCTCCTTTTCTCTTCCCCTTCCCTCTTTCTTTGTCCTCTGCTGTCCTGGGCTAATTTCTTGCACTGCAAGCCAAGCGCAAAATGTGGAAATTGAAAAGCTTTGGTAGCTTGAGAAACATTAACAGAACAGGTAATAAGAGGCCATGTGGATAAGGTGTGCAGTTGAACTCATTGTGTCTGGCTGTTGCTCTGCTCTTTGTGTTAATGTTTTTCATCCGTCAGTCATGACGACACATCATTAGATTACTGCAAATTGACTGTACCACAATAGTCATCTTTCACTCTGTCTCTGTCCTTCTTTCTCTTCCTCTCTCTGGTTCATGTCCCTGTAATGAGGAAACAATATATTAGTCTGAGGGGTTCAGTGAGTGTCGTCCATTGATTACTTCCCCTCTGGTAAATAAATATTGCCTGCTCCTTGCAGAGGAGGAGAACGCAGACTTTATCATCATATCAAGCACAGGACAGAGTTGGCACTTTGACACCCAGAATCAGGAGGACAGGGATGCCTGGGTGCAAGCCATTGAGAGCCAAATCCTTGCTTCTCTGCAACTGTGTGAAAGTAGAAACAAGGTTGGTTTGACTATGATTTGTAAACCACATCATCTGTTTCCTCAAATGACTGAAAATACTGATCTGACCACTGTGTACAGACTCGAAGAAGCAGCCAGAGCGAAGCTGTGGCACTACAAGCCATTCGCAATGCTAAAGGAAATGATCTATGTGTGGATTGTGATGGACAATGTGAGGGTTTTTTAATTACTGTATCACCAGTTTACATTAATAATCTAACCACTATGTACTGAAAGTTTACACCAGAGATAATTTATTTCTCCCTATTCCACCAGATCCCACCTGGGCAAGTCTAAATTTGGGAGCACTGATTTGTATCGAGTGCTCAGGAATTCACAGGAACCTTGGGACACACTTGTCCCGAGTCCGTTCCTTGGACCTGGATGACTGGCCTAGTGAGCTCACTAAGGTGCTAATGGCAATAGGCAACCATATGGCAAACAGCATTTGGGAAAAATGTACGCAAGGTCGCAAAAAGCCAACACCTGAGGCGACAAGGTGAGCAGGACCTCTTGGAGTCTTTATGGTCAAAGGTTTTGTAATTTACTACAAATGTTTCCACTGCTGCTGCTGTTCAAACATTTTAAAGCCACTGGGAACCAAAAGCTGTAATTAAATGATAATTAGATTAATTCTGATCTTGTGGGAATTTCAGTTTGTGGGAGAAAATGTGAATAATTTGTCAACAATAATTTCACCAGTAAATTGAACCCAAGCATGTCACATATGCTTATTGACATCTTAAGCCAACCAGAAAGATAAATGTTAATGCATTTGATATATAGTATCAGTCGAGAGTTTGGATACACCTCCTAATTCAGTGTTTTTTGAATTAAGTGATTTATTTTCTACATTTAAGAACAAAACTAGATTTTCTTTTCAAAACTATGAAATACCACATATGGCGTTGGGTAATTAATTAAAATCAACAACAATAGTTATTAATTAACAACAATAACATAACATATTATTAAGTGCATTTGCAAAACCCACCAATCACCATGATGGAACTGTCTCTCATGAAGACCATCCCAGGAAAGCAAGACCAAAACTTACCTCTGATGCAGGAGAAGTAAATTTAGAAATACCAGCCTAAGAAATCACTAATTAACAGCACATTAGATTGGAGCCTTTATATGTAGCAGAACTTGACTGGCCTGCACAGAGTGCTGACCTCAAGCCGATAGGAAACTTTCGGGATGAATTAGAGCTGAGACTGTGAGCCAGGCCTTCTTGTCCTTCTTTAATGTCTGTCTTTACAAATGGGCTTCTGAGAGAATGGTCAAAAATTCCCATAAACACACTCCTAGACCTTAAGACAAGCCTTCCGAGAAGAGTTGAAGCTGTTATAGCTGCAAAGGGTGGGTGAACATAATTTTAAACCCTAGGGATTATGCATTGGATGTTACTTGAGTTTATATGCATGTGAAGGCAGGTGAGCAAATACTTTAGAAAATTTAGCGTGCGTTTTTGTGTGTCTCCATGTCTATATATATATATATATATATATATATATATATTATAGGCACACACATGCACATTTATAAAAACTACTGTTGTAGAATGGGAAATCGAAGCCTGTTCAACAACACACAAAAGGTCTTTCCAAAATAACATCTCTTCTCTGTGCCTTTTTTCTGGCATCAAACCCAGAGAACAGAGGGAGTCTTGGATCCGGGCTAAATATGAGCAGAAGGTGTTTGTGGCACCCTTGCCAACTCAGGACGAGAGCCCAGGTGAGGTGACATCATCACAGCTCCTCGGTGCCGTCACCAACAACGATCTTCCCAGTCTCCTGCTGCTCTTGGCCCACAGCACCAAGGAGCAGCTCAATGATCCACTGCAGTCTCAAAGCCCCTTACATGCAGCATGTCAGCTGGGGAACGTGGTCATGACTCAGCTCCTAGTCTGGGTAAGGGGACTTCTGCAACAATATAATGTGCATTCATGTAAACTTTTGATTTGCCATCAAGCGGCTCGCACTACTGTCAGAGTTGCTGTTATGAAAAATTTAACACCATTTGACCAGTGATAATCGATAATTCTACTGTGCTATGAGATGGTATCAAAAGGTTTTAAGACAAGTTTGGTAACACACCAACAGACCACAGGGAGCACTGGCCTTTGGAAGTCAGTGTGCCAAAAGACATTGTCCTGTGTACTTCTGGACCTGTGCAACTAATGCTATTCTGGGATTTCATCAGTAGAACAACGAGTGAACTGAAAGCTCTGTGTGAAACTGAGCAAATCTGACACAGAGACATTTGACATGATTTGGCATGTTCACTGCGATGCTGCAATAAGTCGTACAAGGAGTTTTGAGTGGCACACGCGCTTCAAGAGAGAAAGAATATCACTAAAACATGGCAAGAGATCAGGAAGACCTTCAACGAGCTTATCCCCCAAAAATGTTGAAACCATTTGATGCATGATGATCATTGAAGAACAATCCACAACATTGCTGCCATTGTCTGTGTGTCATAGAAACAGTCCAGGCAATCCTCATGCGTGGTTTAAACATGCACCAGGTGGCTGCCAAGTTCGTGGGCAGATTTAACATCGCGTAAAAGTCAACAACTGAGTCAGCGTGCTATGGATGATCTGTCCATCACGTTAAGGATAATTATTAATGATGAAACTTGAGTAAATAAGTACGATTGTTGCTGAGATGTGAAGCAACAATCTTCACAGTCGAGCCCATCATCTCCACGACCGAAGAGGCGAGGCAGGTCCACAGCTCGACCAAGTAAATGCTCATTGTTTTTTTCAACGTTCACAGGCATCGAGAATTCGTTCCAGGGGCCAGACCATCAATAGCAAATTTTAGTGCCAGGGTTTAAGGCGTCTGAGGGTGGACACACAGCGAAAGCGAACAGATCTATGGTGCAGTAATCTAAAAACTTTTTGATACCACCTCGTATAATAATTATCCAATTAAAATATAAAAGCAATACAAAGCCTATACCAATACTTTTGTTATAGGATGCTACCTACTTTATAGGTAAAAATGTTTTTGTTTTTTTTGACATTTAAACATCTAAATATTATTGGTCCTGGAGATTGTGAAAAGTCTTCTAGCATGATTTATGCCTGATAAATCGCAGGTACGTTTCTGGCTGATGGGGTTTTAAGTGATTTTTGTCTGTTTCTCTCTGTAGTATGGTAGTGATGTGAAAGCAAAGAATCCTCAAGGCCAAACAGCTTTAACGCTGGCACAACAAGCTGGAAGTCAAGAGTGTATGGAGATCCTTCGCCAACATGGCTGCCCCAATGAAACCTCACCCACTGCGCCCACTCCCATTCTCTCCCGCAAAAGTAGCATCACAAGCCTTGGACGTAACAATTCCAGAAGAAGGGTCTCGTAACTTTTAAAGACTTTATGGACAGTCAAAGAATCTTCCTTTCTGGAAAAAACTTTTTTTATTTCATTTTGTTAAAAAGCTATGTACGTCTCACTCTCGCTGTGGATGTTTTGCTCTGTCCTCATTCACATACTGTACATCCATTTAGGTTCCTCAGAGAAGGCAAAAAAAAAAAAAACTTGTTAATGTATGAAAGAAAAATTAACAAGCCAGCTTGAAATCTAATACAGATACTGTTTCAACAACTCAAAAGCAATATACATGCTAATTATATATCTATTACAAAGACAAATGTAGCCTAGAGAGCTTCTCCGAGCAATCTGTGGAGATGTGTTCAACATTACTGTACAACTCATAAAACTGTTCCTCATAATAAGAAACATAAATGAGGCCACTGTGTTTGTATGGGAAGAGAATAGTATTTGTCATTGTGCAACGTTTCTAAGTACTAGAATTAATAAACATAAATCTTTAAACTTTTTTGAAACTTTCTGAAATTTTTGTTAGGCCTGACATACAAGAACAAAGGCAATGTGTTTTAACTGTATGCTTTTATTTGTACACTATTAACATGTCATCAAAAACATTTTTGGATAAGTTATTATGTAGGTGCACTACAACCAAACCAAACATCCTTACTACATCTTGTGTTAAGAAGAAGAAGTATTTTTTAAGTTTCACCTAAACCTCAATTTTTTTTTATTAGAAAATATGTATGTGAATCTTTGCTCTCTATCAAGGACATAATAGATTTTGTTAACTATTGGAAGTTTGTATTTTTTGCAAGATTATGACTGGTGCAGCATGGTGGCGCTGATGTCTCACAACTCGAAGTTTTGATCCAGCGCTCAGATTACTGTCTGTGTGGAGTGAAGGTGAGACTTATCTTTTTAACATGACTTTGCACTTATCACACCCTGTTAGGGTACCACGTTCTCTCATGATCCTCCAGCACTGCTCGACTGGTCCCACCATCTCTCAGAGATTGAGGAACACAATAAAAGACTGTGCCGTTCTGGCACCCAGGTGGTGGAATGAACTTTCTCTATATGTCCGTACTGCCGAGGCAATATTTAAGTGATGACTAGAGACCTATCTGCATCTTGGATATTTAGGTTAACTATCCCCAACCTCACAGAAAAAATCCCGTCCTCCCCAACAGTGTTTGACTGATGGTATTTCTAGTTAATAAACCTAGTGAGCCAGTGTAATGTTATATTTAAATGCTAAAATCTTCAGAGCACTTAAATGTAAATGAAAATCTTATTTTTCATATATTCTTCTTTCTTCTGCATTCTCAAGTTTTCTTCTAAATCCCAAAACAAAGTGTGAATAAGGTTTGAATCGATGTGTGCTCTGGTTCGGCTGCGACCCCGATCAGGAGAAAGTGGCCACTGTGGGTGAATGAACATAACTGTATATCAGCTATTGGCTGTTCCCAGCAAGGGTTCGCTGCAAAATTGGCCTCATTTTATTTGTGACAGAGACTGATCATTCATTTATTTATCTTCTATAGCGCTTATCTTGTTTACAGGGTCATGGGGGGCCTGGAGCTATCCCAGGAGACTTGGGGCACGAGGCGGGGTACACCCTAGACAGGGTGCCAATTCATTGCACACATACACACAACCACTACAATTTGGAAACGCCAATGAACTAACCTGCTGTAAGCATATTTTGATCAATGTAAGTACACATACAGGTGCATTGGGGGCTAGGTGCTAGGCTTCATGCCTACCATGTGAAAGGCCCAGGTTTAATTCCCACCCAATGCCCAAACCCCAGCCACTGGTGCAGTGTTGATCCCGGATAAAAGGGATCAAGAAGGGCATCCGGCATAAAACCTGTGCCAACTTGTGTGCGGATCAGATGGTCCGCTGTGGCGACCCCCGACAGGAGCAGCCAAAAGACTAACAACATATACTAAATATATTTATGTTACAGATAAAAATATATAATAATGTTTTCTATCAAACTCATGCAGGGAGCCTGAAACCCAGGGAAAGCAAGGTACTTTCTGTGAACACACAGTGGTAGGCACACCAGCTGCATGAAAAAAGGAAGTATTAGTATATGGCCTGCTACGAAGCTGTACAGCTAATCAGTACCTTGTGCTTATCACTGTACCAAGCAGTGCAGAGAACATATCCATTATGCTTCTCATTGTGGTAACACCTGCTAATGAAGTAATTAAAAATATGAGAGGTCCATGGCAAGTGAAAGTGAAAGTTTAATTTGATATGCGAATAAGGTACATCAATGTTTGGTAACAGGATATAGTATAGTGGAGTGTGGTTTGAACAGCTTGTCAGTCTGCTCTTGAACTTGCTTTGGGTTCTGACCTGGGCACAAGTGGTGATCACTTGGACTTTTATTGCTGTAATAAAATCCTGCTTACTTACAGACTCCTGAGTCTTTTTGATGCTTTTATAATTAGAGATTTTACAGCTTTTGTTTTAACATTTAAATTTAATTAACCTAAGCTAGTAGAAGAGGAATAAATCCCTCTGGGTACTACAGTTTCCTCCCACAGTCCAAAGATATGCACGTTAGGCTAATTGGCATACCCAAATTGTCCGTAGTGTGTGTAAGCATGTGTATGTGTGCTCTGCGATGGATTGGCACCCTGTTCAGGGTGTATCCTGCGTCGTGCCCTAAGCCTCCTGGAGTAGGTTCCAGGTCCCCGCGACCCTGAATACAGGATAAATCAGTATAGAAGATAAGTGAGTGAGAAAAAAAAGATCTCCCACGCATGTCTTTGGACTGTCGAAGGAAACCCGAGTACCCAGAGGAAACCTGGGTTTCTTCAATCACGGAGACAACATGCAAAGTCCATGTGTACAGAACTGAAGCAGGAATCGGACCCTCGACCCTGGAGGCGCGAGGCCACAGTGCATAACCGCTACCCCATGGCCACCGGCTACCCAACCAGTGACTGAGCAATCTTTGGAAAAAAGCAGTGTATATTTTTTAAGGTAGATTTTCAACATCCTCAATAGAGTTGAAAATGAGACTTTTCTTTTAAATGCAACTTTGCTTTTCTGTCTTTCTAGAAAAAAAAAAGGTTCTACCTAAGATTAAGCCATTATATCATGATGCCATGAACGGTTATTCCTTTTTTTTCTTTTTAGGTGTAAATGAGATTAAGATCTATAGGTTGCACTGTGAGGCACTGTTTGATAGTAGGCCTATAGTTCTGCAGATCGAGCTTCTAGTTTGTGGTCTATTTTGCTAAGATTCCTTGCATTTTCTCAGTTCCATTCATCATAGCCAGGATGCAATTTTTTTTTTTTTGAAGAATAATTAAAGGGAAATGATTCTGTGTCCCTTATATACACATATATCTCGTTACTTAGAACCCTATTTTTTTCTCTAAGTGTCTGTTGTGAACCTTGCTAATTAACTAGAAGCAATTCAATGTAATTTCATGAACGCTTAAAGTTTTCATAAGGAATGTAAACCATGCTCTGACATCTGGCTGCTCATTCGAGTGTGGTAGCCGGTAAGGGCTTTGGCTCGGTGTGTATTAGCCAGCTAGCCATCATGAGTCGGGAAGAAAGCAGCCTGAGCTGATAAAAACAAAAACAAAACAATCTGGAATATTCTCCATTGAAAACAAACTACCGCCGCTGTGTGGGTAAACAAAAAAACATGTATTCTATTTACAGACAGTAGTAAGCTAGGTAACATTAGCTAACACTGTTCAGGACATGTCTTAACGTTACTACACTCGAATTGCAATGCTAAGCTAGCTACCTAGCTAGCAGCTAACTGTATGTTTATCTTAAAGTGCTAACCTAAGGCCAGGTTTCTGATTAGCTGACGTGACTTGGGTAGGGTGGCTGCTATTACGTTTTTTGTCATACTCAAAGTAGTATTCTTGTGGCTTTTTTATATATATATATATATATATATATATAAAAACAAGATTGTAAATAGATAGCTTTTGTTTGCTAGCTGGCTAACTTGCTGTGGTTCGGAAGACCAGCTAGTTAGCGAACTAGCAAGCTATACTCTTATTACGTTCACGAGAACGGTTATTTTTTTTACGGTTCTCTTTTAAATATTTAAATCTAAAAACCATTAACGTATTATACAGCATTCGGTTTCTATGGAGATTTTAACGTTTTATTTGACTTACATTCTTGACAAAACCTACCTTTTTTAAAAGGTGTATTAACAGGTAGTATAATGGCAATCAGTGTTTATTCTGAGGTGGTTCTTGTATCTGAGGTAAAAAGTTTCTAGAGCATTCTGTTCTGTTCTTTTCCACCCCTCCTTGGTCGCGCGAGGATCTCTGACAAGAGTCGCTCGCGCACCGGTCACGTCTTCCTCGGTGTTACAGGTGGCTACTGAGGCTAAAGAATTCAGAAATCTTCACTCAAGTAGTTTCCATATACAGCTTTGGGCCATTTTGTTATAAGTGTACTATAACCCTGCTTACAAATTTAAGCTTAGTCCTGGGCTGAGTGAGGCGAGTAGAACATCTTAACCAGCTTGTAGAAAAGAAACAGCTATTACTGCTATAACTTTCCACAAGTTCAACACCACAACTTAGAACCATTCGTTCCTTTATGTTTAGAAAACGCTTTATTAATAATGGTCAGGGTTGTTGTGAATCCAGAGCCTATCCCAGAAACGCAGTGCATGCACACATGGACACACAATCCATATTACAGCACTATGTACACTCAAATAGCAAATCTGCCTACTTTTAGGTTTTGGGGAGTTTGGTTCATTTAGGCAGGTTTATTTGTTTCATCATACCAATCAATATTAGGGCACTATGCACATGTACACCTAAATAGCAAGTCCAACCTAAATAGCAAGTCCAACTACTGTTAGGTTTTTGGGAGTTTGGTTTATTCAGGCAAGATCATTCCTTCATATTTAGGAAATACTTCATGATAACGGTCATAGTTTCGGTGTATCCATAGCATTTCCAAGGAATGCCAGACATACATACAGAACATGACACAGGGACTCACACAATTTATGTTGACCTAAAAAGCAAGTCCACTGCCTATTGTTTTGGGGACTTTGGTTCATTCAGGCAAGTTAATTTGTTTCTTTTTATTTAGAAAATACTTCATAATAATAGTCAGGTTTTTAGTCAATCCAAGAAACCCTGAGCATACAGGGCCTTGCAAAACTATTCATACCCCTGAACTTTTTCACATTTTGCCACATTGCAACCACAAACGTAAATGGATTTTATCGAGATTTTATGTGATCAACACAAGGTGGCACATAATTGTGAAGCAGAAGTAAAATGGTTTTCAAAGATTTTAAAAATAAATAAATATTTGAAAAGTGTGGTTTGCATTTGCATTCAGTCCCCCTGGGGTCAATACTTTGTAGAACCATCTTTCGCTGCAAATACAGCTACAAGTATTTTTTTGACGAATGTCTCTACCAGATTTGCACATCTCTGCATGTTGTCCTGCTAGAAGGTAAACCTCAGTTTCAAGTCTTTTGAAAACTCTTAACAGATTTTCCTCTAAGATTGCCCTGTATTTGGCTCCATCCAGCTTCCCTGTACTTATTAAAGAGAAGCATCCTCACAGCATACATTAACGGTAAAAAACTAACACAGCACATCACCCTAATAACACCTTTCCCACTGTAAAGGTGGAGTGGGGATGCTTTTTTTCATTTCATAGTGAGGATGGTGTGTTTAGGGTCATGTGCTGCGTTAGTTTTCCACCACACAGTAAAGACTTACGAGAGCACAAGCCCCCCCCAAGGCTTGTTGCAAATGGACCTTTTTATGGCTTTCTTTCAACAATGGCTTCTTCTTGCCTCTCTTCCGTAAAGGCCAGATTTGTGAAGTGCACGACTAATAGTTGTCCTGTGGGAAAAAAATTTAAAACCATTTTCCTTCCATTTCACAATTATGTGCCATTTTGTGTTGGTGTATCACATAAAATCCCCCCAAAATGCATTTAAGTTTGTGGTTGTAATGTGACAGAATGTGAAAAGTCACTGTAAGGACATGGCACCGGGACACCATATTAGAGCATTTGGACACCTAAATAGCAAGTCTGTCTACTGTTAGGTTTTTTGAAGTTTGGTTCATTCAGGCAAGTTCATTTGTTTCTTTCTATTTAGGAAATGCTTTATAAGATTGGTCACGGTTGCCGAGCATCCAGAGCATATCCAAGGAACACCGAGCATATGTACAGGACATGACACAGGGACACACATACTTTCCATAGTGGAGCACCATGCACACCTAAATAGCAGGTCTGTCTACTGTTTGGATGGTGGAATGAAACTGGAAAACCAGAAGGAAAACGCACAGGCTGAACCTTGCACATAAATTCCACACGTGTAGTGGTTGGGGAGCGGTCTGTGTCTCTGGAGGTTTTAGATTGGAAAGCAAAGAAACCAGCTTGTAATTTAAGATAACACAACACCAAGGCACATATTGAAAACGTTTATTGATAAAAAAAAAAAACTAATTCAAGTAAAAAAGAATGACTTGTGAAGATGGTCCTCCAGCTTGACTTGTGTGGAGTTTTTTAGCAGGGTAATTGCAACTCATCTGTTGCGATATATTTTTTTAAAAGGGGCTGTTGCTGATAATTTAATAAGTGAAGCAATTTTACAAATTCCAACACTTCTTGACCTATTGAACTACTCAGAGAATGATGTCTGTCGAAGTGTGTGTTATCAGGGTTATCAATAAAATGTTCAAGACAAGACTAAGTAATGGAACAAGTTTAGTAAACTTAGTTAAGATACTTTAGTTTGCAGGTGAACTTATTATGAGATATGAACATCAAGATTTTTTAAAACAAATCACTTATGTGTTATATATTTTTGATTACGTTGCAGTTAAACTGTGCTCGGGGCCACGCTGGCAGGCATGCGGATCCGGCTGCAGAGGTCAGGCCATGCGGCCCTGCTTCTGTCCGAGCTCAACCGCTTCCGTCTGTCACGGCTTCTCTGCGATGTGGTTCTGCAGGTTGGAGGTCGATCCTTCCCCGCCCACCGTGCAGTCCTTGCTTGTGCAAGTTCTCACTTTAGCAGCCTGTTATCTAGAGGGCCGTATGGCCAGAGTGCCACTCCTCCTACATTCTCTTTGGACTTTATCTCTGCAACCAACTTTGAGAAAGTGTTGACTTTTATTTACACTGGTGAGATCCTTACTGATCTGATAGATGTCGGTGTGCTGTACGAGTTGGCAGAACGGCTAGGCATCAGGGAGTTGGTGCGCGCTTGCCATGCCACCTTCCCAGATATGAAAAGCTTAGATGGAGATGTTGAAACGGACATGGCTCCTGCTACTGCCATGGCTGCCTCTATGTGCTCTTCATCCGTGGCGTCCTGCTCTTCTCTGTCGTCTCCTGCTGCTCCCACTCCCGTAGCACCTTCTCCTCTCCCTCAAAACAGAGGAAACCGGTTAAACCGCCCTCATGTGCTCCCCCTCTCACCTAAAGAGGAGGATGGCTTTCAGCTACATCTGAGCTATAACCAGCTAGCGAACAACAAACAGAGCTCATTGGATAACCACCACTCTCCAGCTTCTGAGATCCTCCCAGCTCTCAATCTGCAGCTTAAAACTGAACAGGAGGAAGAGAAAGTAGATGGGAACCATAGCTCAGACGAACAAGCCATGATCAATGGTAACAAACCAGTACTTACTGAAGTGTGTTCTGTTCCTGACTCATCAGCACAGGCTGGAGGGGAAACCTGTGCACCATCCTCATTTTCTGGTGACCCTTTGGATAGTCTGCAGCTTAGAGTGGTCGAAGGAGGTGTTGGACTTGGGGTCGGGTCAGTCAAAGATGCCATTTTGTTCGGGGAAGAAGATGATGCAGAAAAAAGGAGCCTCCATGATGGACCTTCAGATGATGGAGAGCAATGGAAAGCCCTGGCCGGGGATGTAATCGAACTGAGTGACGATGAAGAAAATTACATTGAGGAAGAGGAAGATGATGAAGACCTGATGTGCATAGAGAATGGTGGAAGTGGCGCCCTGGTAAATCACAGCCACTTGGCACCATCCTCACAACCTTGTAAAACATGTGGTGCATTGTTGCAAGCAGATAACAATGTCTTACGCTCTCACGCAGAGACGCACCTGTCCGAAACAGGCAGCTGCCGGGTGTGTGGCGCTTCTTTCAATGACCGAGCGTCCAGTGTGGCTCATGCGCTAACGCACGTCGGCATCCTGTTGTTTTCCTGCGAGATATGCGAGTTGCAGTTTTGTACCGAAATTGAACTGATCCGCCACAGGCGCCAGTCAGTGGCCCGATGTGTCCCTCAAATACCAGAGCAATTTAACAGCGCCACTCAGGGGCCTGAAGGGGAGCTGCACTGTGCTTTGTGCACTAAATCCATTCCTAAGGATTTAAAGGTCTGTACTTAAATTTTTTTAGGTCTGAATGTGGTTGAATGATTTAAAAAAAAAATTGTCTTCCCATCATGCTGACCAAGTGTACTGGTAGTCCCCAACTTACGATCATTCAAGTTACGAATTCCTGCCGATATGAACGGACTGCGGCTATAATTGCGGATCAATCACGGAAGTAGCTTACATGTATTGTACAAAAACATTGAAACTGCAGTGCACCAGACACCAATATTTACAATTATATGCAATATTTTTAGTGTGTAATTGAATTTATAATATGTCTAAACACTCGTATATTATACGTGTGTGTGTGTGTGTGTGTGTGTGAGGGTGCAGAAGAAATGAGTCAGCCACATTGGTTTTAATGAACCGAAAGCATGATGATAGAAATTGGCTGTCCTGTAAAGCAGTCCTGATGGTGAATAATTTTAATTTAGGAAAATCCTCAACAAAACAGAGTTCACAGTCTTGTACAATGGAAAATATAATGGAGGCTCTGAGACAAAACAGCAGCCGTGGGTTTTGGCTATATGATGGCAGTGTGGGGAAAGGGGACAGAGATTTAGTCAAGTTGATTGGTATGCTTTGCATTGTATATTCTTGTTAAAGGCGAATAAGACTCACTTTGTCGGACTTAAGAACAAATCGGACTTGTGAACGGGCTCCTGGAATGGAACTTGTTCGTATGTCGGGGACGACCCGTAATTTATCTTTCACATTATTCATTTTACCTGTATGTATTTATTTATTTATTTAATTAATTTTAACCAGAGAATTAGTTGATAAGAATTAATGGCTTTAGATAATATTCATAATACATGCTAGATTTAGATTGTAGTGCACAATGTCAGAGTGTCTTTTCCTGTGCTTGTCTTAACTATATAATCTTCCTTTCCAGGCTCTCAGGGAGCATATGCAGGGTCATGTGTGTTTCCGGACATTGCGGTGTGGTGTGTGTCAGTCAACTCAACCTACACGATGTTCTTTTCTGTGGCACATGCTTACACACCTCCTTGCCATCCACTCGTGCCCACAGTGTGCCTGTCCCTTCCTGGAGCGGCCTCAACTCGACACCCACTTAGCCATGCATGTTGAACAAGGGGGAGCATCCAAAGAGGATGAAGGCAGTCAGGAGAGCAGTACAGAAGGACAGGGCGAGTTTCAGTGCTTCCTATGTCCACAGACCTTTCCTTCAGATGCAGCCTTTCATTACCACCTAAGCACGCACCCTAGTGAGCCGCAAACCTGGTCTGCCAAGCGTAAGGCAGACCAGCCACTAGAGTTTTCTTCTTCCTCTTCCTCCCCACTGGAATCAGGGGGCATGAGCAAACACGGTGCCATAGGCTTTAACATGGGCACTTTTATTCCAGACAAAATGATTCAAGCTGGTATGCCGTTCCCTGCCGGACTTTTACAGAATGGCAGCTCTTCCGGTTGCCCTCAAACGGGCACGGTTTTGAAACAGAAGTGGTACCGGTGCAGGTATTGCGGCAAGCGTTTTGCACACTCCGGCGAATTCACCTACCACCTCCGAATCCACACAGGAGAGAAGCCGTACCAGTGCAAGGTGTGTCTGCGCTTTTTCCGTGGCCGCTCCACCATGATCTGCCACTTGAAGACGCACGCCGGTGCCCTGATGTACCGCTGCACCGTGTGCGGCCTCTACTTCTCAACGCTGAAGATGGTCTCGTCGCACATGGAACTCCACAAGGACCACCTACCTCCTGACTTCAACATTGAGGAAACGTTCATGTACAACGACCACTCTAAAGAGCCGGTCCCTAACCTAGACACCTGAAATTTTACATTTTAAACTCATGTGCCTCAGTACTTCCTATCACCTGTGACCATTGTTCAGGACCAAGTAGAATTAGGATGCTGTTAAATGTTTTTATGTGCTAGAGACATAAGATTGAAGTAGGTACTGTTATTACATTGCCACTTGGTGGCAGCATTTCTTTATTCTGAGGGCACACTGACTGTTCGCGTGGACGTGAGGTTTGATGATTAGTTTAGGATTACCTCTTGATATTCTTCCTTCTACTCATCGTGTAATTAATATAAGCTAAATGTATATATTCTAGGGTTACAACAGCATATTGTATCACCAGTAAATACGGTAGTGTAAAAGGACATTGTGGAAGAAATCTAAGAAGGCAGGATACAAGACTGTGCCATGCTTTGTTGCCCTCATACAGAGTGTTTTACTAGGTTATTTAGTTTTAATTCACTCGTTTTAGTATGATGTGTTTGAATCCAGCACTAAGTGCACGTTTATTAATTACGTGTTGTGTATTAAGACAGAATCAAGGATGGGGGAAATTAAAAACAGCCACGTCCATCAAAACTGAGAGGAAACATAGATTAAGATATAAATCCTGTGCAGTCAGTATATTTATATACTGTCACCTTTTTTATAAGCTATCCAGTGTTCATCTTTATTATAGCATGTATTTTACTGAAAACTGAGACAGCCAAGATAAATTGACAATTTAACAGTTTGTGTATCTTTGAAGCAGCAGGAATAAGTAGCATTATTAATGCCATTTCTAACATTACACACTGGTGACCTGAGGACCGATGTAGTCTGCAATGTCAGGACCAAGAACAAGTCCAGCAGTAATATCTCTTTGAGAAGTGTTAAAAAAAAAAAAAAGAAGAACCTATCGCGGGCTAATTCCACAACGTGTAATATATATTTTTTTTAAATGTGTAAGCAGTACCTGATCATACAGTTTAAGATCTATAACTATTTATTTATTTATAGCTTTTTATGTTGATACATTATATTTTGTAAGGGGTGTTTTCATTATAAATACAAGCGTATTACTTTGGTCTCGACCGTATTTGTTTCATATGTGTTCTGAATAAAATCAAGAGGTTGTTACAGCAGTTTGATGTGATCTTTGCATGCAAGCATAACATTTTCCACCGTCAAACAAGACAAGCGCAGTACAAGTGAACTAAGAACAAGAACACAGGTTCGAAAAGACCTTTTATGCCATGGGCGATTTAAATATAAGATATTGTTTAAAAAGGAAAAAAAGGGGGGGGGGGGGGGGTAAGCTCAGAAAACATTTCAGTAATGAAAGTTATTTATTTTGTCCAGTGTAGAGACATCATCCTCTGCAAATCTTTCACTGCTAGTCTTCATTTTATCTGTGGCATGTTTGTCAGCAGCTTCCTGTGGGACCGTGATGTAGGAGTTTTCTTCCTTCCTCTTCTAACCCTATTGATAAGAACTATTTAAGAAGCTGTTTCTTTACATGCACTTTTTTTTTATTCCATCAAGCCCTCCAGCTCCACTTTTTTTACAAGCAAAAAAACAAACTGTTTAGTGTCATAAAATGTCCTTTACGAATGACTGTCAGTTCTTGCACTGAGAAATTCAATGTTATCCCCTTCGTTTATGACTTAGGGGGAAAAAAATGTTTCTTAAATGGTCTCTTTAGCTACGTGGAGGTGTTACCACTAGAACACAGAGACATGGACCATCTGTAAAACGTATTTCGATGGAAACCTTTAATCACAGTAGCACAAATACGAACTGCTCCCTCATGTCTCTCAGGAGACCTCGATGCAACATATCGGAGACCTCCCTTCTTAGGATTCTATCTCTGAGTGACTGGTGCTGGCATTGCTGATCTTTCGCTCCTTTTGTGACACTTTCCCTGCACCGTCTGCTGCACTGGCTGCAATGTTGGCAGGTGCTGAGGAAATACGGGAAAGAATATCGTTGACAAGATTGGCGCGAAAGCCCTTGCTCAGGAAGTTATAGAGGATGGGGTTGGCGATACAATGAAAAAGCGAGATGCACTGTACAACGCTGAAAGAGAAGTACAGTATATCTACAGTGTTGCAGGACAGCAGATGCGGATTGAGATCATCCACCATCATCAGGAACATCACAATATGGTAGGGGAGCCAGCAGGTCACGAAGACGAGCGAATACACATGCAAGAGCCAGATTTCCCTCGGGTTCTGCACGTCCGGAGAGGCGCGCACTATCCGCCCGATCAGTACGTTACAGGTGATGATGACGGATGCAGGCCCCAAAAACTGGAAAATGAGGCAGAAGAAGCTAACTGAGACAAACCATTCTGTGTAGTTCATCTCAGGCATCATGTAGCAGCCAGGTTCGTCCCACTCAAGCAGGTCCACGTGTACGTTTTCTAGCAGTGCCAGCACCAAGGACAGAAGCCACAATCCAGCACAAAGCAGCCATCTCCGGTGCCTGGGCTGCAGTGGAAAGCAGGCAGGCGTGGTCGGCCGTGTTAAGGTAAGGTACCTTTCCAGAGTCATGAAGGCCAGGAAGAAGGAGCTGCTGTAGAAGTTGATGACGTAGATGAGATGCGTAACCTTGCACAAAAATCTTCCCCAAATCCAAACCCTGTCCATGGTGACCTCCAGCATGAAGAAAGGCATGGTGAAAACCACCATCAGGTCAGACAGACTGATGTTGATAACACAGAAGAGCACACCGCTGGCCGAGTGTCGCCGGCGCCAGTTTACCCAAACCACCAGGCAGTTCTCGATCAAACCAACCATGAACAGGAACAGGTAGAGCAGGAACAGCGCGATGCGCCGAGATTCCCGGTCCAGCTGGAGGTTACATTCATAGAACCATGGGGTTTCATTGTGATCTGATGTATTGTAACCGAGTGTCATTTTCTGTTGGGAAAGACGAAAGGGTTAGTGTGTGTGCATACTTTGCAGTTATTTAATAGGATTATGCTGATCCATTTTTTTTTTTTTTTTTTTTTTGCAGTTGTTGAGCTGAGAGCTGCTAATTTGCAAACAGGAACTTGAGATTATAAGTACTGTTTCAAAGTGCAATGATTTTAAGGCACTTGAGGGCATTTAAAAAGGTAAAAAAAAAAATAATTTCTCTATTCAGCAGTATATAAGGAGGATGGTGGATTTTTTGTTCTTCCTAATTTGTTACTATTTACGTTTTTTTAAAGTTAACCTCATGATCATGCTTATGTGTGCTCTGAACTGTAGAGGCAGCTACCCTGTCTGTAATTTTGGTAGTTTAAACTCAACGTTTTTTTTAAATAATCCTAGAATCAAAAAGTTTGCTGTCATAAGATGTAGTGCTTTTAGTCCTAGTTTGCTGTATACACATTTATACACACATATATAGACAGGTATAGGATTTATTGAACTATCCTAAGTTTAAAAAATAGCATCAAGCCTACCTTGAGTGTGAGGGTAAGACCCCCCTGATGGTGTAGTGTCCTGGTGAGATGAAAGCTGCTCTGGCAGAAGAATTGTGTCGCTTTGGTGTTTTCCCTAGCTACTTTTGGGGCATTAAGCCCTCCTATCCCCCCCTTCTCTCTCTCTCTCTCTCTCTCTCTTTCTTTCTCCCTCCCTCAAGCAGCAATGCTGATAGGACAGTCTCAAAGGGCAAGAAGAAGGGCATGCTGAGCAGGCGAGATTCCTGAGAAAGTCTCGAGAATAGGTGACATTTTGTGATCTGATGTATCTTGGGTAACTGTAACTACCAAGTGTTCAAGTAAAAGTAAGTTAAATTTTTGGGGAAGAGGTATCTTATTAACTCTTAGTAACTCTTATTACATCACTAAAGCATCAGCACAAGACTGTGCAAATCACTTTCTCTAAAGGACAAATGTGTGTAATCCTTAGTACTTTATTATCATATTTTAATAATAATCATTTGATTATCCAAAAGACACCCAGTGATGATCTTAGAATGAAAAAAAAAAACCATACCAACATCTCAGATACTTAAACAAGTCAGCATAAATCATTACATGCTGGTGGCTCTGAGACGACATACAGGACAATACAGAACAGGAGTAGGACGGTATAAAAAAAAAAAGTACTCCATAGATTTTCAACTTGTTCATTTTTTAATATATATATATATATATATATATATATATATATATATATATATATAAATATATATATATATATATATATATATATATATATATATATATATATATTAATTTTTAAGTTGAAAATCTATAGAGTACTGTTTATATATATATATATATATATATATATATATATATTTTTTTTTTTTTATTATTTTTTTTTTTATCACAAAAACAGAGGTCAAGACATGCCATTTGAATTCATTATTCAGTTATGTAAAATAATTTCATTTAGATCAATGATCAATCCTTTGTTCCAGGTTCCAGCGCCTCTCTAACCCTTGCAATATTTTCCGGCATTCTTGCAGGGCAGACAAAGCCTGGCCAACTAAATGGAGCACAAAAACACTATCACCATGCACCCTTGACTCCTATAATACTGCCTGTTGTAGTTCTCACTTTCTTGAACACACTTCCAAAATGACCTAATTTCAGCGGAGCAGATTGATGCCCTACAGCAGCCCAGGTACAGTAGGTTGTACTCTGGAACAAAATACTATAAACCTTCACTGGTCAGCAACTGGTTCACCGACCACCCATATTTTCTCATTCTTTATCAGCTAACACGTTCTCCATTTATCAGCCCTATGCAGTTGTTTCTTTTTCCAGAAGCATCTCATTAACTCACTCACTCACTCACTCACTCATCCACTCATCTATACCGCTTTATTCTGTATACAGGGTCGATGGCATGAAACCTATCCCAGGAGACTTAGGGCACGAGGCAGGGTATACCCTGGACAGGGTGCCAATATATCACAAGGCACACACACACATATACACACTCATCAGAGCTAACCACTACGCACTAGGTAGCATGTGGGGGGAACTGTATATTTAGTGAAGCCTATAAGGGCTTAGGGCATTATTATCATGTCAGGTGAGCCAGGGAGCCAGACAAAAGCAAAGGGTAAGCATTATTTTATTTTTCTTTACAGAACATACATTCTTTATTTTATTGTTTTTTTTTTTAAATACAGTATATGAAGAAGACTTTACAGTTCGAATCCAATGGTGTTTGCTGAGGTGTGTACAGTATTTCAGACAAAATCATACTCAAGTTTTTTTATTGAAACACAATAGGCTACTGTACATACATTATGTCATGTAAAGTTTTATTTTTAAGGAGACAACTCTGCATTTGTAAGTGTTTTATTTTAATTTTTTCATAGTTTGGGGGAAATTAGTCATATTTTTTTTAGAATTATGGTAGTAGCTAACGTATACTAGTGTTTATATGTAGTATCTTATGTTAGCTCTGATGTTTTTTATTTAACGTCTGACATGATTATATTCATATTGGCTACACCACTGACCTCTCAGATGTTACTTGTCATTTTCTTTACAGAAAAGCAGCAATGGACTGGATGCCTTTCTCAACTCAGTTCAACCGGAAATCAATAATTGTGTTCTCGTTTTTTTTATATAGACAACAGACGGCCAACAGACCATATAGTGTAGACAGCTCAGCAGGACACTCATATACTGTATATTTCTTCCCCAAACATACCACAAAAATGAGAGCACATAACTGCATAGGATGTCACTGTATACTGTCACATAGTGAGTGGAGGAATGTTTGTGTCCTGCACAGAGCTCTGATCTCAACCCCACTGAACAACATTTAAGATCAATTTTAACTCCCATGCCAGGACTCACATATGGAAATACAGTATCAGTCAAACATTGGGACACACCTTCTAACCTTAATGTTTTTTGTTTATTGATTTATTTTTTTACATAACTAGAACAATACTGTATTTTTTTTTTATTCATTTATTTTTTTTTAATCAGTGACATAAGTGGCGCAGTGGTAAAGCCCTCGCCCTATCATTCGGAGATTGCTGGTTCGAACCCCAGGTGATGCTGTAACCTCTCACAGCCAGAGGCACAGAGAGAGCTGATTGGCTGAGCTCTCTCAGGGGGGTCAGGGATAAGAGGTACTTGCGCTCCCACATTAATCACGGCTCTACAGCCAATCAGGGGCATCTATGAGCTCACGCACGCGGAAGGCGGTTAGCGCTTTCCTCTGAGTGTGTTACTCCACCCCTAATGGTGCGTGAGCAAGCAGTTTGAAAAGATGCGGTCATCTGACGTCACGCAGTTCGGAGGAAACACGGGATAGTCTTCGCCCTCCCGACTGAGTGGTAGTAGTAGCCTTAATGTGGGAGCCCCCTAGGAATTGGCCACGACTAAATTAGGGAGAAAATTGGAAAAAAAACAAAAAATAATTATATTTAAAAAAAACAATGACATAATACATATTGCATTATGTAAGTAAGTAGAACAACAACAGTTCATTGTTACTTTAGACAACAGACGGCCAAAGGTCAGCTGTTCAAAAAATAGTTCTTGTGAGAACAGTATTGTCCAGTGCATTTGCAAAACCCATTAAGCACCATGATGAAACTGGCTCTCATGAAGACCATCCCAAAAGACCAAGACCAAAACATAATTATGCCTTAAAGGAGAAGTTCATTTAAAGTTACCAGCCTCCGAAGTCAGCAATTAACAACCAGCACCTCGGATTAAAGCCGTTATGAAGGCTTTACAGAGCAAAAGTAGCAGATACATCTCAGTATTAATTGTTCAGATTGAGATTATTGCATATTTTGGACGCTCTTAGGATTATTTTAACAGTGTAGAAAAGAAAAAAAAATCAGCTAAGACAAGGTGTGCCCAAATTTTTGACTGGTATGAATTTTCAACATACATAAAATATATTGCTGTATACTGGTGCATATATGAAATTGGTCTTGTTTATGTATGAGATACATATGTAGTATGTATACACCAACCCGCCAGGTGAACTGAATAATATTGATTATCACTTATATACCAGTAAACTGGTGACAGGATTGACAAACCATCGAAAAAAGTCTATGAGGTATCAGAACACCCAGCACATTAAAGGCTGCCATGCTCTTGGCTTAACAGGCAAAGAGTTCAAGGGAGTTGACTTCAAACTCTTCACATCTCAATCAGATGGAGCAGCCATGGGATGAACTGGACAAACAAGTCCTCACCCTGCAACTCACAGCACCCAAAGGATCCACTGTCAACATCCTGGTGCAAGACACTACAGCACACCCTCAAAAGCTCATAGAGTATCTGTTAAGCCACACCCATAGAGGATCTGTTAAGCCACACCATAAAGGATCTGTTAAGCCACACCCATAGAGGATCTGTTAAGCCACACCCATAGAGGATCTGTTAAGCCACACCATAAAGGATCTGTTAAGCCACACCCATAGAGGATCTGTTAAGCCACACCCATAGAGGATCTGTTAAGCCACACCCATAGAGGATCTGTTAAGCCACACCCATAAAGGATCTGTTAAGCCACACCCGGAAAGGCCAGAACCTCCCTGGTGGCAGAAAAGTGAATGTGAATAGTTTTAATGTGAATAGATTTAATGTTATGGCTGATTGGTGAATCAGTGTCTAATTAATCAAAACTGATTAATGTTCTTTGTCAAATCCACTAGAGGTTATAATAAACTCTAAAGGAGGAATCTATTGTGTGATTTTTAAGCACATACTGTATGGTTGTGACAGGCATGTGTCCAGCTGTTCTAGTTTGATGTGCTGTCTACACACAAAAGTATGCTATATTAAGCAGCCCCTCACACACACACATACACACACACACACACACACACACACACACACACAATAGTGAAAAGAGCCCAAACAAGAAGAATTTGACAATGTGTAATATTAAAAGTGAAAACCTTGTTCTTTATCATATCATTTAATCTCTACAAGTACTGGTATTATTTATAGCTTTTTATATATATAAAACGAATATACATTTAAATATAAGTGTTTAATTTTGTTCTGCTGTATTTTTTTGAATAAAGTTGCACATTCAGGTGTTTTAGTGATGTCCTTTTCAGTTCTTTAGTATCTTCAAAAAAAAGGGATACATTTATTAGTGAAGCTGAGTTACTAGTTTTGATATTCTTTGCTTGCTAGAGTTCCTTTGATCTGTGGCATGTTCCTCAGTAGTAATGCCATCGCTTCCTGTGGAGTAGGATGCAGGGAGATTATTTCCTTCCTGTTTTAAAACTACTAACAGGAACCCCTAACCTTTCTTTACACTGACGTTTCACTCCACTGGGCCATTTTTATTACAATCAATAAAAAAAATGGAAAAAAAATATATATATAAATTTTGTGTCTTAAAACGTTCTTGGCTATTAGTTCCTGCACTTAGAAATTTGCAATATATTAGAAGGCAAAATGAGACCAGAACCCTTTTCTTAATGAGAAAAATGTGAGTAGTTCTGAAATAGTGCCCTAGTCCTTTGTGCAGGTGCGAAAACACGAATGAAAATTATTCTGATGACATTTTGATGCTCCAAATTAGGTATTGCTCCGAAATCTGCTGCTCCCCCTGCTCTCTCAGGAGACCTCATTAGGATCTGATGGGAACCTCCCATATTATGATCCAATCTCGGAGTGACTGGTGCTGGCATTGCTGAGCTTTTGTTCCTTCTGCGGTGACGTCCCTACGCCATCGGCTGCCTTGGTAACACTGCTGAACGTTGACGTGGAAAGGATATTGTTGACAAGGTTGGTGCGAAAACTCTTGCTCAGGAAGTTATATAGAATGGGGTTGGCGATGCAATGGAAGAGCGATAGGCACTGTACAATGTTCAAAGAAAACAACAGCCCCTCTATAGCATTGCAGGACAACAGATGATGGTCCAGCATGCTCAGCATCACCAGGAACATTACAAGATGGTAGGGAAGCCAGCAGGTTACAAAGACGAGCGAATACACATGCAATAGCCAAATGTCTCTGCGCTTCTGCACATCTGGAGAGGCACGCACGGCCCGCGCAATCAGGATGTTACAGGTGATGATGACAGATGCAGGACCCAAAAACTGGAAGATAAAGGAGAAGAAGGAAAGCGACAGAAACCACTCAGTGAAGTCATTCTCAGGCATCATGTAGCAGCCAGGTTCGTCCCACTCAAGCAGGTCCACGTGTATGTTTTCAAACACTGCCAGCACCAAGGACAGAAGCCACAATCCAGCACAAAGCAGCCATCTCCGGTGCCTGGGCTGCAGCGGAAAGCAGGCGGGCGTAGTCGGTCGTGTCAAGCTAAGGTACCTCTCCAGAGTCGTGAAGGCCAGGAAGAAGGAGCTGCTGTAGAAGTTGATGACGTAGATGAGATGCGTAACCTTGCACAAGGATCTTCCCCAAATCCAAACCTCGCCCATTGCGGCCTCCAGCATGAAGAAAGGCATGGTTAAAACCACCATTAGGTCAGACAGACTGATGTTGATAACACAGAAGAGCACACCGCTGGCCGAGTGTCGCCGGCGCCAGTTTACCCAAACCACCAGGCAGTTCTCGATCAAACCAACCATGAACAAGAACAGGTAGAGCAGGAACAGCGCGATGCGCCGAGATTCCATGTCCAGCTGGACGGTACATTCATAGAACCACAGTGTTATATTGTGGTCTGATGTATTGTAACCGAGTGTCATTTTCTGTGGAGAAAAAGTGAAGTGTTTTAAATTAAACAAGATAACAAAGCATATAAATGCATATAAAAGGCCATAAAAATTCAGTTGCAATTAACAGATGATGATGGTGTTGAAGCAAACCAAATTCTTAAAGCAAATTGTGGGTTCTTGGACCCTTGGGATACCACGCCCTTTTCCCAGCGTAATAAATAGATACATTTATCCTTTCAAAAGCATGAAAAGATTCTGTGCATTTGTGAAAGTTACCCTCATTAAACAGTTTTGTTTCTCAAAAAGGTCTTTAAATGATGTTTACTGCCAGAGACGTATTTAATTGAATCTTTATTCAATCCTTTTTATTTTAAATGATACACCCTTTACACGTTTGGATTTTTTTAAACTGAACAGTGGCCTTGAGAAAGACTTAGAAAGAATTGACAAGGCCTACCTCGCCCTTATGGAGTTGTTGTGAAGTTTTGATAAAGCAATGTCCTAGAGGAATGGAGGCTGATCTGGCTGAAGAATGGTGCTGCTTTAGTCTTTCCTCTGCATGTTTCGGGGCATAAAGCCCTCCTCTCTCTCTCTCTCTTTCTCTCTCTCTCTCTCTCTCTCTCTCTGCTCATAGGACAGCAGGAAAAATTCCTGAAAAACTTTTCTTCACAGTTGTCATGGTCCTCTACACTGGCTACACTGTCTATCTATTATCAGTTCTCCTGTTAATTCATTGCTTCATCTCTTTACTCATGGATCCATTTTGCACAAAATATTTGCAAATGGAATTTTTAGATTTCGACAGAGATAGAATCAGCCATCAAGTCTATTATACTTCTATTAAATAAGCTCTATTTCTATAATTAATATCCATTTGATAATGAAATCAATTCATAATGTATGGTATACTTGATTATACCACCCCAACTGAAATGTATCGAAATCAACATGCATGATGTCTTTTGATGTTGTCGTCCTGTAATCTCTTTCATGGTTGTGCTTTTTGAAATGCTTTTCCCCTCCCCATGATTATACATTTTGGTTACAGTAAGGGGAAATAAGTACTTAAACACTATTGTGCTTGTTTGCATATATAAAGGAAAGGTTTCGTCTGTTCATTGATCAGAATTCGCTCTTTCAATGATATCTTAATGTTTCATACATTGTGGAGAACTTGAAACCATTTTAGAAAAAATTCTGTCTGTCTGTATGTCTGTATGTCTGTCCAGCCAGATTTTGTCACAGCATCACGAAAAACTGGCTGGACAGAATTTAACGAAACTTTTGCAGTACTTAGATATCTGCCTGAAGTTTAACCTGCCCTTAGTGAAATCTAAATATTGAGTAATATTATCACAGCTAGAATAACAGCACTTGTGGTATAAAAATTTAGTGGTATATACATTTTAGTGCGCTGGAGTCGTTTTAAAATGAATTTATTCTTTATCCGATCTACTTTTTCCATTTCTCATTGGCTGACAGTGAAAGAAGTAGAACATAATGTACCAAAGAAGGCGTAAGATACTCAACCTTACAACATTTTATTTCTTTGTATTAATAAGTTAGACAGAGTTCTGCTCTACAGAAAGACAGACTGTACGTGGGCTTTAACCTGAAATAATAATATCACTGATTACATTAAAGCTGATTGATTTTAACTATTTCTACTAACTTTCTACACCCTTTTTCCCCCATCAACGATTTGTACTGATGCTAGTTTAATATACATCCAGAGTGACACCTTACTTACAAGTTAGCACTTTTACTTCAAACCTCCAGGTTTAGAGGTTGGAATTTTGTCTCCATTCTTTGGTGGGTTTCCTCTGGGTACTCCAGTTTCCTGTAACAGTCCAAAGACATGCTGTGTAGGCCGATTGATGTTTGTATAATAAGGTGTGTGAATGTATTGGGCCATAGGTTGGGCCATGTGATGGGCTGATGTACCTCCGCTTGTGCCCTGAGTTTCCTGCGATAGGCTCAAATGAGCAGAACCACAAAAATAACAAGATAAAGAAAATTCCGAAAAAAATTGCAATAATAATATGAACTGTTTAAAATAAATATTAATATACTTTTGCCAAAATGTCTAAATATCTTTTGTCTAAAAATGGCATTTGCCAACATAATTTTTGCTGGTTTATTAGTCATTAGATAATATATGTAGAATTATATAGTACTTTGTTAGTATACCTTGGGAGAACTTTTTTAAGATATGCACCATTCCTAAAGAAAATATGAGTGAGAAGGCAAAATTAATGTTAATCTTATTTCTTACATCACTCAATCATCAAACAAAACATGGCAATAAAGAAAATAATCACTAATTTTGTGTAGCCCTTTGTAGCATGATGATGATGGCATGCAGTCTTTTGTAATAATTGTGCATGAGGTCCTTAATTCTCTCAGGTGGTACATCTGCCTATTCATCTGGGCAGAATGCTTCTAGTTTCTGTAAATCTCAATGATATCGAGGTCAGGGGACTGTGATGGCCGCTACATAACCCTCGCCTCACCTTTTTCTGCTGTAGCCGCTGGAGTGTCCATGTGGCCTTGTGCTTCGGATCGTTATCATGTGTGCAGCTTTCTCTCTGTAGAATGCAAATTGTCGGTCAGTATTTTTTCTGATAACCTGCTGCATTTATCTTGCCATCAACTGGGAACATCTATAAAGTTCAATTTTGGTCTTATCACTTCTAATGACTGTGAGAAGCTGCGAGTCTTGTCTAGGTGTGTGTGGTGTACTGCAAGTGGTCCATTCCGTGGCATGTGGGCACAGTAACGGCTTTCTCCTGAAAACCCGACCAATGAGGCAACCTTCTTATCGAGTGAGAGTTTGTACAGTACTAATTGGTATTTCCAGTGTTGAGATATCTTTTTATATCCTTTTCCTGCTTTATAAATTCAACTATCCGGTTTTCCCAGGTCCATTAGCAGTTCTTTTGTGTTTCCCATGGTGCAGCATGTAGGCGTATCAGTGCATCACTTCATTAGCTGAGTAACTCACTGACTATTTATGCACAGACAGTAATTACGAATGAGTCACAGGTGTGAAAACTTCCCTTTAATAGGCAGAATTGTTTCAATTCAATTGTTTCTGCCTGTTTAAGGCCGTGCCATAGCATCTCAATCTGATTTAAGTCCAGACTTTGACTAGACTACTCCATTTTCTTTCATCATTGAGTTTTTCACTCAGATTTGGACTTGCTGATGTGTTTCAGATTATTGTCCTGCTGCATAACCCAAGTGCGCTTAAGCTTTGAGGTTGCGAACTGATGGACGGACATTCTACCTAAAGATTTTCTGATAGAGCTCAGAATTCAAGGTTCCATCAATTATGGCAAGTCATCCAGCCCCTATAGTTGCAAAGCAGCTCCACAACCATGTTCTTTTTATGAAATATTGTGTTACTTTCATACCTTTCAAAGCACAAGTTTTAAAAAATTCTAATTCTAAATTCTAATTCTAAAATTCAAATTTTATTTGTCACATACACAGTTATACACAGTACGACATGCAGTGAAATGCTTAGACAACTGCTTGTGACCTAAAAAAGAAAAGAATAGGAATAGGAAATAAAATATATTATATATATTTAAAATAAAGGGTAAATTGAACTAGGAAAGAATAAAATAAAATATACAAATAAAAGTAAAAAATAACTGTACAACAAAAATACGCAATATAGAAAATATATGAAGAATATATGAAGAAATGTAGAACAATAAGAGCAGCGGAATAAATGGTAATAAAAGAATGGTAATGTCCATGGTTATGCAATCCACATATTTAACGAGACTTATGCAGTGCAAATATGCTTAAAGTGATTTATTTAAAGTGACTTGTGATTGAGTGATTTGATGACCACGAAGTGTAGTTGTGCAAAAGAGCTTCTGTCGTATTTGTGCACAGAATATTTGCCCAAAAGTCTTAGGTGTAATCATTGTTTTTTTTTTTTTGGCAAATATGAGACGATGTGTTCAGCAGTGGATTTCACCTTGAAATTCTCCCATGGATGCCATTTTTTCCTCCAGTCTCTTTTCTTATTGTTGAATCTGAACCTTAACTGAGGCAAGTTTGAAGTTTATTAGTATTAGGAGGATAACCCCTTGAGATGGAACATCTCGTTTTCGAGGGGGTCCTCAAAGTGAGGTGTGCAGGTCTTTAGACGTTGTTCTGGGTTCTAACCCTTTCCAGACTGATACATGTGAGTACTGTAATTTGTTTTTTATCTGTGCTTGAATTTTTGTAAATTGTTTTGCATTAAAAAAAAATAAATCTTTTAATATTTACCATTTACATTATGTAACATTTGTTTGATTACCTGACATATTTAAATGCGACAAATATAGCTACCACACAATAAAATCCATATAGAAAATTTCACCATTTCCAAAGGGGTCAAATTATCGGGCAGCATCAGTCAAAGACAATAACTAAGGAGATTTAAAAACCCGGAAAAAAATTCTGAAGTCTTAACTTTTTGAAAAAATGTGGTTATAAAAAAATAAAATAAAACAATTAATAGTTTAAAAGTTTAATAGTGAAAACAAGAGCAACACACACTGATGAGAACTCACAGGAACAAAACAGCTGTGTGTCCATAAGAAAACCACTTGTTAGTGAGACAGATAAAAAAAAAAAAAAGGCTTTAGTTCGCTAGGAAGAATAAAGATTGGACTTTGTGTTAATGAAGAAAATGTTGGGTCCAGACCGCTCAATTCCAGAGTGATGGCTCAGCAATATTATGTGGCAAAAAAAAACTTTCTAATTACTGTTACATAACACATTTGTATTTAAAAAAAATCATTAAAATGACATTAAAATTATACAACAACTAGGTCGTAAAATTATTGTAAGTTTGGATTAAAACAGGCGAATAATTCTGAATTATTTCCTTCATCCTTGATAAAGTATTAGGGTTTTTTACCACTCTAACAAAAACAAAGAAACCTTTTGTCTCACACAGATCACAATTTTACCAAGGGATATGTAAATGTCAATAAAACTTCTGCACTTATCCTTCTGCAACCTAGATGTTGATGTCTTTTTTTCCACGATTCAGATTTCCTGAATCAATGAACTTAGGAAAACCATATAGTCAGACAATAGAGGGAAATGCCAGCGTGGAAAGGGAACGTGTTCAGTGTCCATGAGCGCTCGGTGAGGAAGCACATGCTTAAAACACAGATGCTTACCCCTCTGTACCCAGGGGGAGGAGGACAATGACGATGGGTTTCATAAGCTCATCATTTAATAACCAAACATGCGGAAGGTCGTAACACATTACAGTGCAAAAGTGTTTAATTCCTGCATCTGATAGTCACAAGGCGTTGATTAATTATAAGAGCAGTGGTTCATTAATGCACTTATCCAAATACATTGTTTGCATAGTTACAACTTAATTGTCTAAGACTTGTATGGCTAAAGCTGCACTAACCAAGGACTAAGAAGCGTAATATTTAACAAAGGTAAACCTGCCTGATATTGTGTAGCACCCCCTTGTGACCCACTGAGACCACTGAGGGTGTGCTGTGAGACCTGGCAGCAGATCAAAGTGGATTTGACTCGATTCGATTGGACGAGGGGAATTTGGTCATTGGCATCTTTAAATCTTGGCCACGCATGAGCCTGGCAACTTTTCATCGGTTGTTCTTTATTGGAATTACTTGTAAGTACTAATCACAGCATACCAGGAACAGCAATTCCAAGATCTGCAGTTCTGACCCAGTCATTCAGTCATCACGGTTGTCTTTAATCATTTGTTAAAGTCACTCAGATCCTTGTGCTTGCCCATTTTTTCCTACTTTCAACACATCAACATTGAGAGCCATGAAACGGTCATCATTACCACTTTTAATGTTACAGCTGAGCAGTGTCTCTTCTGTAAAGAGACAATTATGGAAAAAGTCTCGAGTTTCCTCACTTTTTAACAGCGAGTGTTTTTCATGGGAAATTCCTCAGGATGGAGAGCTTTGTGGATAGAGTATCGTGACAAGCTGAACTTTTTTTTTGTACTTTCATGTTTAAGAGAGAAAAAGAGACATTAGGGAGGGAATTAGAGTCGATAAAAGACAAAAAACGTAATAACAGGAATTAACTTGTGTGGCGGAAACATTGCACAACATTGAAGGGAGGAAGAAGTGCATTGTGTAATTCAATGTCAGGTCACTTCACACCCTCCAGTCGCTGATCGAGAACACCCTCGACTTGACCTTCATTTTACCATACCTCTTTAACAGACAAAACAAAAGTCTCTGCGTGGAGTCTCTCTCCGCATGACTGACGAGTTAATGGCTCCAAATACATTGTGTTGCTTTGTGTAGAGGTTTGTGTAGTCGGCTTTGCCTTTCCTCTATTTCCAGATTAACTCGTCGTGTTCCAGCCTCGAGCAGCAGCTCGTCAGCAGTTTAAGTGGTGTCCTCATTTTTTCTCCTTTGCCTCTTCCTGCATTTTTCAACCCATTGTTAAGAACAGTCATGGTAGTTTTTTTTTTGGTTAGAGCAACAGGAAATGGTCTGTCAGCACATTTTGAGGCTTCTGGAAAAGGCCAAGCAAATCCTGTCCCTGACATCCCGCCCCCCAACACACGTACACACCATTTCCAGGGGTGCACTTATCTAAAGCTGATACATACAACTCTCACACATTTGTCATCGGGTGACAGTGAGGAAAAAAAAAGTGAAAGAAAACTGCCTGTTTTTAGTTTTCATGTGTTTTAATTGCACAATTGCTATTTCTCTAGTGCGTATTATACATACGTAAAGTCTTATTTGTCTGAAGCAGAACGCCACACAATAAAAATGAGGTGTGAAATATTAAAGTTCCTTCTTAATAAAAACAAACCCAGGTTTCTGCAACTTGTCGAAAAAAATATATTTGGTCCAAACGAACACTGACTTGTAATATAAATTAAAAGAAACAACAAGGCATGTGACCCTAATTCTGTTCCCTAAGCTGGAATTTTTTCCCCAATTTTTTGTTCCATCTAAACTGCATAAAATATCTAGAAAACCTTCGAAACTCCTGTATATAATCTACGCATTTATACAAATGTCCAACATTCAAAATATTGCCTTTTTTTCCTTCCCCTTTCGAACTATGGTACAAATGCTAACAAATTACATTTATTAACAAAATCACGCTCTAGTGCAGCTTGGGGGAAGCAAAACTGCTAAAAGGCGGTACAGAGAACAGTGGGTCGCGTTACACCAAGAACAACAAGGCAGCTCTCCTTCCTCTGTTCTGAAAGAGAGGAAGAGAGAGATAGAGCGAGAGTGTGTGTGTGTGTGTGTGTGTGTGTGGTACTGCTACAGGGTCACAGTTCTCAGGGAAAAGTACTATACTCCATTAGTGTCTGTGACAGATATGTGATATTAAAGAACGTCTTTCAGTCTCATCTTAAATAAATATGCACGTCATTTCGTTAATATTAATCAGGACGATTACGTCGTTCGTTATTGCTTAATGATGGTAGTTTTTGCAAAATGTATACACAACAATTGGAAACACCGAAACTGAACAACATCGAAAAGACAGGTGAGATCAGGACTGTGAAGATGCACTATGCAAAGATCGTGGCGATGAAGTCGCGGAATCGTTTGGCGTATTGTTCTGGGTGAACTGTGGATATTTCTGCACCAGCCTGTGGAGAGAAAAAAACAAAAAACAAACAAAAAAAAAACAACATTAAATATTTAAATATTCCGAATTGCATGAGACTAAAGAACAGAAGTACTACAAGGAAGTACAACGAGAACAGAAATGTATGATTTGTGTATTAATTCCTACCCCGTGCTTTACAGTCTTAGCCGCATGCGCGGCTTTCTTCTTGGTGTCGTACTGAGTCAACACATCTATGAGCCCCATGAAGTAGACCTCCCTCTGCGGCGCACCTGGAAACCGAAACATTTTTACTGTCCAAATCTCTCGATCGCGGGCCATCAAGGTCAAAATATAATCAGCACTTCCTCGCTTCTTTACTTGACCTATTGTTCTGGCCAAACGAGTGAGAGAACACACACTTCCTAAATGATGCGTCAACTCTTTCCAACCATTCCAAGGAAAACAGTTACTGCTTCCTCTCACCTTTCTAAGAAACTAACCTGGGGCGCTTTTGACGGCGTAAACGTCCAAGTAGGGGTCAAACTCGCCGGGGCCCATGGGTTTAAAAGAGTTCATGTAGCCGGCGATCCCCTCGGGGGACGTGCCGTAGGAGCCGACGTGCGGTGTGGGGTTGACGCCGTTCTCTGCCTCGACCTCGTCCTCGCAGTTCGGCTCCTCTGCTTCCTCTTCCTCGCGCTCGGCCCGCGCCACGTCGTGGATTCCCAGCAGAAGGCTGTAGTCCATG
This sequence comes from Clarias gariepinus, assembly GCF_024256425.1. Classification (NCBI taxonomy): domain Eukaryota; kingdom Metazoa; phylum Chordata; class Actinopteri; order Siluriformes; family Clariidae; genus Clarias; species Clarias gariepinus. The sequence goes on along the minus strand of NC_071121.1, from coordinate 23,434,610 downwards.
ATCTTCAGTTTCACCAGGAACTATGAAATACAGAAACAAGCATAAGAAACAAACAAACAAAAAAAATCATTTTAATATATATATATAAAAATGAATAATTTATTATTTGGGGAGAAAAGACAAAGCCCTTGCTTTTAATGATGGCGCTAAGTTTACATCACGGCATTTGGCAGACACCCTTATCCAGGAGCGACTTACATTTTTATTTCATTATACATCTGAGCAGTTGAGGGTTAAGAGCCTTGCTCAAGGTCCCAACAACTTGGTAGTCGTGGGATTTGAACCTGGGACCTTCTGTTAACCACTGAGCTACCCCTGACCCCTCTAATCTCACGCACCCCACTGCTGACTGGTCTGTATGGAGTCGTACTTGTCTGACTTGTACTTGGTATTGGGCCACACCAAATATTTTTTTGGACTCAATCCAGAAATAACATCGTCTTCTCTCTTCACTGGAACTGATGACGAATGACTCAGAACAGTGGCACGCTTCACAAATAAATATCACGTGCTTCACAAATGTATACTGCAAACTTCATCCCTGCATGTGTGGATTCGTAAGACTTCCCTGACTTAGCCTTTATACTTAAAAATACTGTAAATCCTTCTGCAGGAATGATAATTTTCTAGAAAGTTAATTCGCGATGCTTTAAGGAGATCAGTGTGACAAGATTAACCGTGTTTTCAGAAAGAGAGGGATAACTTAGTCTTAGCGTAGCAATCTAACAGTATTGGACGCCTTCAGTCAGACCCTCAAAATCGACATTTATGTGATCGGCCTAGATTTGATAGGCTGCAGGGAAAAAAATGGGCGTGGGGGGGGGGGGTGATTTGTGAATCAAAGGGTGTCAGGAAGGTTTGTAAATCTCAGAACATGTGGGTTATGACACTGGTCTGAGTCTGTGGACAAAAAGGTAAGACCTTATTTTTAAATTAAAGAATTAAGTTAACTACAGAATCTAAAAGATGTTAGAATACTTAATTAAATGGTGCAATACTCAAATAAAGCCACCTAGTTTGTTTGTCATTTAAAATTTTTTTTTTTTGAATCTTAATCTTGACTTTGCCTCATTTTCATTTTATCTTGATCTTGCCTTCAGACCCCATTAAGACTCGGTTCCACCTCGAATGTGGACTTGACCGCTCTTATCCCTCTATCGGAGTACACTAGTTGAAGCATTCTAAAGGAACCAGGGTGAAGCTACATCACATATTATCTTGGTTATGTATCTGGTGCAATAACAGCTGAGAGTGCAAGTGAAATGAAGGTGAACGTGCCAAGATTTTGTCCTTTTTTTTGGTTCTCTCATACACTGCCTGGCCAAATTCATGGCTGCATCCAAACAAATAAAACAACTAAGGGTGTTTAAAAATCACTAAAACTGGGTTCGACACATTATCAAAATCTGGAAGGATAGTGTGCTGAACTGTCAACTTTGTAAAAGAAATGTGGTAAAAAAAAATAAAAATAAAATAAAATAATGAATAAAGTTCACTTAAACACAAGTTGCATGGTAAAAAAAACATAATAATAGAAATCATCAGTAAAAACCAGAGGTATGTTTAATAATGATACTTAAAGCATTTCCATACACACAGTGTAAGAGTCAGAAATCACAGGGATTGGTGCTAAACAGCTGTGTGTCCAAAAAAAGAAAAAAAAAAAAAAAAAACACTCGGTAGTAAGACTAATCAGAAAAAAGGCTTCAATTTGGGAGAGAGCATAAAGATTGAACATTGGAGTGATAGAAAAATGTCATGTGGTCTGATGAGTCCAGACTGACCCCAGTCCAGAGTGATGGCTGAATCAGGGTAAGAGAAGAAGCGCATGAAGCGATAATGTATAGTAAGTCTCTGGAGACAGAGTTATATGATCTGTGGTTGCTTCAGTTGATCAGCATTGTTATGTGGCAAAAAAAAATAAAAATAAAGTCAGCTGAAGACCTGAATGTGCTGAATGACCAGCTTATCACATAGAGGCACGGCCCAAACTTCAGAACTCAAATTTTGAATGAGTGGTTCTGGGAGCATGAGGAATCATTTTCACACACAGAGTGTGTGTGCTGTAATCAAAGTGCGTGTGTGAGAGTTATTTTTTGGCCAGGCGGTGTATAGAACTATTAATCTATTTAAGATTTTTCTTTTTAAAACTAATGGTTGATTTACCAGCACTACTGACACATATTATTTACGTCTCAGTCAGTAAATTGTGTGTTTATATTAATACAATAAGTCGGATTTCCTGTACCTCAACGTCTCTGTTGAGCTTCTCCAGGATCTTTTCTTGCTCCTCCTCGGTCACGTACACCTTTTGCATGTTGTTCCTGAAATCCACATCCTTGAAGGTGGGTAACTCTTTCACCTGGAGAGAACAACACAAGCAGGCTGTCGCTCTGATGTACTTTTATACAATTACCTATTGAAATAAAAGTGTGTGTGTTTTAAGGGGAGATCAAATCTTTCCTGTCATACCTTTTCTTTGTCACTGGCCTCTCGGGACACCAAGGAACCCTGAATTAAACACACAGTTCAATTATGATAGCGCCCCCTTTTTTAAACCGTAACAACACATTTATCAGGCATGGGAAAGTGATGATTCATAATAAAGTGCTAAAGCTTTAACACATCCACTATGTTGACCAGGACGCCACCTGGTGGCATATTATTTTAAGCACAGCTGAAAAATGCAGAGGAATTAAAAAAAAATAGAGTACACAAATGTTATTAGATTAAAATATGCATACACATGAACACAAATGAGCACAAAAGGACAATCCAAGATAAAATTTAGTGCCGTCCTGCACCAAGCCAGGTCCTGCACCGTCTCTCACCTTAAGATCGTATTTCCTGTGGACGACGAGCCGGTGGCTGAACATGTTCCTCATGACGATGAGGTAGGTGTCCTCGCTCTCCACGCTCACGCGGTACATGCCAAGGAACTGAGGAAGGAGCGTGTTGCCGTGACACTTGACTATATGCTGCAGGAAAGAAGAGGAGAGAAACCGTGAGCGAGCACGCAGAACACGCTGTGCTCATAATATCATGACTGGAACTATCGGAGGTGAACAGGGTTGTGGTGGAGACGCTTTTAAAGCATGAAGCACGAAAGATGAGCAAATGATGTTTTAGGTGTAAAATGTAAAGCAGATGACAGTACAGCCACAGGAAATTGACAAGCAGAGGCGCGGGAGGGCGTTACCACAGCAGCGCATCCAGAAATGTTTTATACCACTTATAAAAATAAAAAATAAATAGTATTTTGTCTATTTACTTTATTATTTGTCAAACTTGTAATTTATACAAGTTTGAGATCTTTATACTTTTTATGCTACTCTGAAAGTTACTCCCATCTCTCTGCCTATTTGTCTCTCTTCAAGTTAAAAAGACAACAATTTAAATTTATCGGTGTAAACTCCGAAAATCCCCAAGACTTAAAAACCTAAAGTTTACTGCTGACTTTTACAAAACTGGAGACTCCTTCCAAACAAAAACAAACCAAAAACAACTAAACAAACAAACAAATAAATGTCTGCCATGTGTTACTATAGAAACATTAACAATATTAGGGATCAACTGATGTGACATAATGACATCAGTTACCAAGGTAGATATTCAATTTGTATCTTTCGACATAATTTCCTTTTGCTATTCAGTACACTTTGTCCATCTGTAAACAGTCAAGCTTTCGTATTCCCTCATTAAAACTGTTTTCTGCGAGTCACAAACACACCGCTGTCTTCACTTCTTCATCAGCAGTCAACCTTCATCCCCGTAGGGCTGCTTTCAGGAACCCAAACAGGTGAAAGATCAGGACTATAGTGAGGACGCTTTAACACATCAAAAAGTTTTTACAGAGTGTGGAGCAGAAGTGTGCTCACGTGCATCATTATGCAAGACCACGACCCCCTTGGATAGCAGTCCTCTGTGTTTAAATTAAAAGTCTAAAATTTAGTCTTCAGCTCTTTAATAAGCATCTCAGTGTAACGGAGCACTGATGATTGTTGGACCTATTTCCTGCTAATGTTCCGATACTGGCCCTTGAGAATCCCAGAAAACCGTAAGCATCAATTTTCTAGCTGATGGTCGACTTTTGAGCTTTTTTCCGTTCGGCGATTGAGGATGTTCCCGTTTCATTCCCCTCTCTTTTTCCAGTAATTAATCTCTTCACCACCAAATGTTGTTTGTATTCATCCCGAGATCGCTGGTTCGAGCCCCGGGTGATGCTGTTTTCCTCTCACAGCCGGAGGCACAGAGAGAGCTGATTGGCCGAGCTCTCTCAGGAGGGAGGGATGAGAGGTACTTGCGCTCCCACATTAATCACGGCTCTACAGCCAATCAGGGGCGTGTGTGAGCTCGCGCACCCGGAAGGAGTGGCTAGCGCTTTCCTCCGAGTGTGTTACTCCGCCCCTAACGGTGCGTGAGCGAGCAGTTCGAAAAGATGCGGTCGGCTCGCGTCACGTGGTTCGGAGGAAACACGGGATAGCTTTTGCCCTCCCGACTGAGTGGTGGTAGTAGCCTTAATGTGGGAGCCCCCTAGTGATGGGGAGGAATTGGACACGACTAGATTGGGGAGAAAATCGGGGAAAAAGAATTGGACAGAAAAAAAAAAAAAAAAAAGTTGTTTGCAGATATCTAAATGCTTATGCTCTTCTGTGAGTTGTTTCAGCACCAGATACACCCCCACAAAAAAAAAAAAAAAAAAAAAACCGAGCACGCTTCGTCTATTTTTTCTCGGACCGCAGTTACAAATGAATTGAGGTAACACGTTCAATTATTTTGTTACAATTCTTGATGAGCTACACACACTAGTTGTATATTTCCTACCATATGGGATGCAGTGCTGCCTGCCAATACATAAACAGTAAACCAAAGTAGCCCCAAAGAGAATCTTGTAGAGACACTGCACCATTGACCTACATTAAATGCAAAAATATTTACATTTAAATATGTTATTTTGGAGTCAGAGTGGTGACATGAATCGCCACACAAAAGAATCACGATACATCGCTGAATTGATTCCCGCTCGTGTCTACTCAACATGCTGCTTCTACAACAGAGAACGAACCAACCTACTCCAAAATATGCTACTCATCCAACACTGCTTTACAAAATATCCTGAAAGCTGCGCCGTTCTTTCACCTTGTCTTACTGAAACACTACAAAGTATCACCTGGATTCCAGCTGGTTAAAGCTCCTCACGGTGTAACAACAGCATGTTATTCTTTAACCGCACTATTATAAAACGTTCATGTGTGCATGAATTGTGCAGATTACAGTCAGAGCTGACATGTTGACCGAGAGATAAACAAGAAAATGTTTCGAGGCAGCTTGCAAGCTTGAACATCGGTTTATGACGCAGCGAACATTCCGAGCTGCTGAAACTGAGCCCTCGGGATGTGTGCAGAAGCTGGAGCGCCTCCAAGTGCTAAAGCAACGCGGCGGCTCCGATCGCTATAATCATCTCCTGCGGAGGGAAGAGACAAAAGCCATTCACACACCTTTATAAACAACTGCCTTTATAAATCTACTGCAGAGACAGGGGACAAAGTCACTGCTAATGTACACCTCTCTGTCTCTCAAAAATAAAATTTAACCAAGAAAGCATAACTGTTTTAAAAGTGCTTATAACTCCTTTCATAATCATTAAATAAAATGTCTTCTAACAAGAAAAAACAAAAACATCAACAATTATATGCTGCACTTACAGAATTAATCAACAATTCTGTACCAATTCAATGTGATTTACAAAATCCCCCCCCCCTTTTTTTAAACAAATTTACAATAAATTTAAATGTTTGCATTTAAAGGCGTAAACAATGTTGCAGTTCCTCTATGATCCTGCAGGTGGTGCACTCTAAGCTATATACACACAGGAGGTGGAGCGATGTTTGTTCAGAATCGAGAAAAACCGATTGGATTTGGATGTGAAAAAAAGGCTATTTTTACACTTATATTTATTTTAAACCCTAAATATTGTCCCAAAACACTAATTTTAAACTCTTAATTTTAAAGCTTAATCAATTACTCTTAAAAAAAATAAAAATTAAAGAATGTAAAGGTGAACTTGTGTACTTTACAGTACTGTACGGCAGTGCTAGAATGTAAAATACAGATGTTACCTCTATATATATATATATATATATATATATATATATAATCATGCAAATGCTGTCAGTACTCAGGACTGTAGAGTTAATACGGTAATAATTCACCGTCCTGAGCTGCGTTGTTGTTCTCTCTACAGCACTAAACTATTTATATTCAGTATTATATTTTATATGGAAATTTGGCTGAATTGACATTAATATTTATGTTACAAAATTCGTAAATTATATTGTTCTTAAAAGTTTAGCGTTAAAACGTGAAAAAAAATTATACATTGCCCTAAAAAAAGCCATCATTTTATTTTATTTTATTTTTTAAAAAGGATATTTGTGGTTTTAGCAAAATTGCAGAGGTTTCCGCGAACAAATATTACTTTCTAATGAACGGTTCTAATGAATCACGACTTTGTCGACTGTTTTGTAGAAATGATTTTTATTGCGTTTCCTCTCATGCTGTCAGTAGTCGCATCATCATTAATGCCATCATGCGCCATCAGGTGACAGGCGTATATTTTTCTGCTAAAGTGTGTATACATTTTTTGGAGCGCCCTCTGTGTGTGTGTGATGCTTACAGAATCGCAATATTCAATTCAATTCTATTTTATGTTATTTGTATGGAGCTTTAAACAAAGCAGCTTTACACAATTAATCGACACTTACAGTAGGTATCGTGATGACATCATATCGGTGACGTCCCTGGTGTTTCCCGTCCCTAATCATTAATAATCTTAAGTTACACTAAGACTTCGAGGTATATGTTCATGTGTATGAGCTCCGACTAAACCATAGAGTCATGAATATTAACCTGTTGTTCACGTTACAGCCGAAGCAGGGACTGTCTGATTAGAGCTGTTGTACGATAACAAGGCCTATCTGATCTTCAAAAAGGATCAGTTTTAGATTCGAGCACTAAAGCATCAACCTGCTTTATTTCTGCACCGTTACACAAGCAGTTGCCAAGCAGGACGAGAGTCAGGAATTTAAAATTAAAATGCTTTGCCTAGGAAGCGATATGGAAATGGACGAGACCGAAAGCTTGTAAAGGTAACACACACACACACCATATAGAGTCGCCCTATTTCTCATTACCATAGGAGGCCAGAAAGGTGATAAAAATAGACAAAGACGAATGATTATTCAGGACATGAGCAGCCCATTTAGAATGAGACCAGGGTGTAAAAAGGGTACCACTGGATTAGGCTGAGACCTAAAGAACTGGTCCCTGTACACACTAAACACCTGTCGACTCTTATGGAAATTTACAGACTTCTGGTTTAAGTCTGCTGCAAATTTTGTGGTTCACCATTTACGCTTTATTGTTTTACATGACGGAACATAATTTAAATAATAAAAGGTTTTAACTTCCTCAGAAACCTTAAAACAATGCCCGAGATGAAAGGCAGCCATTTTTCACTTCCTCTTTCGAGTTCACGAGTGTATGAGAAACTGAGACTCGCCCTGTGGTAAAGTACGGCTCTCTCTCAGTGAGGGAAGCGAGAGTACCTGGTGATACTCGGACAGGATGCTGTGCATGTCAGCCACGTCCTCGCTGGTGATCTGCTTCACCACCAGCGTGCGGTCGTACGAGATGAACAGGAGGCCCTCGCCCTGGCCCTCACCCTTTACCGGAGGACTGCGAGTCAGAGAGGCCTGGAGGGACACACAAAGAAAATGGGGGGAAAAAAATATTATATATATATGTATGTATATAAACATATAATACCATGGTTACTAAAATAATCCCTAGCTTCTCCCTTTTTACCTGACCAGAAAGCTCATAGCCCCACCCACTCAGTTTGTTTTTGGCTCACACCCGAAGCAAATGTGTCTTTCACACCCTGCGTCCTTTTCTGCCTCATTTTGACTTTTCAGCATTTGCTTCATCAAAGAAAAAGCAGAAAAGTGGCGTTTTTTAGGTGTCTTCTTCGTTATCGTCACGTCCCGAGTGTGAAAGCACCCCGAGATACCTCTGAGTATTATTATTTTTTTGGTAATTTATTTTATCACTGGACTACTTGTACTGCTTTCTTTGCTGAAGCCCTCTGCCTCTATCCAAGTACGTTCCACTTAATCCAAATACAAGGGGCGTTCGAGTCAAACCAATTGACAGTATTTATAGAAGACTTGAATAATGTGATCCTGTCCGAGCCCACTGCAGCTGTTCCCGTGAAACATTCAACAAGTGGAACTTCTGATACTTGACAATCGGCGGATAACTTGTCGCCAGCTTGCGGAAGAGGCGCATCTGTCTGTGGTTACTGTACACACAATCATTTCCCAACACTACTTGCACATTACAGGAACGCAGCCAAAAGCAAACTGGTCTTTATTATAAAGTTGTTTGAATCATCGAATCAGTTCCTGGGAGAAAACTTTCTAGCTTGATGGTGTCCAAGTGCATTAGTTTAGAAAGAGATTATATAGAGAAAGAAATGTCCCTCATAACTCATAATGTTCTGTTATTCGGCACAATCAAAAGTGCAGGCTTGACTTGATAAACGATAACAGTATTAATAATTATTCGTGTCCTCCTGCTCGCTGCCTACTAGTACAGACCAGCTCGAGTGCATGAAACAAAAGAGATTATACACTCTTGCACTGGATTTGTATATCATTTGCTTAATGGTATTTGTATAAGAACAGACAAACCTGTCACTGTGAGCACTAATGAAATTAGTCAGGTTAGAGGAAGGCAACTACTGAAAATCATTTATATCAGAGAGTATCGAGATTATTCCTGCGACATCACAAAACAGCTCATAGGTTCTGTAGTATTTCGAACGGTGTGTGATTTTTAATTCTGTCATAACAATAACATTTCACAGTAAACCGAATCAAAACGCGTGTCTTTGCCAGTACCGTTTAATTTCATTTCGAACGCATTCCGCGTGACACGGGAGCGACCGTTCTCAGAAACTGAAACACACACACACACACACACAACGTAGCGATGTTTACTTTATGAAAACGCTCTACTGCGTCCTGAACAAGGAGTCATTGTTTAGCTTTCACAACACTGCCAGAGCTCGAACGGGGAGGGGGAGAAAAAAAATATATTAACACACACACTCACATAGCGCGATAAACTTCATACCTGATAGTCCAGATCCTCGATCCCGAACCGCTCGCGAAGGTTCCTGAACACTTGAGGACAGTACTCCTTAAATTTAAAATGACCCGGAAGGTTCTCTCTGGAAAAGAAACCGAGAGACAACGAAACAAAGGTTTAATAGAGCAACATCAATGGTGCGATCCAAAATTATTGGCACCCTTTGTGAAAGAAAGCTCAGATATACAAGAACATTTCACATGCAAAAGTTAATCCTTTTTTTATTCCAAATTTCTTTTGATTTTAAAAAATTAATGTTTGATTGGTATTGTTCGACTCTCTTCCTGTTTTGGGTTATTTTGCATATGTTCAAGATCATATTTATACCCTGGGCAAACAGTACAGTGTTTACAGTATTTAAAAGTGAAAGGGCATTTTATATAATAAAAAATAAAAATAAAATGCACATTTAATATTTGCACACATTACAAATGCAAAAATTAGTGGAAACATTGTTCTGATAATAATTGTTTAGTATATTATTTTTGTTAGAAAACATCAGTTCCATTTACTTGAATTTACTGATCTACACAAGTTAAGGGGCGTCACCATATTTCAATAAGAGTTAAGTAGTTAAACTACGAGGGTGAGTCAAAATTTATTTGCACATTAATTACATTAAAACTTCTGTCTTATCAGCGCTTTCCACTCAGGCGCCTTACACTCTCTCTCTCTCTCCAAAATCACTGAATCACTGCTGTGCAGGTGAAAGCGTGTTACATCAGTTTATTTGTAACAGCGATGTGAGATAACTGATCTCGCTCCATCGAACTTTCACCTGTTTGGTCCCCTGAAAGCGTCCCTACGAGGACGAAGATTCACTTCTAATGAAGAAGCAAAGTCAGTGGTGCATTCGTGGCTCGCGGCTCAGCCGTGAACATTTTTTTAATGAGGGAATAGAAGAGCGGACAAAGTGAAAGCAGGGAGATTATATCAAGAAAATGATGTATTTTCCTTTATGAAAGTTCATTATAATAAACTAATAAATTAATAATGTGTACTGAAAAGTAAGGAGATTGCGCCGTAAAAAGACGTGCATGTCTTTTCTCAATCTCAATGAAAAATTCTACAGCTAGAATGTGGATCATTTTTGACTCACCCTCGTATTTAGTTAACAATGTGGCGCTGATAAATGCCAAATCCTTTCCTTTATTTTTTAGTGCACACAATACAGTGTATTATTCCTGTTAAGCAACAGGTCACTGTATGAGATCATGTCCATCTCTGTACACCACACCTCCATCTACAATAAAAAGCCAGGCACTTTACTGTTCTCCACATTTAACTAGTTCATTATTTTGCTCAGATTTTGAGATTTCGGTTGCGACATTTCTTGAACGTCAACGTTTTTTTACTTCGCTCACACAATAAACACACACCCTGCATTCCTGCTTAGTCAGGATGTAGCACATTACTCAGTACATTGCACACTACGCTGCACATTTCTTCTTATAGTGCGCATTTTTTGTTCTTTATGCTGCTCTTTTTTTTTTTTTTTTTTTTACATAAATGAACTGCACTTTGTATCACGGACGACCACACCGCTGCTAACACACACACATTAACCATCCCATTTCAAAAATTACCAACATTTTTACACTTTTATTTTGATTTTACTTTATTTCAGTAACTTTTTTTAACTATTTTAACTATAACTATTTATATTATAGTAACTATTTTATTTATATATCTATATATAAAAATCTTCCTTGTTCTTATATTGTTTTATAGAAACATTTTATTTTTAAATTTAATTGTACTCACTAGTTATTTTATCTTAGAGAAACCTCTCTTTTAAAGTCACGTAATGTTGTACAAGCGTTGCACTGTATTTCACACTGTGTACGTGACAAAAGTTAAATTTGAAGCACTTCCTGTTGTACTGTGATGAGACTCTTAGCTGCGGTAAATAGCGCAATGTTTGATCTTTTATTTTTTTTATTATTTTTTTAAGGTGGCCGGACATGACTGAAAATGCCGATTGAGATGGCTCGGATCCCACTGCAGTCGTTCCCACAAACAGATGGGTCTCTTATGCAAATTTGCTGAGAAGTTGATCCGTTGAGTTTACAATCTTAACAGGAACGACTGCAGTGGGATGAGTCGGGATTGTCACACTAAAGCTAGTTTTCTTAAACAATCATTAGCCAACAACACTTGCACGTTACAGGAACTCGTCTGGGAGTTACTGCCACATCCCCCGTACAGTCCTGACGTCGCTCCATGTTTGGAAATGACATTACAGGAGTTCTTGGGAGGCTGGGGTTTCAGACGTGAAGCAGGCAGTCCGATCATAGCTCTTTAGAAAACTTTCTACCTTGATGGAGTGCAAGCACTAGTGAAACGCTGGATATGTGCATTATTATAACGGGTGACTATATAGAGAAATTAAGGGAGTATTAACTCCCTATTAACTTAATTATTCTGCACGATCAAAAGGTCCGGTTTGACTCGAATACCTCTTTTTGAACTGGTGGTAATCTTAAATGAATAAGTAAACAAATAAACAGGTACACGTTGTTGCTGTACTGCTGTTGATGTGCGGTGTGGTGAAGTTACTTGTTGAAAAGATGGTTCTGGACTTTTATTTTGGTGTTGGCTTTGAAGTCATCAGGGAGAAGCATGACTGGGACAGGAACCTGGTTTAAATCGTTTATCTGAAGAATTAAAAAAAAAAAAACAAGCATTGCAAAGTTTCATTTAGGGAAAAAGATAACAAGTACAAAAAAAATCTGTCCCTCACTCACTCAGTGTCTATACCGCATTGTCGTGGATATGGACAGGGGGAGACAAGACAGGGGCAGGGGTGGCGTTAAGAGGCGGGGGTACACCCTGTTGCACTATGGGCAACTTCGGAACATCATTTTAACTAGACTTTGGAAGAAAACCAGAGTACCCGGAGAAAACCCACCAGGCACAGAGAGAATATACAAACTCCATGCACTCCATGGGAATCGAACCCAGTGCTGACCATTACGCCACTGTTCCTACCTACATGTCACATAATGACCTATATCTAAGTAAAAAGGTTCACATGGTATGAAAGCTATTTGCACAAAGTGCACCCTGACCTTCAAACCCTATATGTCCATAGTCATACTGCATACTGTATTTACATAAAGGGCCTTTTTTTGCATCCTGTTAACGAGCTGTTATAAAAATCTAAATGATATTACTGCTTTATACTCCGATTTAGTTTATAAACTAACTATGAATCACCCTAAATCTACTTTGCTTACACGTAGCTGGTAAACACCACATGTAAATTCTGTTTCCGCATTCTACTGAGAAATTTCTTACGGTTATTTTGGCCCTATCCGTTTTTTAACGAATCCCGCCTCCTGAACTAGGATTGGTTGAGAATCCAAAACGCGCGTTCTGATTGGACAGGGTGCATGGCGAGTGGGCCAATCCTAGAGCAGAAAGCGGAATGCAGGTAGGGTACAAAAACAAGCTCGTGTAGCATTGCTAGCTAACTGAACAGGGAGGCGCAGTTGAAGGACCTACCGAGTGGTTTACTCCCCACATAAACACGCTGAGCACCGGGTCGCTGGCTCGGAACACCTTCACCTTCTGCTGGACGAAGTTTTTTTTTTTCGTCTTGGTTTTGGCGGCCAGCATGAGTATGGGGCCGGAGGCGCTGCCGGGGTTACCGTGAGCCGCCGCCATCATACCGCCTCTCCTCTCCTCGGCTCGGCTCCTGCTCTCTCCGCTTCAGCTGTCACCCGAAAGTCCAGAGCGAGCCAATACAACACTTACACAAATATTAACTTTAAATATATAGATATTTTATTTACTTTCCTTTTGTCCTAAATCGCACTGCTTCGGCAGACGCACTACTAAAACCGCCCTGCCCCATTACAGAAAAAAAAACATTCCTGAGAGCCGAGCGAGGAAACCGACTGCTGCTTGCGAACTTCTGCAGCGGCTCACCTGGGGGCGGCATCGCCTGCTGCTAGATAGACAGCTCCGGGGGCCAATAGGTGGCGCCGTAGTCAGATCACGTGATCTGTATAAGCCGGAAATATGTCGGCGTAGTAACACCCATAACACACACACGAATAATATATATGATAATATTATAATCTGTTTATATATATATATATATATATATATATATATATATATAATGATTCTATTAATTTAGAATCATGAGCAGAGTGTTGCTGGACAATTTAAAAGCAAAATAACTGGCCTTTGAGGGTCAGAAATCTGGCTAATAAGCAAGTGATCAAATACTTATTTGACAGAGTAATTCACAAATAAATTGTTAACAAATCATACAATGTGATTTCCGGATTTTTCTTTTTAAATTCTGTCTCTGACAGTGGAAATGCACCTATGCTGAAAAGAGAGAGAGAGAGCCTATCCCAGAACACTTAGGGCTACGGACTGGACTACCTGGGTCGGCCTTCACTCCCCATGTGCATCAGTGAGCCTTGGCCACTCACGACCCTGTCGCCAGTTTGTCTGTTTTCCTTCCTTGGATCACTTTTGGTATGTCCTCACCACTGCAGCCCGAGAACATCACACAAGACCTGCAGCTTTGGAGTTGCTCTGACCCAGTTCTCTAGCCATCACAGTGTGGCCTTTATTGGACTAGCTACATTTTTATTTTCTCATTACAATGAATGGTGGAAGTGGGTGGGATATACAGGGTATTAGGCAGCAACTGAATCATTTTTTCCTGAAGTTGGTGTTGGAAGTTGGAACCAGAATAAATGGGCAAGCATTAGGATTCAGTGACCTTGACAGGGGTCAAATTGTGATGGCTGGGTCAGAACAACTCCAAAACCGCAGTTCTTGTGGGATGTTCCTGGTCTGCAGTGATCTGGACCGACCAAAAGTTATCCAAGTAAGAAAAAACAGTCAATTGGCAACAGGGTCATGAGTGGCCCTAAATTAATAAATTCTAAATTAATAGCACCTGTTTGAGGCCGTTAGCTGTCATAAAGACACCTGTGCACCCCACAATCAGCCAAAGTCTAAGGAGATACATGGGGTATCAATGATGCTAAGAATGGTGAAGAATCAGCCCAGAATAACACAGGAGGAGCTGGTCAATTCTGTAAAGAGAGCTGGGGCCATCGTTTCCAAGGCTACCATCAGTAATAGACTAAGACGTCATGGTTTAAAATCTTGAATCGCACAGAAGGTTCCCCTGCTTAAGTCAGCACATGTCCAGGCCTGTCTAAAGTTTGCCAGGGACCATCTGGATGATCCAGAGGAGTCATGGGAGAAAGTCCTGTGGTCAGATGAGACCAAAGTAGAACTTTCTGATTTTAACTCCATTCGCCGTGTTTGGAGGAAGAAGAATGATGAGTATCATCCCAATGATACCATACCTACAGTGAAGCATGGGGCTGGAAGCATCAAGCTCTGGGGGGAGGGGGTGGGGTTCTGCACAGGGGACAGGGCGACTGCACTGTATTAAGGAGAGGATGAACGGGGCCATGTATTGTGACATATTGGGCCAAAACGTCCTGCCCAAAGTCAGAGCATTAAAGATGGGTCGTGACTGGGTCTTCCAACATGACAGTGACTCAAAGCACACAGCCAGGAAAACCAAGGAGTGGCTCCGTAAAAAGCATATGGACTATTTAAAAGCAAAATAACTGGTCTTTGAGGGTCAGAAATCTCGCTGATAAGCAAGTGATCAAATACTTATTTGACACAATAATTCACAAATAAATTGTTAAAAAATCATACAATGTGATTTCCGTACAACATAACAATGTATTTTGTCTTTGTACACCAACAGTACTGTGGGTGTTTGAAATGAAGCAATACATGGGTGTAACAAAAGTCAACAGGCTCAAAAGTAATTGGACAAATTAACACAATTATAATTATAAATTAAATGTTTATTTCTAATATGTGGATGCAAAGCTTTTGCACACAATGACCTCCTGATGTTTAAAACCCAGAGGCATCACCAAACACTGATCTACTCTACTGCAGCCGCCTTCAGTTTTATCTTCAGTAAGTGTAAAGCATATCCATTTGGGTTATGGTCAGGTAACAGAGATTTAAGGATATTTAATTTCTTTGCCTTGGGTTGTTTTCATGGGAAGTTATGCATTCACAAGCCCTTCCTTTCCTTCTTTATATTCATAGTCATTCTAGCAGAAGGTAAACTTGTATTAGAACTGGGGAGGCTTTTCAAGTTTTTTTCTTTCCCTTTTTTTGAAGCAATGTATAATCTGGCCTTTTTGTTCTTGAGCTTTACCAGTGGTTTGCATTATGAGGTAACCCCTCTGTATTTACATGAATGAAGACAATCTCTTCGTTGTAGACTTTGCCAATGATAATTTTACAGTACCTCCTCCTTCAGAGGGTTCCTGTCTTGGCTAGATGTTGTCAATGGTTTTTCCTTCACAAAGGAAAGAATTCTGCCATCATTCACTTTAGGTGTCTTCCAAGCCTTTGTGTGTTACTGTGCTTGCCAGTGCATTCCTTCCATTTAAGTACCAAATTACTGATTTGGCTTTTAAGTTTCCTTTTTTTTCTTCTTCTTCTTCCTCTTCTTCTTTTTTAGCTTGGTGTGGGATTCCTTCACTCGCACCAACACCTCTTTGTTCCTATAAACTGCCACCAAATTCGAATTCAATGCTTGGAATAAACTCTTGACCTTTTATCTCTTTAATTTGTCATGAAGTAAATAAAAAACAGGCCACAACTGGGCATCCTGAGTAACTGGCACTTTTCTAGCTGAAGTTGAGCAACTCTACCCCTAGCATTGTGTTTATATTATTTTGTGTGAACAATGGTAGGAATTAGAGACAGGAATCACCAGGAACCTTCCAATACAATATTATCACAATACCTCTGTGCTGATATGATTTGTATTGCGATTCTGTCTAAGAGTTTTATAAAATATTTTTAATATATCCTGTTTCAGTGGTTTATTCCACCCAGAGATAAAGCTTAAACTATTTCTTCCAACTTTCCTAGTTTATCCAGGCTTGAGACAAGTGAATGTAAAAGATCTTAGGTTGCAGTAATTTGCCCAGATTTATTGTTTGTGTTTATTAAAGATGTTATACTTTAATGGATATAGCAACTAATTAAAAAATTGTGGTGCTGTGGTATAAGAGGAATAAAACACTTCAAGATGTGCTGTTTTAGGCTCTGATTTCGCTCGGTCAAAAAATTTTTTAAATTTCCCATGAAGTAATGGTTGATCTGTCCGGTATTAATCATAAGTCTCAGCATTAGTTTCATTTTAATGGAGGCTTTTAAATAAAACACAGTACATCGTCACATATAATAGTAATATAGCTGTTTGTTCTTTATTTTTTTTTTAAGTTCTTGTATTTTTTTTTGCGGCTTTGCACAGCCTCCTGAAATCACTGGCACGCACACACACACACACTCACACACAGATACAACACAAAAAGTATGAATGTTTTTGCTCTTTCATTTTCATTTTTTTTCCTCTATGCATTTTGAATTGAGAAAATACATTTTGCTTGTTTTTTTGTGTTTTTTTTTCAGTGATCAACTTAAACATTACAGATCAGGAAACGAGAGAATAATTGCTAAATCATGTAGAGCAGTACAATACATCTGATGGGTTTACTATTCTTTTTTTTTTTCTTCTTTTCATAAAATATGCCATGAAAGCTCACTGTTCACTTTCAGCCTGAAATTCAATTTGACAATGAACAATAACAACAACAACAACAACAACAACAACAACAAAACAATGTTGACAATATAAAAATACATGGTATTGTATTTCCTTAAATAAAGCATCAATCTATATATAAAATATTATATTGAAGTATATAAAAATATGCCTTTTCAGATAGAGTAATAGCCATCAGCTTTCAAGAACCTATCACCCCATGGCAACCACAACAACACAACAACAACAAAAAAAAAAATAGGATTTATGTACAAAGAAAGTGTGTATCAATGCTGAAACAAGTTTTCCACATAGCGTCACAACAGAAGGGACGGGATGTTTTCCGAAATCATGTGTATGTACGGTAGTCTTGATGTCTTGGTTAGATTACATATAACGTCTCCAAGGAAATACAATAATTCTCTGGAAATAAATTAAGCGTTAAAAGGCGTAATTTGCTTTCGTACATATTCATTTACTCAGTGTATCTTTGGAGAGAGGGAGAGGGGATGGCAGGGGAGGCAGAGATTACAATGGCACCCACGCCTGCTTTAACAGTATTGACGGCCTACTCGGAAATACACAAGACCCAGGCAGTGATGGCTATCACAGGGAAAAAAAAAAAGAAAAAAAAAGGTCACTACTAAGTGGCCAGGTTGTAGAGTCTGCTTTTGAAAGTGATCTGCTGCGGGCGGAGTGATGAAGTGTCTCCCTGGCTCTGTGCTTACACACTGCAGGACCTGCAGAAGGCGTATGGCAGTGACGTGAACCTTCGCTTGTTGCGGCGTATGGAGTGTTTAAGTTGTGTTTCCCATGTTGAGTGGTTTTTTTTCCCCCGGTGTCTCCTGGCCAGGCAGTGTCGCAGCACGAGCGGCCCGTCCTCCCGTCTCCCTTACGCCCCTCCCCTCCTCTTCCTCTTCTTCCTCCTGGCTCGAAATTGTGGCACCACGGGCTGCGTCTCACTCTCCGTCGCAGGGTAAGGCGCCGCCTTCATTACCGCCAGCGTGGGACGGTAGGGTGAGGCCTAATTCGTCAACGCACCAGCAGTGGCCACGCTGCATGCCTTTAGAGGACCGGCACTAAGGAATAACAGATACAGACTTTAATTAAAACACGCCATGGTGGCACTTACTGTAACTATGAAGAGATGAAACTTACAATGGGTAATTAAAGTCAGTCACATGATCTATCTATCTTTGCTATCTATCTATAAAGAGTTTCTACGTATGTTAATAGTTGCCTATTAGCCAGCAGAAATACTCCTCAGATGATACATTTCTTTATATAAGGCACTACTCTTATACGAGGTCACAATAGATGGAAATTCGAGCTCGGTAATACAAAAATGGAAAAACAGATGTTTTTTGTTCCATGTTTAAATGCACACTGGTGGCTCCTTTATTCATCAAAAATACATTATTGGAAGCCATTGAGAAATAAGTTATTAAATCATACAATTATTATCATAATACATTTTATTAACATTTGCCTCCATTATACAGTGTGTTACCACCATTACATGATGCTTTGTTCTAAAGTCCTATTAAATTATAGTACCGGAGCTCACTTTGATGCTTTTTCACCCTTATCGTGATGGTTTTATAATCATTCCTAAGAAATATATATATATATATATATTGTGGAAGATGTGCTACTGTTATTCTTTCCATACTATTTTTGTTCCCCTATGTCTGTTTCGATTGCCAGCGGTATTA
Organism: Clarias gariepinus; assembly: GCF_024256425.1. Classification (NCBI taxonomy): domain Eukaryota; kingdom Metazoa; phylum Chordata; class Actinopteri; order Siluriformes; family Clariidae; genus Clarias; species Clarias gariepinus. Next base: position 23,416,052 of record NC_071121.1, on the reverse strand, counting down.
TTTACATATGCATTGTATACCTGCTTTTTCCTGTAGAAGCCACGAGTGTCGCAGTTGGGGATGTAGATGTCACGGTCGGACTGGAAAACAGTGAGCTCGAGGCCTCGCAGCACGGCGTTGAGCAGCTTCCTGCACGGAGCCTGGGGAGGAAATGAAAGTACAAAGGAAAAAAGATGAGAGATTAAGGAGGGGAAAAAATGAACGGCTCATGCACCCCTCTCTGATCTTAATGCGGATAAAGATTTACATTCCTTTGAGGTTTGGTGATCATCTCTCTGTATCATGGTACTTGGTGAATCTGACATCTTTATGCTGGATCTTAAAGCTTTCTGAATCGAAAGGAAAGTGAACCGGAGATCATTTTGGTGGTCAAGCCATAATGATTCAGGGAAAAACCTGGACAAGGCTTCGTGATGTGGTTTCTTAGGGCTCTAGGATTCATATCCTATTCTGGTGTTTAATGGGGTTCATCTAGCTGAGTATAAAGTAAGAAACAAAAAAAAAAGACAAGAAGACACCCACCTTTTCAATTTCACCGCTGTGGGAAGGCGGTGGGCCTGTGAATAGAAGAAGAAATTCATGACAAAAGCTGAAATAAATGATCATTTGTGTAAATGTTCAGAACCTGATTTCAGTTTTGCCTTTACACGCGCTGTATTTAACGCAATAGCTGTTAATGATCAGTAGATGGAGACGTCTGGTGTATGAATCAGCACAAGGAGAATGTGGGTGACACTGACATGTACTCTTTTCTCTCTCTCTCTCTCTCTCTCTCTCTCTCACACACACACACACACACACACACAGTCCTTCCCAATTTCTTGTTCCTTTTTTTTTCTTTTTGTTTGACCCCATTTTATTCACACATGCCCAATTTGACACACATAAGATTTTATATTCACACACACACACACACACACACACACATGCACACTGACAGTAAGCGCTCTTGTAGTCATTGAGGTCACTGAATTGCTTTTGCACGGAAGAGGAATTTATTGTCATTGCATGCAAACTGACAGCAATTCCCAGCATTATATAGGGCTACACCATTCCTGCCTCCGCTAGCGTTTCCATCATCCCTGTGACACTGCAGCATAGTGACCAAGGTGAGAGTCTGATAAGGCATCTGTGGAGCCTGAAAGACATGCTGCCGCTACATGCCGGTGTGCTTAAAGCGGATTACGGCGCTCATTCTGATGCTGCATGCAATGATACAGCATGACTCAGAGACTGTCATGCTTCAGGACGGCACGCTTGCGAGAGGCGACGAGTTCTTACCTGGAGGGGAAGGGTTTTCGGTGGGGATCGTCCTGATCTGCTTGGTGCATACGCCTCGGCCCTGCAGCAGAGCCTGGAGCGGGCTGTGGTCGCGTGGAGGAGGCATGCAGCGCAGGCCCTTGGCACAGCTCAAAGTGTAAACCCCGCACGGCTCCCCTAAAGCCAGGACAGCTGTGTTGGCAGCCCCGATGGGGTCCCGGGAAACTCGAGTGTCTTTGCAGGATGGGCAGATCTTATGGGGACCCAAGCGACTGGCCAGAGTCCAGGATCCACAGTTAGCAATGGGCAACAGGACAACGGCCAGCAAGTTCAAGAGCAAAGGCATCTTTTGCGCTGTGGGACTCCTTCGCTGTTCCTACGTGCTCCTTGGGCGATGCTATTTCTGGAGACCTGCTTGTCTTTTCTCTCTTGCACGGTGTTCCGTTCAGCCAGAGTGCCAGAGGACACGATCCTGAGAAACGCACAGAGCAGCAGCTTTTAAAGATCTGAAAGGCGGTGATAGAGAGAGAGAGGGAGAGAGAGCATGGTTATGACACCTTCAGGGGCTGGGACTGAGAGAGAGAGAGAGAGAGAGAGAGAGCAAGGAAAGGAGGGAGGGAGAAAGAGAGAGGGGGGAAGAGAAAGAGATTATTTTTCCTTTCAGAAATGATCAAGCTCCTTTCCAGTTTTTCGTCCTCCCGTCTCGCATCTGGAAGCACTCCTTAGCCTGAAACACAAATGTGGCACACGTCAAAAGCCATGCAATGCACCGTAGATGAAAATGTCACATGGTTCAGGGTAACGTTTGCCATGGTAACACAGAGGGCGAGGGATTCAGATCCCCTTTTACCTACACGAGTTTTTTACTCCATTCATAAAAATATTCAAAAGATCTGTATGTGGTTGCAGAAGCAAAACATCTGTATCACCAGAATCTTAATAACTAAGTTGTTTCTGTAGTGCTAAATCACTTTCTTATCCGTTCATCAATGTGATGCTTGCATGCCTATTAGTCCTGCAAAACTTTTTTTTTTTTTTTCTTTTGGCAATGTCCAGGTACCTAACTATGACTCATTACCCAAATCTCCACTCAAGCAACATGTGATAGCTGAATTTATCAAACGATGCAAAACATTTCTAAAATATACAGTATCATAACTAACCAGAATTTTGACAAGGAAATGCTCGTCTTACTTTTTTTTTTTGTTTGTTTTTGCATGAAGATTATAAAAGATTATTTTGTTGAGTCTGTCAGGTGTTGATTTAAAGGCTTCTGCCTGACAACTCATATCTAGATAACTGTCGCCAGCTCTTTAATGAGCACGAGACGGCATGTTCCAGTGACAAATAACATGATTACGCTAACTTGACATCACTTGAGTTTTAGCGTGAGGTACTTTGGCAGACACATGCTGTATAAATAAAGTTGACTAGACTTGACTTGAAAATCAGTTTATTTGCCCAGTATGATCTCCACAAGAGATTTCATGTCCAAGCCTGTGTCCTTTCACCTAAATACCATTACAACTAAGCTGTAAACTTTATATGTTTTTCCTTTATGACAGTCCTTAGACAAATACAAGTGTCTTCGTTCTATTCACGGGACTGGGTAAAAAGTTTCCTGGAAAGACAGAAACATTATTTAAGAGTCATCCTAGTAATGGTCCCAAACACAGGACTGTTCAGATCCTATGTTTTCTGAAGTATCGTGCATGAGACAACTGAACTCCCGGTTTCTGCGCAGCGCTGTTCCCTGAACACTGGGAATGCGACCAGATTGGAGATCTCACTTTCATCCGCTCTATTCAGATGATCACCAGCTGGTGGTGTTAACGCAATATCGGCAGAGGTGATCGATTTTGCCAAAGGGAGTAAGGTTACCTGTGGTGTTCTGTTTCCATATAAGGCGATGTGCACAACCGATGCTTATTTTCCACATGTTCCAGCAGGGAACTGTTCCAAATGGATTGCAAACCAATGGGGGGCCTCTATGTGTGTGTGTGTGTGTGTTTTTCCTCTCCAAAAATTGTCTGTCAGAACAAGACTCCATCCCCTCCACCCATTGAGGAAGCCGTTCTGTCCCAAATAACCTTCTCAAATATATACATCTTCCCTCACCAGCTCTCCATCCATTTCCACACTGCTGATTAAATCTCACAGCATTCGGAAATCTTTTACAAACAGATTCACAGGATGGTCCACCTTGACAGGTGCCACCTACAGAAGCTTTTAACTTCTGCTGTTTCCATAACAATGCTATAATGTATTGCAGATTTCACGTGATTCTCAGTAGCTAGACTCAGGAACTCTTCGAACCAGAAGGAAGTACACCAAGCATGCAACGCCAGTCCATCACATGACAAAATGTGCACAAATTCACACTTAGGGTCAATTTAGGTTGAATTCATCCCTAGGCTTTCCAGTAGAACCCAGGTCTTGATACAGAACACACTCACTCATTCTAATTTATATTCTATCCTTATCCTGTCAAGGGTCACAGGGAGCCTGCAGCGTATCCCAATCCATCGGAGGCCACACTTACTCACACTACAGGCAATTTTGAAATGGCAGTTAGCCTAATCTGCATGTTTTTGGACTGTGGGTGTAAACCAGAGTACATGGGGGAAACCCACCAAACACGGGGAGAACATGAAAACTCCACTGAGGTGGGAACCAATCCAAAACCCTGGAGATGCAAGGCAACAGTGATTACCACTACGCTAGGTCTTGATGACTAGAATCGCTAAGGTGATCCTGGGGTGATCCATGTGGGAGTTCATGTGACATAATGAATAGAGGCTGACCTTGTCATTTTGTGAGGTCAAATACCAACAATGCCACAAGGTTATCCAAGGTCAGGAGTCCAAAAAATTCAAACTGGCTGATATAGTAAGTAGGCAGGCTGTTGTACTCTATCTCTCTAAGCGACAATGGTCAATGTGTGTGTGTCTGTAAAAGAGGGTCTATAGTGCTTTCCTCCGAGTGTGTTACTCTGGCTTGTGATGCAGTATGAACAGCATTCTGAAGAAAATTCGTTCGCTAGCCTTGTGCTTGTTCTTAAGAACGATTGTGTTAGCAAGTCAACGTCCCTCTGGCTAAAAGCTGTTAAATGATAGTCAAAAGCTTTTTCTTCTTCCTTGTTGTTTAACCACAGATGATATACACTAACTTGGATTACTGCCACCTATAGGTCTTGCTCCTCCTCATAAAAGCTGCTTTAACTATTGAAGGCTAACCTTTTCGTTTCCTCCTTGTAGTTCAAATCTGGCTGGTGGATGGGAATTTAATAAAATTAATTTATGGAAAATGGTTGGGCTGTTTACACAAGTTAAACATAAACATCCCTCAATGTTTCTTTGTGTGGATAACGTGTCATACAATGACACAATTAACAGCAAGGGTGCTGATTGTAGCTATTAAAGTATTGTAATTGCATTACAGTAAAGTAACCCTGTATACAATTGGTCCAAGCTGGTAAAATATTCTTGAATTTAGCCAAACTATCTATAATTTGCTAAACTATGCTTATAACAAACCAAAAATAAGATTATTAAGCTTATATCTAGCAAAATCTTACAAAAATTTGAAGCTTAAATGTTTTGTTCTATTGTCAGATAATTTCACTTCTATTCTAATAGTGGTGAGATCTTCTGTTCGAATCTAGCTAGCTTTACACTTACATTGAAACCTAAACAATTTCCTTATCCGCCACACTAAATTGCAATTTTCACCAAAAACTTTTAATTTACACGGCAAAAAATTACAACTTTGAAAGTGAAATAGTCTTGATGTTAGCCAACCTATCTAATTGTCTTAAAATACGATTACAAAAATGTTTGATCAAAAATGATTTCAAAAATAGTCAAATATCACAAAAGTGTTAAGCAGAAAATGTCTTGTTTTATAGGTAGATATTTTCGTTTCATTCAATAAATAAAGTCCTAAAAACTAGCAAAAATTATGAGTGGGTTAAACGTTTTTCCTTTGAACCAACAGTGGTAAGATATTCAACTTCTTAAGCGTCAGCGATGAGGTAATAGCTAGCTTTACTGTTGATGTCACTTCCATTGAAACTCCAACAATTTTCTTAGCCAGCACACTGAATGGCAATTTACAAAAATACAGCTTAGAAAATAAAATATTCTTGAATTTAGTCAAACTATCTACAATTTCGGTAAGAAGACACCTAAAATAAAATTAAGCTTATGTAGGCCTATAGTCAAATGTTACTAAAATTGCAAGTTAAAAATATCTTGTTTTATTGGCATATAATTTCGAATTTATCGAGAAATGAATTCCTAAAAACAAGCAAATAGTATAGCAATAGAACAAGACATTGTTCGCTTGCAATTTTAGCAACATTTGAAGAAAGATAAGCGCAATAATCTTGTTTTTAGTGTGTTGTAATCTTATTTTAATAATGTTTAGATAGTTTGGCTAACTTCAAAAATATTTTCCTTTTTTTGAAGCGCGGTTGCTTGACATTTGGTAAAGTATGTTGTCTTGCCAAAAAAGTGCAATGGAAAGAACTGCTCAAGTGTGTATGTGTGTGTGTTTGTGTGTGTATGTAGATTCTTTTTTTCTTTATTTATTTTTTTGCAATTCCTGAAGTGTTTCTATTTGGAAAGCTCTTTTCCCCTAAGAAAAACGGCTCTAGCGTTTTGTTGATCAGGTTTGTGGATAACCGCATACTAACACACTAATCAGTATTTTCCATTAGCATGCCATGACACAGCAGTCCAGTACTACTCAGAGTGCTAGTACGCCTCACCACTGACGTTTCACTCCAACGCGTTAGTACGCATGCGTAGGATTGCGGCTCGCCTTATTATTGGTTAAAACCACGTCAGGGATTTCCCCCTCTGTCCCTGGCCTCTGATGTAAACAGGAAGTGTATTAGACACATTTCTGTTGCGTTTTCCAGGTGACACGCGCGCGCGAGCTAATGGAGTTCGTGGCTAGGATTAAACACAAGGGGCCCTAACATCCCATAATATTCCCCAGAGCTGTGAGTAAGGTAAGGGGGGTTTTTAATGAAAAGAACCAAAATGGCGGATTAGTGTCAGATTCCTTCGAGCGTCTTGTTCGATGCTAATGCTAACTCTAGCTGAGAGTTTACTTGGTAAATAACAAAGTTTAGTCGATGGTGAACGTCAGGGTTAGCGTTTAACTGTTTTATAATGTAAACTGTGTAAAGTAATGTATGTAAAGTTTGTTTTCTAACATTTGGAGGTGTACTTAGCGGGTAAGTGACATTTGTTAGCTGTTGAACTTTGTGGACTGAGATAAAACTAATTGACAGGTCACTAGGTAAAGCTTGGACACAACGCAGTAACATGAGCGTGTGTGTGTTTTTCTTTTTAAAGATGCAATATCTGTTTATTTGTTTAAAAAAATATATGTGTAAAAATCTGAAAGACTCCAAAAAAAAAAAATTGGGTTCAAAGTATCTTAACTTTCCCGTTTGGAAAACTGACTTCCGGTCCGGTAGGCTTGCGCTTTATACTATAGACTCTACGGTCACCATGGATACCGGGGGCGGAGCTTCGTCAAAGTGTGCATGAATGATTAGAATGTCAATACCGAGCTGCGTTCACATTACAAACCGCGTGTTTCAATTCCAGTGTTTTTGGTCAGATCAGATTTACATGTCGAGACGGTTGACCGTCATCATTACATAAGACTTTTATGTCATTCAAATGCTAAAGCATTTTTTTTCTTCGAAAAATGCTTGCGTGCAAACGTCTTTGCTTACGCCATCTGGGTTAAAACACATCATAACTGTGCGACCTCTTATACACTTCAAGCAACACATGCGGTTTTAACGATACATTTTTTTTTTTTTGCTATAAAAGACGTCCTGACCTTCTTTTTCAATTGTATAATCGCGTATCAGAAAAACAAGCAAAAAAAGAGAAAAGCGTGCTCTAGAGAGGCGCAGCAGTAATGAACTCATGCTATAATCCAGAGATTGCGAGTTTAATTCCTGGGTGATGCTGTGGCCTCCCGCAGCTGGGAGCCCAGAGAGAGCTGATTGGTCGAGCTCTATCAGAGGGGAGGGATGGAAGACACTTCAGCGCTCTCCTATCAATCACAGCTTTACAGCTAATCATGGGCGTCTGTGACACGCAAGCAGAAGGAGAAGATGGCACTATTATCTGAGAGTGTTACGCTGTTTCTGCTTCGAACAAATGTTGGCGGTTTGCGGAACACACATGATAGTTTACGTTCTCCCTGTTTGGTAGTTGTAGGTTTGATGTGAGAGTACCCTAGTGACGGGTGGGAATTGGCTTCGACTAAATTAGAGAGACAATCAAGGAAATTCCACGAAAAGTAAATAAAAAAACATATCTATAGCACATTATAGTAAAAAAAACAAAACAGAATTGAGTCTCTTTAGGCTGGTAATGTGAACATAGCCTTAGAGAACTTGAAACGAAAAATGGTAATTTTCAGCTGTAAAAACGAATGGGTTACGTAGTTATTACATTACGGTCCAATTTGATCTCCTTATTCATCTTCACGAAATTGCAATTTCAATCGTGTAGTTTTGTGTAGCTACACAAAATGTGTGATGAGCTGATTATTAAGTGTACAATAAAATCACCCGTTATCAAAGTCATTATAGTTTAGCAAAAAAAGAAGCGCATGCGTGGTACTTGTAAACCAAGACTTGTTCTTTTTCCAAGTCAAAATTTATTAAAAATCTTTGCTCGTCTTGTGGAACACTAGCAAACCACGTTACTCCGAGGTACAATTCCAAAACTGTTAGCAAACCTCCTGGTGAGATTAATAAATCTTGTCTTCTGTGTCATGATTCTTTACAAGTATTCAGTCTCATCTTGGTTAGAAATCCAGAGTGCTAAGGCAGGATTTAAAGATTGTCAACTTTTTTTTTCTAAATATTTTTAAAGCAGAAATTATTTTTTTCTTTTTTTTGTTGTTTTGTCCTTCATCTTCCTTTAGCGGATTAGTTAATTAGAGGCGTATATCCCATATAGTTTATATATATATATATATAGATTTTGTATTATATTTTTATAATTTTTTATTGTATTTATATTATATTTGGTTGTTTTTTCCATTCCAACGGCCCGCTGTCATTTCACACCGAATGTTTCCTCCATCAGCGACATTCCAAATGCATCTGGACTGCAATCAAGAGAAGACTGTTGTGGCCTGTTTTATGCAGTAATGAGTTTAGACAATAGATTGCAGCTTGACTGCATTCTCTAAACATCTGTCCCCAACCCAAGAATTCTAAACAGTGTCGATTTGTTTTGTTTTTTCCAACGTCCCCCCCCCTTCCTCTGACCAAGATGGACGACATCAATTTACACTACAGGATCCTCAACTGGAGGCGCAGGATCCGGGAAATAAGGGAAGTGCGAGCCGTGCGCTATCAGGAGCGGTACAAGCGCATGCTGAAGGACGGAGACACTTTGAGGTGCGTCTGAGATTATAAGCCTGTCTGTTTTTGGAGCCTTGTATTTATGTACCTGACACACACATGCATAAAAAGACACTCATATGACTGACCTGGTGGCTCATCTGTCAGTCATCTGCATGTCTCACAAACTCGACTTGGATTTATGGAAGTGTATTTGGATTAATTTAGCTGACAGGTCCTTCCTGCTGTCCCCCCCAGCTACCTAGACTACACATCTGCGCAGTCATTGTAGGAAGAACGTGAAGAGCAAGCGCTAGTTCTTTAAAGTCATAAGAAGCCTTGACCATAAATAGGCAAAAGAAAAGTGCACTTTAGAGTTGTGTATATAATTTCATTCCCAATGCTCTCTTCTTATTGGAGAAAATAAGGACAAGTGCATGACACACACACACACACATGGGCCAGAGCGACCCATTTTATTCGTTTCCATCCACCCGCGCGCTAAGCAGGTTTAAAAAAAAAAAAAGTTTTATATCTTAGCTTTATTCAGCAGCTTTACAACTGAACTCAGCAAAATAAGCTCATGTTAAATTCATACATGATTTATATCGGAACTGTTTTTTTCCCCCCTCCATCTCTACCAGGAACTCATCCTTACACCCTTCGACTTTGCAGACGTTCCTCCGTCAGCGCGGTAGAACCACGTCAGGAAAGTGGCGTGCGTGCAGCAGAGCCATCAGCTCTCTTTCCAAAAACGCAAACAAGCCCTGCGTCTCGCAAAACCTCACTGATTGAAATAATTATAATGTCAGCAAACGTTATAGGAGAGGAGATGCTTGTTTTTTTTTGTTGTTTTTTTTGCTCAGAGAAACATGAAAGGCGAGTTTGACGTATCGGAAAAACAAACCGGATTCGCGTGGAATGGTGTCCGAATTCCCCAAATACACAAAATGACATGTTTTCCATGTCACTGTCACATTCAATCTTAAAGGGAGAAAAATTGTGAATGCAGAGGTCAGGTTGCGTTTGTAGGCCACTTTCGAACACTCGAGCTCTAGTGCAGGTGGGTTTTAGCACGCAGGTGCATTTTACCATGATGGCAAATGACCGATTCAAAAAGAATCAGTTCCTAGAACAATTCAAAGTTGATTGTAAGCATGGATGTGCAGATGAATTTACTGCCTGAGCGTTTGAGTTGGTGGACATCGGTTGATAATGTGATCTGTCCATTGGTCTGTCCATTGTTTTACATCCATTGACATGTCAACACACAGTAGAACAGATGACTTGATTTGATTGGAAACATTACCAATTATAAATTAATCATAAGCGTTGGATATATTTTATAGTAGATGTGCCTGAAACTGGAACTTAATTGCACACTCATAGGCGCGTTTTTAGAAAATTTTACAGGACCATCTGTTGAATTTTGAAATTAAGGTGTGACATCGCGTTTAGGAAGTAGATTTCAGTTGCTCACTCGTAAGCACGCCTTTTGTTGAATTTTAAGGTGTAACGTTTTTTTTCAAGGTCGATTTTTTAAAATTATTATTATTTATTTATTTTTTTTATTTATTTATTTGTATGTTTTAAGGGCGTTTTTCATTTAAATTTTAAAGTGGGATATCTTTGTTTCCCGTGAAGAAGATCGCGATAAAACAAAGCCTATATGTTACCTCAAGCTCGGCCAAATACACCTGAGAAAACCCCCATTTAAATTTAATAGTTCAGTATCTTACATGTGATGCGTGCACAAACAAACAGACAGACATTACAGCTACATATCGCAATTCTTTCATGTGGCGAATTGGAAATAATTTTTTATGTAAGTATATTTGAGGAAGCAAAATTTAGCAGTTTCTCTCTAATCCTACAGGTGGTGCACTCTAAACTATTCTCTCGTTGCTAGGCAGCGTAACATTCTGTGTAGTAGGAGTGAATTGATTGGAAGTAGTAGTTGTGTAGAATTGTAATTGTAAAATCTGAAAGAAAAAGGTTTATAAACCAATACAAATCGTATCCTGATAATATTGTAGCGGGTGAGCCCTTGTGATTCTCATCCCTAGTAATACATTTCATCGTTTTACAGGGTATATATATATATGTGTGTGTGTATATATATATATATATATATATATATATATATATATATATATATAAATGTACACAATGTTCAGGAAAATTTGAGACGTGACCCTGGAGGAAGGAGAGATAAAAGTACCTGCAGCAGCAGTGCTCTTTGTAAAGTGTTTCTAAAGTGCTGTAATTTTCTCCGCTCTAGTTACCAAGGGAACTCTGATGAAGTTGGCTGCTATGTGGCTCCACGGCCTTTATCAAAAGGAAACTGCTACTTTGAGGTAAGCAACGACAGCAGTATGAGATTTAAGGCGAAGTAGAAATGATGACTAATCGATAATGTGAATAATAAAGTTGTGAGTCGTTGCTGTCTTTTAAGCTGTCGTAATAATAACACTCAACAGAATTAAAAAAAAAAAAAAATTTTATTTATTTAATATACTTTTTTTTTTTAGGAATGCCATACTACCTAAACAATGTTTGTTTCCATATTCAGTACCATAATTCTCACAGTGCCATGCGTTTAGATTTTTTCCCTTATATTATTATTTTCTTTTCAAACTTACACATATGAAATGATACATACTGGAAGCTGTTGGCCAGTTCCCTTTTCTTTGCTTAGAAGATGACTTGTATGATTTTATGATATGTCGACTACACGGAAGGGCGAATACGAAGTCCCAATACACTGCTCGACCGAAAGCTTTTCACACTCTCCAAGATTGAAGACCATGTGATGGCGAATTCTTGTGTGAAAATGATACCTCACGCTCCCAGAACCATACTTTTACATTTTGAGTCCTGGAGTATCCCCCGTGCCATCAGGAAATGGAAACTCCATAGATGTGATAACCTGGTCATTCAGTACATTCAGGTCGTCACTTACTTTATTTTATCGCCACATAACATTGCTGAGTCTCGACCTGAGCGACTAAAGCAACCCCAGATCATAACACAGTCTCCAGAGACGTGGACAGTGGACACTATACACGATGTGTGTGTTACTTCTTGCGCTTACCTTTTTACCTTGATGCACCTTTCACCCTGGAATAGGATCAATCTGGACTCATTAGACCACATGACCTTTTCTCATCGCTCCAAAGTCCAATCCTTATGCTGTCTAGCAAACTGAAGCCTTTTTACCCACTAACAAGTGGTTTTCTTACACACACAGCTGTTTAGTCCCAGTCTTGTGAGTTCTCATCACATTATTTGTGTGTGGTGCGTAAATTCTTTTACTTTCACTAGTAAACCCAGCTGTAGTTTTTAGTGTTGATTAAAAAAAAATTTTTTTTTTAAACCATACAACTTCTCCAATAGTTTAAGTGATGTCCATACATGATTATATTTCTGACCGCATTTCTTCCACAAAGCTGATGGTTCAGCAAAATCCTTACAGGTTTTAATAATGTGTTGGACGTTTCTTAACCCAATTCCAGTAATCTCAAATCTCCTTACTTGTGTTTGGTGCTTAAAGATGACCAATAATTGGACCCTTCTGAAGTGGTGCCTTTTTTTTTCTTCTTTTTTTTGGGGTCCAGGCAGTTTATACAAGTAATATTTCTTAACTTTTAGAGAGCTTTTATTGTTCTCCATTTCTTCACGCACCTTATATCCCGTACTTACTTGAGTGGAATCACGTCAAGTAATGTTAAAACTATTCGTCCTTACAGTCTGTCCCTTTCAGCATAAGAGTACACAGGCTTGACTTCAATATGTACCAAAACAGTCTTCTTCTGTTTTTCCTAACGAGGACAGCAGATGAGCAGATAAATTTGGAATAAATGACAGATGAGTAGTTCTGAACCAACGATTGCTGAAAGCCCCGCCCCTTTCTCACAGCCGATTCTCTTTTCCAACTTGAAACTTAGCTTTAAACGATAACTTGAATCTAGTTACTTTATTTATGAGGAAATTTTCAACTACCAAAAAGAAACCAAAAGGTTTAAAAAAAAAATTCACAGTAGGTATAGAGAAATCTTTCAAATCTTTGATTATTGTTGGATTAAAAAAAATTATACATTGAAACAGTGGAACTGTTTTAACTACTATAATTCAACATTCAACAAAGTTTAATAAAATACTAGATGTTTGTGTTTTATTAGGAAGCAAATACATGTTTGTTTAATAATTAGATTATGTCTGCAAGAGGATTATGGCCGCCATGGAAATGCTTGACTTCTGAATTTTTCTTGACATTTTCTTAGAATTCGAACTAAATTCTGAATTCCAAGATGAAAGTAAATGTTCTGAGAAGAAGAAAAAAACATCAGAATTCTCAGGTCAAAATCAAACTTCTAAGAAAAAAAAAATTGAATTTAAGGCTTAAAGTGAAAATTGTGAGGAAAAGGTCAAAATTTAGTTAAAAAAAAGAGTTAAAATGGAGTTAAAATTGAGTTTTTAAAATAAAAAATTTACTTTAGTCAAATATTTTCCATAAAACTTTTGTAATTAACAGTTGTATCAGGTTATACGTTTTATAGGTTTATTTATTTATTTATTGTACATGTCTTGAGACTTTCATTCAATCACATTCAATCTTCTTCTTTTTCTTCTCGCTACTGTTTGAGTTGAACACGTTTTTAAGATCAGACGCAGATTTGTTTTAAGCGAAACCAAACACAGGAACGGCAACACACGGTTCATCTACAGACAGATACAAATTCCACATTGCGCATGCATCGAATACAAACATTGAAGCATGTAGATTACATAGCGACATTAGACACGCTCTTCATTCCACTCTGGTGTTTTTTTTTTTGTTAGTCTTTTTGTCTTTATATTATTTAGCTTTATTAAAATTCAGTGTCCCTTTTGGATTTTGATATTCCTCAACACTTTTGATAAATTCAGGGTTTTTTCCCCCCATTTAAAACAGAGGACCTACTCTGTTAAAAAAAAAGGAAAAAAAAAAAAAGGAAGCTTGAATGTATTATGTCCCATGTGCAGGTTATTATCTGAGGGTCATGTGGTGTGTAGAAAGTTCAACAACACAAGCTGCAATTTTTATACAGAATTATTCATGCATTTCTTTCTGTTTTGATTAATATTTTCAGCAATTAGTTATTAATACCTTTTAATAGTTGAGGAATCACAAAACGGATAGCACGAGACACGTGGCACAGTTTCGAGTTGCAGTGCAGACAGAACATCAAAAGTTCGTGAAGGATACTCTCAGCCCCGAGGAACAGCTGAATAAAGTTTGACTTCTCCGGGATACACTGCTGATATGGGTATAAAACAGCGTTTGGGGAAAAGAGCATGCATGTGATTTCAATATGGAAAAAACCTGCAAGGATGTGGCTGTAAATCTGGCTTTGGGTGAAGGCAAGTCTTGAGTGATGTACAGTGCTGGTTTGAGCTCGCTGCCAGCTTGTCGTGGTTTGATAAACTTCCACTTCCTCATCGGCACTGAAGCTGGAAAGCAGCAACCCGTCCGTGCCGCAGTGCAGAACAGTCCCCTGCGTCCACATTTCAGAATTAAAACATTCAAACACTTTAGAATTAAGCTGAATTTTCGGAACCAGTTTTTAGTGCTAATAATTCTGGATTTGAATGCATTCTTTAGAAAGACAGAGATTTTATTCAAAATAAAAGAGGACACATCACACTTAAAAAAAAAAAAAAAAAAAAAAAAAGAAGAAGAGCTATCCGCCCTCTTCTGCATACATGAGCTCACAGAAGCACACGACATTGTTGATAAAAAAAAATTCTTGAATGAAGACTTCATCATTGTGACACTATCAATTCTTAAATCTATGCAGCCAAGTCCTGAATTATTGGTACCCTTATTAAAATGGGTTTAAAAAAATATTAAATAATTTACAACGAAGATACGTTTTGTACTTTTTATTTAAACCCTACAAACGGCCAGATCCTTTTTAACAGACCTAATAAAACACTCAACAGAAATGCATCCTAGAAGCAAGGACTATGACCCATGAACCAAGAGTGAAAACATTTATCAGCAGCTTTACGATATGAACAACAGCTGCGAGACAAAGACATGCTAAAACCAGAACTTAAATACACAACCTAATCAGTAACAAACAAAACAAGAGTGACACGTGACTCTCAGGACGTGATCAGAGGTCCTGGTGCTTCCCTTCCATGGTGTAGTTTAAACTGTACTCCCTTTTGAGGTAATGTAAGTCAAGAGGACATCCCTTGATCTCACCGCGCTCTTTCTATTTGGTCATTGGGTTTGACTCTGCATATTTCTGTGCGAGTTTTAGCAATGCTTCGCTTCTCTAATGACCTCATCCTGTCTGTAATGATTAAAAGAAAAACGAATGCCTGTTATATATAGTACACAACCAGGTCTTGTGATGAAATCTTTCAAAAAAAGAAAAAAAAGAATAGACATTTTAAAAAAGACTTTAAGCACAGTATGGTGATGAGACTCGGTGAAACATTCGAATGGTGCACGTGTTATAAAAAAGGCAGAACGTCCGTGGTGGCGTGAAGCCCACTGCAGTCGTTCCTGTGAAAGTGCAGCGGATGAAACACCTGATTTTTGAAAACGGATGGATAACTTGTCGCCCACTTGTGGAAAAAACTAATCTAAAAACTTCCTGAAACATCCAAATGCTTGAGAAAGTGCTTTAGTGTATGAAGGAATCACATAGAGAAATGAAGGTAGAATCAGAAGTCCCAGTTTGACTTGAACAACCCTCGTATGCAAGGAAGGGACACTAGTTCCTGGATTGCTGTATAGACGTAATTGTCAGCTTCAATGTGTTTAATCAAAGTGTTTACATTGTGACTTTTGCTCTGATTGTGATGGACACAGCTCCCTGGTATACCTAGTTAACGCAGCACATCTGATTCCGACGAACCGTCTCCTTAAAAAAAAAAAAAAAATCATCTTCCAAATCTCTGTAGAACGGAGCCCCCGCAATCCCCCCCCCCCATCTCTCCGTCTGCGTCAAAGGCGTGATCATATTTCCTCGTTAGATTTTCATGGACGTTTCAGTTCACCTCCTTTGACCTCCACGAGTCAGCGTGATTACCCGCTCGCACATCAATCTCTGCTCACACACACACACACACACACACACACACACACACACACACACACTGCTGAATCTCTTTCCCCTTACTGTGATCTTAGGCTGCCTGTTTTTTCAGTGTGTGTGTGTGTGCGCGTGTGTAAATCAATTTTGTCCTTAGTCAAGTGGAAATTTTCTCTATTAGCCTAATTGAATATTGCGTCTGGAAGCCTGGGCTGAAAATCTGCAGCTCCCGAGTTCACAGCAGGGTTTTCTTTTCGTGAAGCGCTGCGTCTTCGGCGCATTAAATTCTCAGCAGGGCGCTCGTAGAGCGAGTACATCGGACAAGAAGATGTCTTTAGGAAACTCTTCTAGATATATCTTAACCATTTTAAAGTTCGGGAAACAAATCCTCGAAAGAGGTATCTGGATCGTCTAGCTCTTTCTCAGTTTATGACCATCCTTTAAGTCCCTGGCAGTAAGTTTTAAATTTTAGAGCTTTTAGGATGACTCGCCAACAGCTGGAGCCATTTTCCTGGAGAGAGTGAAAAACCATTAATCCTTGCAGCCTAGGATCAACTTGTATCCTGCCGAGGCCAAGTTTCCACAAGAATAGATAATCTGATGTTGTTCTGACCTTTATAGAGGTCATAAAATAATATAAATAAATAAATTACCAGGAGTGTTCGAGTTAAACCGGGACTTGTAATGACATTTCTCCTTAAACCGATTTGACATTAACTGTACGGAAGACTTTAAGCACGGGACTGTAATGAGATTCTTCAAACGTTTTTAAAGAAGTCCGTACGTCTACGAATGTGGGACGATGTGGACGATCTCTTGAAAATCAACAGATAACTTGTCTCCAAATTGCTGAAGAGACGCATTGGTCTGTGGGAACTGTACCCAGATTACATTACAGATTGAGTACCTGCCACATCCCTGTACAGTCCTGACCTCCCTGCAGGCCATTTCTTGAAAGGAGTTCCTGGGAGGCCAGCGTTTCAGATGTCTAATCACGGCTCCGGCAGTACTGAGAAAACATTCTACCTTGATTGTATCCAGGCACTGGATGATGAGTGCATTAGTGTAGCAGAGGATTATGTAGAGAAATAAAAAAGGAAGTTTTAACTTTTTTTTTTTTCCGCAGAATCAGTGCAGAAGTCCCGGTTTGACCTGAACACCATCCGTAGTCAAGGAGTCTAATTAGTGGAAGTGAATGAAGTCAGTGTCTGGGATTTCCAAGAAATCAGAATCAATTTCGGCAAACTTTCAAGGCTTAATTGAAGCACTAGCTGCGAGGTCGTACTTCTCGTCAGGTTTCTTGATGATGATTTTTAAAAATTTTTTTTTTGTTCCCACTACCATTTTCCATCACAGCATACACTCGTGATTTTCTGTGGTTCAGCCCTCCATTCAGTGCATAATTCCTGTTACCACGACATCACGAGAAATTTCCCCACCGACACAAAGCAGCGTTGTGTTTTCTTGATCTACAGCCATTTTCAGATTATCCCGCTTCCTTGTCCTGGTTAATGAATCTGACGATGTACCAAAATAAATCTGAACGCTGTGTGAGATTAGATAACGGGGGCATTGGAGGATTGCCCTGAGGTGTTGTGTTGTTATTTCAGGTGACTATAATGGACACAGGGGTCCGAGGGACAATCGCAGTGGGTCTGGTTCCTCAGTTGTACAAGCTTGATCATCAGCCAGGCTGGCTGCCTCACTCGATCGCATACCACGCTGATGACGGGAAGTAAGTGTCAGGATCTTTTTTTTATTTCTTTTTGATTGACGGTTTTAAGCTAATTCTTTAATTATGGTTTCTAAAGAAATATGCTGTAGTGTCATTCATGGCAAGTCCAAAGCAAGAACTATTAGACTTGTAGAAAAGTGGTAATAAATGAAATATGCATTTTTATCAGTATTTTGAAAAACTCCAACAGAAAGGCAAATAGGTGATCAAACACTCTGACTCACCATGACAAGGCAGCAACCCTGGACATACTGCAGTTATAAGTAGTGTATTTATATAAATGATTATTATTATTATTGTTATTATTATTTTTTTTAACCCAATTCCCTCGTGTGTTTTATGTGCCGGGGTTTTTCCCCCTGCCTCCGCGTTCCAGACGAGCAGCTAATCAGAGGTTGCGGCTGCAAGTCTGCTGACTCGTATCTCTCCTCTCCTCCACAGACTGTATAATGGCAACCCTGTCGGCCAGCAGTTCGGCCCCAAGTGCATCCGTGGCGATCGGATAGGCTGCGGGATCCACGCAGACACTTTCGACGCCGGACTCACCACCGTGTTTTTCACCAAGAACGGCAAAGAGGTGGGTCCGACTCCGTTCATGAAAGCGGTTTTGCCTAAACGTAACCAGAGGTCTGTTTAACCGCCCTCGCTCTTTTTAAACGCCCTGCTGTTTTGGACCGGGACTTCCTCTGCTTTATTCATGCCACTCTTGAGCCCTCAGAACTAAGCCTGAAATTAATTGCTACGACGCCGTGCTCTGATTGGAATGTGAATATTTTCACGGTGATGTAACGAACCGCTCTACCGCTCCGCACTGTAAAACACTGATAAAGTTCACGTCCCGTTCGAGCAAACATTTACATGTCGTTATACTTACTCATCCCATGGTGTGCCTCCGAGGCTAACGAGGCCGAGCTCCGCACCGAGGCCAACAGGAATCCAGGTTTCATTCCACAGTGCGAGCTCCTCGTAAACGATCGGCCCCGTTATGACTTTTCCGTTCTACGCAATCATTTAATCCTAAATGGCCTGCAAACAATAACAGTACTGTAGAGATAAAGAAAACCCGGGCCAGCGATCAGGACGTGTTTGTTCTGTTTATTCCTTTTTTCCCCCCATAGTTTGGTCTTTTAAGGGCACAATTAGTGATGGAAAAAAACAACAACCTATTTTAATGGAACAGGTGGGATCGATGGTGGTGCCCGTAGCCCCGGGCGGTCTTTTCCCCGCCATCGGCATGCACTCTCTGGGGGAGGAGGTGCGACTGAACCTGCAGGCGGAGTGGGGAACCGAAGAGGAGGACAGCATTATGATGGTGGACAGCCACGAGGACGAATGGGGACGCCTGTACGACGTGAGAGTCAGCGGAACGGTAAGCTGAGACCTCGATTTATTAGATCATATATATATATATTTTTTTTTTGTGCTGAATTTGAAATCAAGGTCATATTTCTTGTCACATTCGCTTTATTCCTCACCTTTACACCGCAGGCATCGTGTGAATGTGCAATTATAGATTGTGGAATTGATCAGAGTTTCTTAATGTAGAAAAGTGTCAGTATTTCTGGAACAGAACATTCTGAGATTATTCTGATCTTCTCCCCGAAGACAACGTATGCCCAGATGTTTTTCAGTGCGTGAGGTATATAAGCAGGAAATGAAATGGAGCAAAGAGAAACAAACTTTCCAGCATTGGTGTGTTTGGAGAAAATTTGTGAAGGACAAGAAAAATGAGGGGCTGCCACACCGAACTGATAACGGCACATTTCGCCAGGCGGTGGAGAGAGCTGTAGAACTAACGTCTGACAGAGCTGCACTTGATTTTTCCACATTAGATATTGTGGAGGAAAGTTAGTCAGTCCAATTAGTCAGACTCTTTACGGAAAAACATTGTGTTGGCGTTATGGAATTTTTGAGTCACTTTCCAGGTAAGTTATTTGTCGGTATGTTGATGGAGTGTTGTGATGAAGCGATCCAGAAGTCGGACAGTTTTTAAACGTGACACTTTACATGCGCCGTGTCCCAGACGTTTCCTTAAAGCGTTTCGCAATTAAACAAAATCTGACACATTCTTGTTTATCGTCTAAACTTTTTAACAATGAAGAACACATGTCGATGCGATACCAGTTGTGGTTTTTGTAGCCTGTGGCGTGGAAACAGCGTTAGCAGACAGATGTGCTACGTTCACATTACAAGCCACATTTTTCAATTCCAATTTTTACATTTTTGTTCTTTCAGTTCACGATCATAATTACAAGTGACTCCAACGTGGACACGTCTGTCCTCTGAAACAGCGCACATCAATACGTCTTTGCTCGCGTCATCTGGGTTAAAACACGTCAAACTTGTCGCAACCACTCGTTCATTTCAAACAATGAATGCTATTTTAAAATAAAAAAAATAAAAAAAAAGCCTGGGGTTTTGCAAACTATTAGTCAGCTGTATTCGTTGAGGTCCAGACGAAGACAGAAAGCCAGACGGCTCTGTCCTGCTGATGCTGGTTGACGTCAGCGAGCGCCCCATGCATGCGAAGAAGCGCAAAACATTGCATCAGAAGTCACCTGATCTAGGAGCACGTACCGTACGAAAGTGGCTCGGATCCGATCTGAAAAACATCTTGAGTTGTGCGTTCAGACAACGTTAAAAAAAAAATCTGATCTAATGCGATAAAAAAAAAAATAAATAAATTTGAGTCACTTTAGACTGGTAATGTGAACAATAGTCTAACAGTTAACTTTTTGTGCTTTTATTTTAAATAAAACACTCCTGGGTGGTAAAAAAAAAAAGTTACATTTGTTCATTAGTTTTTTTATATTTTTTTATGAGTTATTATAGTCTGTATATATCTATATATAGCGTCTGCATAGATCGCTGTATATATCAGAAGTCTAACAGGCGCTAACATGACACGTTTATAATTTCCAGTGCTGACATTAGATATCAGCCAAAGGGAATCAAAGTGAGCGCTTTGCTAACTCAGCATGCCAGAAATAACATCATTGTCCCAAACACAGCAATCAGAGCAAATATTAGTACAGTTCAAGCGCTGGGAAAGCCACAGGTCGACAAAGGTACCACGTCCTACAGCAGTTATTTTCTCCAGCTTCAACTAGAATAAATTTGACCCCTGAACCTCCCTTTTTTTTGTGGCTTAAGGATTATTTGAATGTATTCGAAGACTTTTGTGTTAACCCAGACACTTCGCATGAACGCGTGACGTAGTTACAGGTCACATTTTAAACCTGGAGTCCGATTTCTTTATTTTTATTTTTATTTAATTATTAATTTTTTTTCCAAGTTTAGTTTTTTTTGGCGAAGTGTGTCTTTAATTTCAGCTCGAGCCAGGAATATTCTCTTTTCTAATATAGATGTCTCTGACTGGTAGGTGCGGTCTTGTACTCGTACAGAGACCTCACAGTCGGAGAGAGAACGCTGGTCGGGTGGAGTATTACAGGGAAGGGAAATAACATTGTGGTTTGTGTCCTACGGTAATTTTCAGGACACTGCAAGATGGTACTTCCAGTTTGTTTCCTTCAGCAACGATCCTCGAGTTGAACCGGTGTATTTTTGATACGAAACCAGAACAAAGGCAAACAGTGCGGAATGGATTTTTTTTCCCAAAGTGACATTTGCGCTCGGTTTATCACAAGCGCTTTAGGTCAGGACCAGTGTCCGTTTTTGTTAAAAGTGTCTAAAAAATGTAGGATATTCTCGAAGAAGTAGCCCGTATTAGACTGCACCGGTCCACTCGATGAGCTCGTGCTCTACGCTCTGAGCGTGTAGGTTTCTGTTTGCTCAGCTCTGCTGACTGGTATGTATTTTATGAGCTTGGTAGAAGGAGGGTTTAGCCACAGAATGCGCAGAGCCTTGAGCTTTTGCCTTCAGCGGACCCGAGGCTTTTATTTGCTTTTATATAGGCTTTTATATCCGTTTACATTAATTGCCGGTGCAGCGGCAACTCCTGTTTAGATAAGTACAATGGGTCAAAAAGTATTTAGTCAGCCACCAGTTGTGCAAGTTTTCCCACTTATAAAGATGAGAGAGGCCTGTAATTTCCACCATATGTATACCTCAACTATAAAAGACAAAATAAGAAATTAAAAAATTAAAAAATCATATTGTAGGGTTTTTAATGAATTTATTTGCAAATTATGGTGGAAAATAAGTATTGTTCAATAATAAAATTACATCTCAATACTTTGTTATATACCCTTTGTTGGCAATGACAGAGGTCAAATGTTTCCTGTAGGTCTTCACAAGGTTTTCACACACTGTTGCTGGTATTTTGGCCCATTTCTCCATGCAGATCTCCTCTAGAGCAGTGATGTTTTGGGGCTGTCGCTGGGCGACACTCGGACTTTCAAGTCCCTCCAAAGATTTTCTATGGGGTTGAGATCTGGAGACTGGCTAGGCCACTCCAGGACCTTGAAATGCTTCTTATGAAGCCACTCCTTTGTTGCCCCAAGGCGGTGTGTTTGGGATCATTATCATGCATTCATTCTTTCCTTTACACGGATCAGTGGTCCCTTTGCAGAAAAACAGACCCAAAGCTTGATGTTTCCACGCCCATGATTCACAGTAGGTATGGTGTTCTTTGGATGCAACTCAGCATTCTTTCTTCTCCAAACACTACAAGTTGAGTTTTTACCAAAAAGTTCTATTTTGGTTTCATCTGGACCATATGAAATTCTCCAAATCCTCTTCAGACACGCCTGGCACTGCAGGATTTGAGTTCCTGGCGGTGCAGTGTGTTACTGATGGTAGCCTTTATTACTTTGGTCCCAGCTGTCTGCAGGTCATTCACTAGGTTCCCCCGTGTGGTTCTGGGATTTTTTGCTCACAGTTCTTGTGATCATTTTAAACACTTTTTTGCCCCACTGTAGCTATTGCGTCGTAGTTTGGCGGTAGCTCTCGACGCGGCTGTCTAAATCAATCTTAAACGCCCCTTTATGGTTTATTGAAGTCCCTGAGTATATGCAGACAACAGCTGGAGGGTATTTCTGCATGGCGTTTTTTTTTTTTTCTCTTCTTTTCCCTACTGTGAAATCTCTTTGCTTGACGTCAGCACTATAAGGGGTTGCGATCAAGATTATATCTTAGTTCCTGAACTAGCTCGAGGCCATCGGTGAAAATCACAGGTTTATCTTCGTGTAAAATAAAGTACATGCTACCACACACACACACAAAATGAGAGTGTTAAGAACCAGCTTAGTTTCCGTAGAAGAGGAAGTTATTTATCATTTAACGTTCCTAGAAGGAGTCTCCAGTTTCAGCACTTTCGTAAAGCAAAGATTAATCCATTTTTTTTCCCGCCATGGGAATGTCTTCAGGACAGACAACTTTGAAGGGAGGAGGAAAAAAAAACTTTGAAGTGTCAGTAATCCTGCATCACACCATGCTGTCATTGATTATTTTCCTTTAAGAGCACATGATCAGTGTAGTTTTTCTACCCCATATAGCAGGTAAGGCTGAATATCGCTTTTGTTGTGGTGGTGATACCGAACATAGTGGTTCATTTTTAACAAAAGTGGAGCAGTACTGTAAGTCATCCAGAAAGTGTTGTGGCTCTGCCAGAACATAATAAGTGTTGCTGCTTTGTGTATAAAGATGTCATTACTGAGGAAAAACGACAGCTAAACCTGCAGCCACTGTGCATGGTGAAACCGAAGCAGCAGTTTGGATCATTTCTTTTTCTCTCTCCCACACTCTCTCTGCACAGTTTGTACTGTTTGTGTAAGGAAGTGATTGGGTGGTGCCGGTGTGTACGTGCCACGCCATGTGAGCAGAGAGCGCAGCACACACTGCTACAGCAGAGTCTTTCCTCTCTCTCTCTCTCTCTCTCTCTGTCCTTCTAATTTCTCATGGAAACCAAGACTCCTATACCTTTCCCTCGTGTCATATTTGCAATCACAACACAAGTGTACTAATAGAATACAATGCAATAATATATTTTTAGCAAAAATGAGAAAACAATACTATATTTACTGAGCTCCATCATCCTGGCACTTGTCCATCCTGAAGACTCAAATATTAAAAAAAAAAAACCTGGGAACCCACCCTCCCAAAAAATTCACACTAACATTTTGTTGGATCTGTTTTTGCTTTGATTTTGGCAAACATTTCTCCTGATTGGTTCACGCAGTGTCACAATATTTCGTCCTTATTTCTGTCCAGAGTTACTTTAATTTTTGTCCAAGGTCTCGTATTCATAAGAGACAAGTCTAATCACTCTCTCGGTCTTCTCCAGCATATCCGAAAGACTTTCGATGGGTCAGGATTCTGTGGTAGCCGGAGTCTTGTACAGTGGACACTATGCCTGATGGGTGCATCTCTTTATGCGCTTCCCTTCTTACCCTGACACGCCCATCAATCTGAAATTAGTGGCTTATTAGACCACATGACTTTGGAGCAATGGAAGAAAGTCCAATCTTTATGCTCCCTAAGAAACTTAAGTCTTTTTTCATAAATAGTCTGACTAACAAGTAGTTTTCTTATGGCAACGCAGCTGTTTAGTCCCAGTCCTGTGCGTTCACGCCACATTGCTTGCATATGGAAATGCTCTTGTTGTCACTGTTAAACCTTCCAGGTTTTAATAATGAGTTACACAGTTCTTAACTCGATTCCAATCAATTCAGGACTCTCCTTGGTTGTTATCTTTACTTGATGAAGGTTATTAATTTGAAACATCTTTTCCAGGAAGCGTAGCTCTCTGGCAGTGTGGCGGAGAGCGTAGATGCTGCAAGTGTTCATGATGCTGCATGTTGCTGATTTACCGCTGTTTAACCTTTTGAAGCGCTACAATTTAGCCACATGATTTAAAGCTTGTCAAGCAAAAAAGGCGATTTACTAAAAAGGAAAAGATTTTTCGACTTGGAGTTCTGTGAACCAGTTATTATAAAAAAAAAGAGAGAGAGAAAGAGAAAGAAAAACCTTGTTGGTGAGGCCGTGTCTCTGCTCACGACGCCACTGAAGAACACTACTGCTTTTATAGTAAAATCTGGGGCTTTTTTCCCTCCTCTCAACATTGTTTTCTGGACCGGTTCATCTTTTTTCCATCCAGAGACTTTTAAGAAACTCTTCTCGTTATTGTTATTGTTCAGTCCGCTCACTTCTTCCAAGAACAGATAATGATCCGTGTTCTTGAATAAAAACAGGGTTGTATCTTATTTCGCGGTTTCGCTCCTCTCTCAGAACGAGAGCGCGGGAGTGAGAAGGAAACCCGGCGTTCGGTTGCTGACAGCGTACGGTCTGCTAACGTGCTTTAACAAGAGCGATTTCCACCGTGGGTGTGACCCTGTGACTTGTTAAAGATGGAAAGTAAGATGACTCTGGAGAAAAATGAGTCATTATTCTCGTTCACGCCGTGTGTCGTGGAGGTGTTGAAAATTAGATGCATAATTAGGACATGTGTTAGGTACATGGGATTGAGTTTATATAGCATTTAGCTTTTTAAGATTTGAAGAATTTTGATTTTTTTTTAATTTTTATTAGAATCTCTGGTTCAGGAATACGGTCTGTTTCCGGCTCCTACTGATTTTATTCTTCTCTTGCAAATTGGAAACAGATTGTTTCTCGTATGCCTTCCAGCCACGTTCTGCCTCTGGGAGCTCAACTTAACAACTCTATAGCCCTTCAAGTTTCGACGTAGGCCAGAAGATTTTTTTTTCTTCTTCTTCTTTTAAAAAGAATATTGTTTTGACAGTTTTATCAACAGAGAGCCACTTGGAGAGGCAGCGCAAAGAGTCTCCGGAGAGAAGTTAAAACTTTACCGCGTGCGCCGCGTTTCTGCTGAAGGCATCAAAAAGACTCCAGCTCGGAGACACGCTGAAGTTCATTTGTTGCACAATATCATAAAACGATTAGCCGCTGCGTTTACACACAAGTACCCAGTGATTAGCAGCCGGGGTTGGACAAGGCTTCTGCTTGCCAGCAGTTATGGTCCTTAAATCATGCGAGGAAACGAATTTATGTAGGGCGCTGCGAGGAATGCGGAATGTTCAGGAAAACTCTGAGGATTTTGCTTCCAGAATTTGTCCCTCTCCTCACAGCATGGTTTAAAGGGGGGAAAAATCCCATTCGGGATGAAGAAATAGAAATGTATTAATGAAACACTTTTTGTTCTATTCGTGTACAGACGGTTGGTCTTTAAAAAAAAGTTTACTCTTGCAGCTTTAAAGAGACCACAGAGACCACAAGTCTAAAATATACCTGCTGTGGTAGCGGGCCAGTATTACCAGCAAACACAGCAAGTGCTCTACTACACATAACAAACAAATACCAAATGAATTTTAAGTTCAATATTTTGATTTATTTGATATTTTTGGTCATATCACATTTAAAAACATTAGGAACTATACATTCTTTGCATTACGATGGTGTATGTATATATACACATATATATACATATATATATATATATATATACATATATACACATATATACACAAACATGACTGAGCCAAAAAAAAAGGGTCACATAATAAAATTAATTTTTGTACAGTTTCAAAAGATTCACTTTCTTTTATGGTTAACAATTTGACCTTATTTTGTAGTCTAACAACATAGCCATTTCTTGCTCAAAAGATTGCAAATTCTAAGTTTAATGATGGAGATGGATCAGGTGTGCAAGCAATAATGACAACATGCTGTTGAATTGGCCACCACGTTCACCCGACCTGACACCCTGTCATCTTTTTTATTTTTTTGATGTGGCTGCTGTATGTAAAAGGACCGGTCTTTATTCCGCCTCTTCCTACAAGCTTAGAGGAACTTGAGCAGAAAATCATTGAGGTGCTGGAGTGAATGTTACGCTCCAGAGTGTTTGGCAGGAGCTGGACTACCGATTTGACGTGTGTCGTGACACAGAAATCGGTTATAAAATCTTTATCAGTTTGAATGTGTTGTTGGAATTTGGAAACAAATTTATCTTGAGCCTATTTAATTTCACTTGCCTAGGACATGTAGTTACTCAGATATTTATATTTCAAATGACACCCTCCCCCATTTCAAATTTGAATCTCGGGTTTGAGTAGTGGATCTTCTCCAGGGACAAACAGGACGTAATATCCCTAAACCACTACGCAAATGTGTATGTGCGTCTGATGTGTGGGGAAACGCACATATCTGGGAGAAGGATGTAAGAGGGTATGGTATATGAGAAGATATTCTTTTTGTAGCAGGGGTTAATATTTAAAACCAGTGTGTAATGAAGAAATGAACATTGACAGCTTTTCTCTACACTATTTGATAAACCTTGCAGCCCTGCCTGTGGCATAGAGTGTCAGAGCTGCCTTAATAGGAGAAGAATCAACACCTTTCAACTCAAACAAGCTGTAGCATAATAAAAAGATACGACTTGTTTTGATTTGGCTGTGATCTAATGTGCTATTAAATTGTGCGCCGATCTCCACAATAAGTGTTTAAAGACCCGTTGTGTTTTTACAAGGAGCTTTAAGCCTTGCAGTCATGCTAATGGGCGGGTTTTTAAGGATTAGCTTTTATTTATTTATTCTAATATTTTTTTTTTTCTTCTTTTACTGGGTGATGAGTTGCGTTTGCTTAAGAGCTTCAGAAATATTTTGGAACTCCTTGGAAACCTTGAGTGGCACATGAGAAAGAAAGAGCGTGCAAGTGCACCATCATGCCTGTTTAATGGACGCTTGCGTTAGATTGAAGTGCCTCTCCTTTTCAAGTGCATGCAAGGTTACCGTAAAGGCTTCGTTTCGGCTCTTGTTTTAATGGCACGAGATGTCTTCATGAGTTTCGTCATAATAAATCACCGGGGTGTCGAGCAAGTAAAAACGCGTCCCGCGGACCATGTGTACAAACGTCAGGAGCGCTCTCGGAGATGGGCGCGCGCCAGCAAGCGTCCTCCTCCTCCTCCTCCCCCTCCTCCTCCTGAGATGCTCCAGAAAAGCAGCTTTAGAGTAGTGCACCTGTTGCCCAGGCAGCAGCTTAACAAAACAAGCAGAAGGGCTGCAGACACGAGCGACCGTGAGCTGTTCTGATCTGTCGGTGCTGTCACCGGAGCATGCCGGGAGCTGTCGGGTGCCGCCGGGGAGCAGCCGGGGAGCAGCTAGTCTTCCCGTTACTCAGCCCCGAGTAGGCAGGGAGGCATTACCCGAGGAGTTTTGACGTTTATAAGAGGAGCACGTGACCGGTCTCGGCACGAATAGTACGTGAACAAGAAGAAGAAACATCAGCAAGGGCAGAGAATAAGAAAGAGTCTGGTACAGAATGAATCCTGACAAACCTCATAAGGACAAGAACAGATGCAGAAGGTGGGGACGCATCTGAACAGTGACACGTTTTGCATGAACAAACACATATTGGCATGATTTTGCGGATTGGTAAACTGTAAAATGAGCTGCTTAGATGAAAAACAGGCACACTAGACTATTCTGGTGTGTGTGTGTGTGAGAGAGAGAGAGAGAGAGAGAGACTAATTCTCACTTCAACAAGTGACTAGTGTTACTTTTTACAAAAATCCGCTTAAAAATGCAATGTGGCTGCATTTAAAATTACCCAAGCATGCTTTTTCAAATCGGGTTCATGAGTTTATACCTTCTAGGGAGGTAAAAGGATAAGCCTCGTTTTATGCAAGTCTTTGCCTCCTTCAGCATGTTGAAACCTTTTACTGACGTAGGGCCAGGGGCGCTCATGTTCACGTTCCACGCTGCAGCCCAAGGGATCGATTATCCGTGTTCGAGGATATGTCTTGTTACTTTGCCCTCTCTGGGCTGCTAAGCAACTGATGAGAAATTCAGAAAAAAAAGATCTCTTCTGCAGAAGGAGTCAAATTATTGGACCGCTTCTAGCAAAGGAAAAATTAAAATAACTAGAATTGGGTTATAAGACATTATTAAAATCTGGAAGCAACTTTGTAGAAGGAAAAAAACAATCGTGAATGGTGATCACAAAAGAAATCAGAGCTATGTTTAAAGTAATGAAAAGTAAGAGCATTTTCATATACAAACCAATATGATGAGAATTCACAGGACTGGGACTAAACAGCTGTGTTCACATTTCATACAAACTTCGATAATTCCTTTGATTGTGTAATTGCAATTGACATTTGTGAAAATGTCAATTGTTAAAAGCGCTACACAAATAAAATTGAATTGAATTATAAAATCAACAAAGGTTCTCCTTCCTGATGACACTGGACTCAAATTGTAAAAGAATGGTTTTGATGTTTGTTCGGGCCAGGAAGTGTATAAATGAAATAAATGGACTGAGAAGTATGTGAGACATGTCCCCTCCATCTTGTGTGTCATCTATTTAGAATTGGTGGTGCTAGTGGTTGTAGTTAAAGGTGACACAAAACATAACCACTGTAAATTCTTATTGATGGCCATAAAATAATTATTAACGGTAAAAAGATTAAAAGGTAAAAAATGTTTTTTTTTCCAGATTTTTTTCAAGTAACGGCTTAGAAAGACAGTTTTAAAAACTTTAAAAGTGTTTTTAATTTTTTCCTGCTCCATCACCACTTTCTAGCTTCATACATCCGTCAGACTGTGTGAGTAGCAGTCACTCTCAGGGGTAAACAAGGATAGCAAGAGTTGTAAATGGTGATGGAGGATTGTTTCCACTGCTTGGGCATATGGTGATTTTGACATTGTGAATGGAAACTTTGGGTCAATTAATGAAGCGTGTTTAAAATCTGAAAGTCATTACACTGCTGTGTTGTGGCTTGGATTCAGCGCCTTTGTTCTACCAAGGAAGGGATAAAAGATGAGTCGAGTGTCCTGGGCAGTTCTACAGCCCTCCTGCACGCCACATTTTATATACGCTTTCTTTTGTTACTACTTGAATTACTACTCGAGTTTATGGGGAAGTTAAGGGGATGAGTTGCGTCGGAAATATTCAGGGTTACGTAATGATGGGAAATATACTTGCGTGAATGATAAAAAAAAGCTAGAAAATCGACTCGCACAAGGTTTTAATGGTTTAAAAAGAAAGAATTTATGAAATGCGTATTTTTTTTTTTTTTTTTTTTTTGCAAATGAGCTACATTTTGTCAGAAAGCGTCATTTACTTTCTGAGCATTCTAAGCTGTGGTGAAATTCATGCGGCATATATCGTCTTATTAAATGATGTAGGTTGTTCAAACCTTGCACATGTTGGTAAAAAATAAATAAATAAAAACTTCTTAAGCAACTCTTGAGAAAGTTCTTGACGAAGAAGGAGTGCAGGGTGTCTGACATCCACAGAAGACTACAGAACGCTTACAGAGATGAGCAATGTGCACAGATGAATAAAGAGGTTGAAAGAAGGCGAAACCAGCATTAAAACAAACCACACACTGGAAGACCATCTAATGCGACAAAGGGGATTTTCAAAGAGGATTCGAGAGCGAGAGTCGGGTTCAGTGACGGTGCAAATGCAGCGCTTTTGTATAGAGGAAGAGCCATGCTCGCTTTTTACATTACTTTCAGTGCAGCCCTCATAAGAACTGAAAAATATGTCGGTTGATGTATTTAAATAACTTTTTCTTCCCCCCCAAGTACTGCATTTGAAGAACCTTTATGTTAAAAATGTGGTCACTGCAAGTATTTGTAAATCCTAATATACTGATGACACTTAAATTGGTTAAATAAATTACCAAAATCGGACGCCAAAATTAGGAACTCTGCATAGCTGTGTATTATGTTTACTATTGTAAATATGTGAAGTAACGCTAGCTGCCACATCCTCTTGTCACACATCTGCCGCATCTGTTTTGTTTTGTTTTTTTTCCCCGTGAATCAGTTGGTTACCTTGACATTTGTTTGAGAAAAACAAACACTGATAATTTTCACGCCCCATAAGATCTTTCAACTGGTTTGAGAATGACCACGAGCTTAAGAGAATCTTTGTATTCTTTCTAGCAATTTTTAAGTAACTGCACATTGTGGAAATCGGTTGGTTGCACCAGCTGCTGGTGTTTATTTCATTTATTTGTTAATTGGTGAGTTGATATTTCCCAGACGCTCTGTTACGCAAGGTGTGTTTTGGATTCCTGGTATTTATTCTTGCAAGTTTATTAGGCATAACACTGACTTTGAAAATGCGTTTTTATGTTTGTTTTTTTTAGTTAATACTGTAAATTGCACCACATCTAGCCTAAAATCTTATTAATTTGTTGGTTTGCGCAGAGGAACTTCAAATGTTAGGACTTTGATCTCTGCTCTAATCTCTATTTGTTTCTAAACCTTTAGACATAATTAAGGGTGGCGTATAGTACTTCTTTTTAACAAGGTTACATAAGCCAAAATTACCCCTCACCACCAAATTGAACCAGGTGCTACTGTGGTTCATGTCTGGCACTAATGCCGGTTCAGAGCCGGTTCAATAGCAAACCTTCTAAGAACTGACGTTCTAAGAATACACTCCCCAACCCCATTCCCAATCCCACCCCCCCTCCCCCCCAAAGGGCTAGCATCGTGCTACCATTGCTGGGAAACTAGAGACCTACTCTGACTTATAAATAAATAATAACAATGCCGAACTTCAACATGGCAGGTCTTCTGGCTTTATTATTACTACATTTACATTTAGCAGACGCTCTTATTGTTGTGAACTTAAACTTAAGTTTGTTATAAGCGATTCTTAGTTCTAGCCAAGCAAAGTGTTGGTGCTGAAGTGAAAACCGGATTTCCTGCCATGGTGGAAAAAAAGGGGGATTGTGTCGGGTGATGTTCTGGGTTTCAGATCATGCATCCTGGGAAATCCCTGAAAATCCTTGTGTTTTTAACTCCCGTTTCAACAGCCTGTAGCTTTAAATGCCAATGCGCTACTGCCACCCGCCTCCCCCAATGCCCCTTTGTGGAAGTGCACTTTTTTAGCCAACCTGACGGAGGAAAATGCACAAAACGGTGCTTAGAGGTTAACCCAGGGAAGGGGCCATGCAAATTGTCTTAACTAACACTCTCGTTTACATTTTTTAGATTTGGATTTTGTACAGCATTTTACCAGAAAACAGAGTTTGTTAATGTTTCTGTAAAAGTATTATAAGGTAATAATAAATGAAAACCGTTCATATTGTTTTAAAGCAAGCTTCTCCTGGTAGTCGGTGCCGAGTAACCATACCTTGTGTGTGTGTGTGTGTGTGTGTGTGTGTGTGTGTGTGTGTGTGTGCCCTGACAGCTGCTGGAGTATGTAGGCAAGGGGAAGAGCATCATGGACGTGGGACTGGCTCAGGCTCGCCAGCCGCTCTGCACACGGAGTCACTACTTCGAGGTGGAGATCGTGGACCCTGGAGAGAAGTGCTACATCGCACTGGGCCTCGCTCGCAGAGTGAGTAACCTGCATCGTCTTGTTTATACTCACTGATGTATTAATGGAGCTTCAAAACATAGCCTTCATGTGATGAACCTGAATTCTGCTCAAATTAATTTCCTTGGCATTCAGCATAGAAATGGGCGTGGCCTAAACCTGAAATCTTTTTTTTTATTCATTCCTTCCATACTTCTTTCTTTCATTTATTCCTTCCTTTGTTCTCGAACTCCCTGATTCATCTTTCCTTACTTTTTCCTTCTCTTTTATTCCACTCTTCTCTCTCCTTTCAGTTTTACTTCCTTCTTTCTCTCATCCTTTCTTTCATGCTCTCTCCTTGCTTTCTTTTCGCCATCTTACCTTGCATCCATCTTCCTTCACTTCTGCTTTTTTACTACTTTTTTTAGGTTTCTTCCTTCCTCCCTGCATTTCTCCCTCTTTCATTCCACACCCCTCTCTTCCTCCCTCTATGTTTACATCCTCCTTTCTCCCTCACTTTCTTTCATTCCTTTTTTCTTTAACCTTTCCTTCTCTCCTTCTCTGTCCTTCTTCTTCCTTTCTTTTTTCTTTCTTTTTTTCTTCTTCCTTCTTTATAAATTTCAATCATTTGCTCATTTATTCGTTCATTCATTCCATTTTCCCTCTTTCTCCTTCTGCCTCTCTCTTTTCATCCCTGCTTTGGAATTTGCTTCAGAATTAATAAGGTATCTATCTAACCATCCATCCATCCCTCCCTCTTTCCCTACTTTCTTTCTCTCTCTCAGTTCCTTTCCTGTCTACTTAAAGTACATTCCTTCTTTTTTTCCATCCTTTTGACCGTTCTTTCTTTCTTCCTTCTTTCTCCCTTTCTTTCATCCTTCCTTCATGTCTCACTCCCTTCTTTTTTTCCCTTTTTTTTTTTCAACACAATGTTAAATTCGTTTGAAATCCTCTGAGCCTCCCTGCCTATGTGAGCATCGTACGATGGAACCACACATGGTGCAACATCCATTTTCACCTGCCCCGAGGCAGCGCACGTAAATGTGGAGCAGCCTTGTGACAAATCACCCCTCGCTCTTTCCACCACATGAGACGAGCCGAGGAAAAGAACACTCAGCACTGTCTGCGAAGCACTTAAAATCTGTGCTCGGAGCAGAGAATTTTTTCCATGGACATGGAGTCCAGGCCTAATCAAAGGACTCGTCTAAACGACGCGGCAGCGGACGAATAAATCACATTCCCAGTGAAAAATCTCCGACTCCCCTTACTGTTGTCTTTACATATAAACAGTTCCGCTTCGAGCTTTCGTCCGAGTTAGGCTTGATCATTACGACGATCCGTCGTGCCTTCCTGACTCTTGTCTCAGGGTGGCCGTGGACGGCGCTGGACTGATTACTCTCAGGTCTCCAGACCGCAGACAGTAAACATGCTTGTCAACTGAAGGGTTGAGCAAGACAGCTAACTTCGCTGTCCTTTGAGGTGGGGGTGGGATTGGAGACGTCGGGTAGGGGTAATGGAGGGAAGGTTCATCAAAGGTGCCATAACTTCCCGTGGAACATTGCAGCCTTTTTACGCATCTGTATTTTATTATGCAGCAAAGGGCAACAAAGGTGGTAAAGCAGGTAATTGCAGGGCTGTTTAATTACTGTTTACTTGCCTTGGACGTCGCACAGCATCCTGTGTCTGCAAGATCATCCCAGGAATGCTTACGAGCTGCCAGTAGACAGACAGACAGGTCTGCTAACCTTCACGCATTTTGCATCCTCATTTTAACATCTGCTCAAGATGGCGCTCAAAAGCACAGACAGCTGCGTGTGTCTGTAACATGCTGGGTTACAAGCTTAAATCGAATGTAACAAGCCCCACCCTTTCCTGTATGTCACTTCAGGTGGTACTCTTCTCCCAGTTTTTCCCACTCAAACCATTTGTCTCTTTGCGTGTTCTTAAGGTAAATCGATAATATTATTAAAGTACGTGGGTGTGTCTGCATCAGAAGTGAATTTTGGTCCTCGAAGGAGGGCAACGGTCTCAGGGGACCAAACAGGTGAAAGTTCGATGGAGTGAGATCAGGCCTATAGGGAGGACGCTTTAACACCTCAAAATGAAGTTTTTACAGAGGGTCGACAGTGTGGGCAGAAGTGTGTGTACATCATCATGCAAGATCACAATGACCCCTGGATAGCAGTCTCCTGTGTTTATTCTGAAGTTTAGTCTTCAGCTCTTTAATAAGGGTCTCACTGTAACTATCGCTCTAAATTTTGATATCCAGATATCTGAACAAGTTGTTTCGGCACTAGGTACACCCTCAGACCACACAAAAAAACCTAATCCTAAGGCCAAAAAAAATAATAAAATAAATTAGCCAACCCTTCTCATCAAAACCATGTATCATTCCTCTTTGGGTTTGGCAATTCTGATAAGATAGATGAGGTGTTATTTATCTATTGACCACTTTAGTGTCACCTGAGCAGCAGTCTTTAAACTGCATCCTTTTTTCCGGTGCATTACCCAGACTGCTTTACTAGGTGAGCAGCCTGACCATGCTTTACCAGTTGGTGACCCCTGACCCTGACCCATTCCAGCTCGCAAGTCGATAAAACCTTCCACAGCTTCTAACATCTGAAAGTTCAAGAGATAAAAAGTGACTGAGTTTCCCAGTTCCAGAGCAACTTTGTTTAAATGTTCGTTGAATGCTGACAAGATGACAAGAAGTGAAGGTACTGTGGGTAGAAAGCTTGGTTCAACATTGAAGCGATCTTACCTACTGTAGCTCATTACCTTATTGCTGCTTTAGGTTCACTGTTCTACATCTTGTCGATTCAACACCGCTTGAGACAAGGACAAATGATATACTTTCCATGTTGTGTTTACATGGAAACCAAATTGACTGCTTGTGGTGCTTTCCTTGGTATATTGTCAGTGTTTCCACGTCCCTGCATGCTCCTGATTCTGAAAAGATTGTCTGTCATTCGTGCGTGCTAATTAATCCATTTATTAAAAATCGTTCTACCATCAGCCCGATCACTCCTCGGCCTAAGTGAGTTGTTTCTAATTGTTGAACCTACTTGTCTGCCAGGCAACTACAAATAAGAAAACAAAACTCTGCTTGTCCTGTCCTTGACCTCATAACGCACTAGAAATCAACAGGTACTCCAAAACCAATTAAACCCAGGGAATGATTTAACTCCGGGTTACAATCTGATTGTATGGTGTTTCAGGTCTGTAGACCTTGCTTTATTAAATCGCCTTCTCTTTTTACTGATAAGTCAAAAGAGCATTGCATCCTTCTGAATTTTAAATTCTCGACATTAACTAGCCCTGACTCCCCCTCCCGGCAGGCCGCCAGCAGCTCATTTGTAGCTCGAGGGCACTTCCATTTACATCCGGTTGTTAGGATGCAGGACGAAGGTCTGGGTGGACATAATGAGGGTTGTAGACGGGTACTGGTACGCCAGTCTCCATCTCTTATTACCCTTTGGCCTTTTTGACCCAAGGCAGTGGGCCAGTTTCATTTTCTTCCCTTTAGTCGGACTCCAAGACTCCAAATCCTTATTCTGTTCACAAGGCCAGCACAGACTAAAACGTTTTCCCCCCCAAAAAACTTTTCCATATTTCTTATTCAACAGTGACGAGAGGTTAGCACAAAGGAATCTCTCAACACTCAAGGTCTTCCCCTCGTTATGGTGGCAGTGAGCCCGTACTCTACCTGCCTCCCTTTTTTCACTTATCTAAGTGCTGTATTTGTTAGGAGATGGGCATCAACCTCCATCAACAGCCTCTCAGCGGCTTGTTGATTTTGCCACAGTGTGGAAATGCAGGTGGCTCAAATAACGCAGATTAACCCCCCACACCCATCCCCTGGATCAGATAGGATTGAGTCAGTGACACTAGCACAACAGTTTATGCTATTTAGAAGAGTGATGCCTCATTGTAATTAAGCAATAACCAAATTAGACAGAGTGCTTTATTGTTGGATATATCACAGCTGTGATGCGTAGTAATGCAAACACCATTTATCGTCAACAGATTCAAATTTGATTGTTTATGTAACCTGTTATTTTACGTTGCCAACCGCGACTGGCAGAGCTGATGACTAACAGTTAGTGTAATTAACAGGGATGGAAGTAGTTTTAAATTGTTACCAGCACTATGTAGCCACAAGGTGAGAAAAATAAACCATTAAGGTGATGTACTATCTTGTAAGTTTCTCTTTACGTTTTCACTTATTTAGCTCTTCCAGGTTCTGAGGTTGAATCCCAAATAGTGTTGAATGTAGGGAGTACAATCCATTGTCGCACACACCAAATGGTGCCCTTGATCACTGGATGAAGAATGATTTGGAATTCAGCCTTGTGTTAGGAGCTAATTAGCTTTGTTTCCATAAATAAAAGAACAAAGACGGTTTAGAGGTGATTCAAAGCGACGTTGAAGCAATTATTAATAAGTCAAAGTGTTGTTTAAGATGTGAAATAACGTAATCAGATGTGTTTTCTTGCTGAAAGTGCTTCTGTGATTGGTTTTGAATGTGGGTTTTGGCAGGCAGCTGCTCTCTCTTGGACCGTACAGACATACCTTCACCCATAATTAGTATAATTAATGGTTTTTAGATCACCTGTGATTGAGAGAGATACATATAGTTAAACATCCCCAGTGGCGTTACCAGTCATTACAGATTGCTCAATTGGAATTAACTGGCTTTTATTCACCAGATTGTAGAACATAAACTAGTCTAGTTTATCAGGAAGGGGAAAGGGGTTAATCAAAAGCTTTTGTACACGTCCTGTAATTGTGTATTTCTTTGCATCCTCCATGATTGACATGATAATGTCTTCTATTTTGGCCAGATTATCGTTCCGTTATTGTGTGGATAAGAAATGCCGATGTAAATCATAAGTGTGCGGAATGCGCGCTTGTTCTCCATGGAGGAATGCTTTTCCAAAATAAAGTTACATTCTGTAATGATTTATTTTGACATGTACAATCTCCCAAGACGGGCTTCTATTGTGGCGCGCTCATCTAACGTGTCATCATCTCAATCCTGTTTTTCGTTTAGTGCCGTGCCCCGATCCTAATGCCCCATGGAATGCTTATATTAAGCGAGTTCTTAACTGGAACCCGTGGGATGAAAATAAAGGGGAAGGATGCTTAAGCGCATTATCCATCTTGCTAAGACTGGTTCTGTGGCTTTTTTACCGAGACAGTAAATCCGTCAGCTTTTGCTTCGCTGCTTTCTCATCCCTGCTATTTTCCTAATTAGATAAACAGATCAAACGACATCCAGCTCTTAGCGCAACACTGCCGTCGGCCACATACTTTACTGAGCCCGAGCCAAAACAGTTTCCACGTAATCTTGGAGACAAGTTTACAAAAAAGCAGGTCTTGCGGTTACAGAGCAGAAAATTAGGATTTGGCTAAAGAGGAACGTGTAAGACACATTCTGCTGTCTCTTCTCCTTCCTTTTCTTCTTTTCTTCCTTGGTACTGCTTTCTGAGAACTGGTGGCATTTCCTTAACTTTATGGCTTGCATATAAATCTTTGTAGTTAAGAGAACAGAATTAGAGATTAAAAGAACATAGTAGAGTGCAATAAATTTTCCAATGCTTTAACTTTCATGCTAATACAACTGTTAATTCTGTCACACTTGTCATTTTGTAGATTGTTACCCGCCAAGTCTCTGCTGTAACTCAGCTGCAATGCATTCTGGGACATTTGAGTCCAGCATTTGCACCAAACACTGCTCTAATTCTAGTTCGGATTCCTCATTTATACAATAAGAAATTAATAGGTTTTCGTTTTTAGGGCCTAGGAGCAATAAAAGACTGTTCACTGCAAAAAAAAAAAAAAAAGATATTATGAATTAGCAAGAAACATATTCTTGAATTCAGCTAAACCTACAGTACTTTGCAAAAGTATTTTTAGTACAAATGCTTATGTCTGCATTAGTATGTACAAAACCATTTAATATAAAAAATAGTTTTTACACCAAATATTGACTGTGTTTATTTTATTACCATTTAGTGCTTTTTATAAAAGTTTTTTAATGTAGAAATGTTTTCAGTGTCATCTTTGCTTATACTGTAGTATTTTTTGATGTCGGCAAGACTTTTGCATCGTTTTACAGAGGTTTTACTGAGCATGCTGGAGAATGAGTTCTTTTGGTCTTTTATTAATTTTTAAGGAAATAATTAATGGTTTCGTACATAATAATGCAACCATGATAAACATAAAGTTTGTTCTAAAGACAATAAACGTTTTGCTCAGTAATATAGCTATACGTTCTGAAAATTATTTTGCAACACATCAAATTAAGCTTATTTTTAGTCAAACGTTACTAAAAGTGCAGGCAAAAATATAAAAAATAATAAATAAAAAAATTATTAAAAAAAAAATAAAATAATTTTTCTTCTTTCAAGAAATAAACGAACAAAGTTATCGGTTAATAGAGTTATTAGTTATTAATATAATAGCTAATAGTTATTTTTCGCTTACAAATTTTGTAACATTTGGTTAATTATTTTCCTAATCTTCTACTTGGTTTGTCATCTTATTTTAAAACATTCTAGATAGGTTATCCTTAACATAACATAAAAATGAAGTAATGTTGCATATTTTGAAACGTAAGGCAGGGTTTTAAAAGAACATTGCAATAAAATTACATCTTAGTAAAATATTCTTGCAATTAGCTGAACCTTTCTATGATTTCTTAAAATAGGTTGACAAAACTATAAGATTATTAAGCGTATTTTTAATCAAATGTTAGTAAAAAAAATAAATCTTGTGCTATTGGCACAGAATTTAGCTTCTTTTAATGAATAAATTTTCAAAAACTAGCAAAATTATGTGCCAACAGAACAGGTTTTGCTTGCAAATTTGGTAATGTTTGATTAGAAATTAGTTTAATAATCTCATGGTTGTTTTTTTTTGTGAACTTATTTTAAGAAATTATAGATCGGTTTGGCTAGACTTAAGAATATGTCACTTGATAAAATGTCATTTTTTTTCCGCATTGTGTTTACATTTAAAATTTTTACATTACTGTTAATTTTTATGCTTTATAATTTAAAATACTGCAAAAGATCTTAGCTTTTTTATAAGTAAAGTATTCATAAATCATAACAAATGTTACTAAAATTGTGATAGGAAATTTTTTGTTCTGTTTGCTTGTCCGTGCTTCTTTCTAAAACTTTTAGCAAGATTATCTTGCCAACCGAAAAATAATTATAATATTAAATAAAATATTTTAGTGAAAATTTATTATAAATAAGCATACTAATCCTGCCTTTGGTTTGTCGTAATGTTATTTTAAGAAATTGTCAATATAAATGTTACGATATTTCCACTTAATAATGTGTTGATCATCGTGGCGGTGGGATCTTCTGAACGATTTTGCACACTCGAGGGCAAAAGAGGTAACGTGTTATTTTTAATGTCTCGAACCCGATAAGAGCATCAGCATCAAGCAATGAATGCCTCATTTGTGCATCGAGCCATTAGGAAGAGGCAAAACATTTCAGGAATGAATAACAGTTGTGGAGTACTTGTGCAGGTGCTTCAGTTTGTAGAGACGCAAAAATGTCAAAACACATTTCCGATCATTAACTCTGACTCATTCTCTGATCTTATCAGGAAAAAAAAAAAAAATCATTTGGCTGCTCTGGTTGTATCCTGCTGGCACGGGACTGTTATGTATTCGAGACGCATCCTGTGCTGCTATGTGAAAGCAATCAGGGTTGGACAAATCATACATTCATCTCCTTGCACCTCAGGCAAATGCAAGTCTGTCCCACGTCCCACTCACCCAGAAGTCCAAACCTTAAAATTTTAAAAGCCCACCCCTCCGAACAAGAGGATCTGAATTCTCGCCAAAGAGTCTAATCTGTTCCAAAAGTGTAGGGATTCATCTGAATACACACTGTTCACCTCTTGTGTGTTTAGCAGAAGAATTTTCCTTGGGGTGAGACCATTGCAGCGTGGTTTATTGCTTATTGTTCTAAGATAACTTGTTCCTGCTGGGTTCAGGTCGTTCCACAACTTCTTTCCAATGACTGCTCTGTTCTCTCTCGCCAGTGTTCAAGGTCGCCCGAAATCTACTGCGGCACACCTGTCCACATGAGACTTGTTGTTGTTCAGTGACAATTCCACCTTTGTATTAGTGAACACAAAGGAGTTTTTGTATTAAGAACTTTGCTGTTTCCATTTAAGCACTAATAATAACCTTTTTCTTACTTTTACTTTCATCATGACTGCTCTTGTACCCAACTCTTTTATAATAACAACACTTATTCATACATTTATATCAAGTGTGATTTCATTTAATGTTTTATCTATCTATCCATCTATCCATCTATCTGTCTGTCTGTCTGTCTGTCAATCTATTTATCTGTCTATTATTCCATCTATCCACTAAAGCAATTGACTGTCCATCAACCATTCATCTGTACTCCTTCTATCCATCCATTTATCACTCGCCAACTGATCCATCAGCATCAACAAATCCATCCATTAATTTGTCCATTCTATGAATAAAAATAACTATTCATCCATCCAACTGCCCATCCACCATTTTTCTGTCCATTTATCCATGTGTTTGAATGCCCATACATCTATGCATCTATCCAGCCATCCATCAATCCAATTATCATCAGTTATTATTAACAAATCCATCCTTTCAAGTCAGGCTATTAACTCATCCATCAATCCATCTATCCATCCATCCATTCATCTATTCATGTGTCCATCCAGCCATCTATCAAATTCACCCATCTATGCATCAGTGTGTGTCAGTCTCATTACCATCAATTCATAAATACACCTGTACATTTATCTATCCATGCATTCACCCATCCTTCTATGCATCCATCCATCGCTCCATCAGATTCAGTTTTTAAATCCAGTTATTATTTATCAATCCCTCCATCTAAATTACCGCCCAATTATTTGGTCTATTTTTTTTTTTTTTTTTTGTGCATAAGAATACATCCTCTGTTATGGTGTGTATAAATCTACAGTAGATATAAGCACAGGAATAATATTACATAACAAAAAAAACATGGCCAAATATATATATATATATATATATATATATATATTTTAATTACTCTTTGTCTGAGTAGAGATGCAACTATCCTCTAACTTTTTCATCTTTGCAATCTGTGTGTGTGTTTTTCTCTAGGACTACCCTAAGAACAGACACCCAGGCTGGAGCCGAGGCTCTGTAGCGTATCACGCAGGTGAGTCCCATATAGCACTGCTTGGGAAAAAAAAAAAAAAAAAAGTTCACACCTGTTTGTTCATTGGTTTATCTGTATTAAACACACAACGTGGTGTTGTGATCTTAGTGAGAAGATGGCTCGTGTATTAGACTCACTATAGTTTCTCGTCATGTTCCTCAGTCAGTTATATTCCTGCTGCGTCAAGCACACGCACACAATCAGTTTGGCTGCGTTTCTGCACTACACACCCATCTATCCAGTCAGTGATTAAGATTCTGTGCTAGTGACCGGAGCATTACGATTGTGAGAGTCACTGGGCCGCGAGTGAGACGCTGCGTTCTGTTTAACGGCCGTTTGCGTTACACATTTTTTTCGACTTGTGCCTGTGTAGCAACTCTGTCCAGGCCTGTTAAGAAATTTTCTAAGAATTAAAAGTGCATGTCTTTGTCTCCATGTGTGTGTGTGTGGATGTGTGTGTGTCTGTCTGGCTGAACCTGTGTTTTTGTCTGGAGGTGTGTATGCGTCTCTGAGCATTGCATGGGTCTGTTCGTGTATGTGTGTATGTGTGCGTGCACACCTACGTCAGTTGGTGC
The DNA here is from genome assembly GCF_024256425.1 of Clarias gariepinus. Lineage (NCBI taxonomy): Eukaryota > Metazoa > Chordata > Actinopteri > Siluriformes > Clariidae > Clarias > Clarias gariepinus. The sequence continues at coordinate 23,374,536 of NC_071121.1, read as the reverse complement.
ATGTTATTTTCGTGTCTAGATGTTTGTTTTTCTGTTTGTGAACATGTGTGTCTGTCTTTGTATATGGTGGTGTGTTTGTCTGTGCGTTTTAATGTATATTTTTGTGTATGTCTGTGTCTGATTTTATTTATGCTATATTTCTGCCATATGTGCTGTCAGTTTGGGTGTGTTTGCGTGTAGGTCTGTGGACATATGTATGTCTCTCTCTCTCTCTGTCTGCCTTCCCTGCTTCTTTTGCATTTTCTTCATAAAGACATTCATGTACACTTTCGAGGCAGACACATAACTGCTCCTCATCGCTTCGCTGAACTTGTGTAAACTCCCACACAGTGAGAACTCTCAACATCATCATCCTCCTCTTCTGTTACTACGTAAACCTGTAAATCCGTTCTATTGTGTGTTAGTTCCTCTTTGCCTCTGCTTGTCCGTGAAGTACATGGAATTTTTCTCCAGGGCTTACCGACTGTGTCCAGAAGCAGCAACAAAGATGCTTCTTTGATGCTCCTGCATATCACTGTGTCTGCGGCTCGCTGAAGGCCGGAGCTCTGATAATGAGCTTCAGGATACCAAGATAAGAGATAGTGTGATTAGTGATAAAATGGAGCTGGAGCTGTGAGTCTGTCTGACTTGTGTGCGCTGAGAGCAGCATATCAGATGGAGTTAAACAGCTTCGTATAGTTCACGACAACGTCAATGCAACAATCATTTCGAATTGACGCAAAGCAAGATTTATTAGCAACACATGTCGCAAGATCCATCGAACCTTACCGGCGTTACCATTACGCGGCCTGACGGTGGCCTTTCTCTCTGCATTGTTTTTAAAAAAAAATTTATTTAATTGATTGAACTAAGAGAATTCCAGCCGTGCTCTAATGTAAATGTCCCTATCATGCCTGCACTTGACTTATCGCATCAACCCTGCAGCTCCACTATTATTCTTCCTTACGCTATGAAGAAAGCCTCTCAGCTTATCGCACCCATCAGGCCACTGCTGTTTGTTATCAACACCTAAAGGAGTGCCATGTTTAGGCGCACGTCTCCCGAATAAGCTTTGGCAAGACCTCAGGAGCGGGCCGGGTGAGGGCGTCACGGGTCATTAAGATGCCGCAATCTATATGAAGCCCCCATCTGTGACTCATCAGCCTTCGAGCGATTAGACCTGATGCTAGTGCCAGGTGCGCTCCAGTACACAGGACCCTCGATGGGTTTCGTCCCAGCTGTTTTTTCTGTTTGTCTGTTTGGAAACAAACGGATCTAGGATACGTCGTTACACAACCTGTATGATTTCAAGTTTTGTTTTGAGACTCAGCAACCCAAATGTCATAAGAGGAGTGATCGGTTGTCTATTTGTTGTTCTTGACTACTTCGCAGATTTTTTTTACGAGCAGACTGTTGGCAGGGTTTCGTCCATTTAGACTGTTGCGCTGAGACAAACACAATAACGTTCTTGGCTGGACGGAACTGCATGTGAATTGAGTCATCTCCTTATGGCTCAGCCGACTCTTTATATCCGGTCCTTCGCCTTAAGTTGTTTTGCGGAAGCGGCAGCATCCCGGTGGAGATATCTCCTCTCAAGTACAAGAGGAGATACGAGGAAAAGCATCTGTGTTTTGCTGGTGCATTGTTTCCTGTCTGTGCAAGTGCCAAAAGTCTTGAAAGTGTTCCAGCAGGCCGAGACAACGCACCTATGTCCTCTATCTATTTTTAGTCATCGTCTTCTTCCACACTGGTGGCAGTGTTTTCTTTGTTTGTGGTGTAGTGTTGTGACAGGGGCCCGCACCGGAGTCTTAACGATACACTGTCTCCATCACCCTCCCATATTCAGATAGAGATTGTTGAAGCAGGATCCCGAGCCAGGAACGGGTCCCATGACAACTTCATAAATATTTACCCACTACACGGTTGGCTTTTTGTCTGCATTCTACCTTTTCAGTGTTTTGTTTTTCTTTTCACTTCATATTTTCTTGTTGTTGTATCAGTCTTGGTATCAGGTTTGTTTTTTTTGTTTTTTCCACTCTATCAGAAAGGTTAAACATACAGATGAGTAGTCAAAACGACATTTAGATGAAGAGAAAAGAAAGCTGTTCTCTGTTTTAGCCTGTTTTTTTTTTTTTTTGCAAAAGACGTTCTGGGATCATTAAGACCGGAGCATGAGTGGAATGTTCTAGCAATACAAGGATGTTTCGTTGGAGATTAGGTCTTTAAGGTTAGAGCAGGTCTTCTTAAAAGAACCAGGTGTGGATTCTGTTTCGCATCTGCGTTTTTAACAATAACGCCCTTCCTAGGTATCAAGGCTTATTTTAGGTTTGGGTTATGACACTTTTATAAAGCGTTACAAGTCTTCTAGCACTGAATCTGTCTTTAACATGACATCACCAAAGAATCGCATAACAGAGCCTTTTTCAGATGGATGTCAACACCGTCATCAACATCTTTAGCAACTCTCTGATCACTTCTTCCAAAAATGCACATACTTTTGGCATAATGTTTGATCAGGTATCAGTCTTGTTCCTCCATGTGTTTCTTGTTCAGAATCGGGAGTATTAGACCAATTCTTTCCAAGGAGACTTGACAGTTGCTGGCCAAGACGGATTGGTTGGTTGGATGTTCTGAAGATTCCAGTTTGGACTCTTGAAACTGGTTCTGGATTAGGGATCTGACTTGTCTACCGTTTTTCTAAGTACTCTCAAGTCAGTCCACTGCTGCATCCCTTTTACCGGTCACCGATCCTTGTCAAGAAAGACAAGAATGTACCAGTCAATCCCTGACCCCAAAGGGAGTGGTCAAATCCTGGATTGTATCTTGACCCCCATCATCTCTCATAATATTATTAAAAAAAGCAGTTATCAGGATTGACATCCTTGTGGTGGTGATGCTGGTAGTGGAATGAACATTTACCATTTGACGGATCAAGCATTGTTTAGATCTTTGCCGGCTCAATGGCCTAGTCAGTCAGCACGGTTGCCTCGCACCTCCAGTCAGGGGTTTAAATCTGGCCTTTGGCAAAAAGTGTGTGGAGTTTGTTTGTTCTTCTCCCTGCGTTAGATGGGTTTTGTCTACTTACTACTTTCGCCTACAGTCCAAAGATATGTGTTGTAGGTTGATCAGTGTTTCCAAAGTTGCCTGTACCAGGGTGTACCCTGCCTTGTGCATTACGTTGACTGGGATAGGCTCCAGGCCCCTCTGCGATAAAGGATAAAGAGGTATAGATAATGGATGGATGTTTTGAGCACAGTTCCTGGAATTGACCCAGCTTGTTGGTATATTAAGACTGGGGCCTATATATATTGTCTGGAAGCCTGTAGCCTTGAGGTGAACTGAGGCAGCCAGTCTTTGCAGTCAGTAGACTAGTTGTATACTCCTGCTGGTACCGGTGCATAAAGTGAAATTTATAGTCTTTTGACAGTCCATGTAATCTGTCTTCGTCATTACCGCTAAATTACACTTCTTCGCCCAGATCGAGACTGTTGCCAAGTATTAGCTGTACAAATAAATTATTCACGCTTGCTGGAAGGTTTAGACTTCAAAAGGCAAATGGTGGATGAAGAATCCTGAACACTTCTAACGTCAGCATCTTTTCGCAAAATGTAAAATGGTGTTTTTGTATTATGGTCTATTCAGGCTGTGTTACTCACAGATTTTACTTTTGCCACTGTCGCTAATTCTTTGATTCGATTTCCATGGGTTGTGTCCTACAGATGATGGAAAGATCTTCCATGGCAGTGGGGTTGGAGATCCATTCGGGCCACGCTGCTTCGAAGGGGACATCATGGGCTGTGGGATCATGTTTCCTCGTGATTACGAAGGTGAGATCTTGGACAAGGATTGACAAGTCTGTCAGCATAAAATTAAATCAGCTCATCACCTAGCCCACCAGACAAGCAATCGCTCCAATCAGCTTTTTTATTTCTTGTAAAACATGGCGGCATTAATGGAGATGCAAACGAACATTTCTTTCAACGTTTAACCTCTTGTGTGGGTTGCTAACAAGTGACAACTTTACACTGCTTTTGTTTGAAGGCTTGGGCAAGTGGTCCGATTGATCATCCTGTTACGTATGTCATGTTAGTACGTGTTAGAATCAATATTTAAAATAAATTTAATGTAAACGCCAAACCTTGCAGAATATCCTCCCATACTCAAGCACAGTCGTTTCCTTTGTTTTCCTTTGATTTCGAATTAGTCCCGAGGAACTTAATTAAGTAATTTGAAAAAAAATTATAAATTTAGACTAACATGTACAGTACTTGCTTGAATCATCTAAATAAGATGTAGCTCAACTATGTGAACATTTCACAATAAACACGTGTTTGTTCTTCCCAGGCCAGGACGGCATTATGCCTAGATCAGATTTTAGGTAAAATTAGTATTTGGGCAGAACCTTGGCAACTGAGAAACAAGATGGAAAGATGTTTTCATCAAGGGTAAAAATATTTGTCCAAGTATGTGGTGTAATCTGGTTTTTGCATGCCTTTGTGTTGTATTAAAAGCATAAATAGGATGTGTGGAAAACTGAATAGGATGTGTAACTTGGCACATGGATACTTTTCTTTTGAGCGTTAAACATTGTACCCTTACTTTATAATAATAGATTCCATGCAAACATTATGGATTTCATGCAAACATTATGTGCAGTGGTGTCTCAGGCGGTTGAAGCTCTGGGGTGCTTATTAGAAGGGGGTTCCCTCTGTTGTTGGGGCCTTGGGAAAGGCCCTTAACCATATACCCATACACGCGCTGGCTGCAAGGAGATGTTTAGCAGTTTTTTTTTTTTTTTTTAAGGAGTCTCCAATTTTTTTCTACATTTTTTTTTTTTATTCCGATCACAGGATAGTCTTCAAAAGCAGTTCAAGTAGTTCAAAACGTTTCTGAGACAACATGAGAGGCTGATTAAGGAAAACACCTGTTTGCAGCTGCTGAAATAGCGAACTTGTGGAACAAACTTGTTCCACAATACCCAACTGTGACTATAAATGGATAAAACACATTTCTTTAAATAATAAAATTTAAATTGTTTGGCAAACAATTGGTACAAAAGAAACAAAACACTTGTTGTTGAAGTGATTGAATTGAAAGGCATGCCATTCAGTGTATTTTTACTTCCAGCAGTTTAAAATCACCTTAAAAATATTTCTTTTCCCCCCTTTTTTTCTTCTTTTTTAAAAAAATTTATCAGATGAGGTCGATGATGGGGAGGACATGGCTGAGAATCCCAAGCAAAACCGCATTCAGAACGTACTGTACCTAAACGATGAAGATGAGGAGGAGGAAGGAGACGACGCAGAGCGAGAGCAGGAAGGCCGCAAGGTCATGGTGAGCAGCCCCGGCAATCCCACCTTATCTTCAGTTTAAAATGTTCAAACTCTAACCATCATATTCCATATTATTCTAAATAAAGAAAGTACACCAGTTGATGGGTCGCATTGCCGCCTGGCAGCTCTCGAGGTCAGTCAGAGCTTAGAGGGTTCTCAGGTTCCTGGTGGAAAGGATTATCGCACGTTGGTTATTTTAAATTGCTCTTTTGCTATGAATGTGTGTCTTCATGTAGAGCTGTGTAGGGGACCGTTGTGCCATTCATGGTACCTAATCAGGACGAACCAGTTACTATGGATAAATGAAAAATATGATAATAGTTTTATATGCCGTTATCATATAATGAAGTTGAAAGATTCTGTTCAACATGTACATAATATTAGATTTGTGTAATAGCATTGAATTGTCTAAACTTATTTTTATTGTCATATTTGATTCTCATATTAAACACACCCTGCCTGGTTAAAAGAAAGTCGACCATTTCAGAAGGGTATTGGGAACATGTCAAGCAAAGAAAACTGATTTGAAATGACCAGAATTGTTAAGAGCTGTCTAAAACATTCATAATACCTGTAAGAATAGTCCTGAACAGTATAATAGTACCTTGGCTAAAGAAAAGAAATGTATTCAAAAATTTTGAATGGCGATCCCTTCAACTCTTGGCGAAATTGCGACCATAAGAAATCCATTTGTTAGAGAGACTAATTAGAAAAGGTTTGCTAGGGAGCATAAGGATTGGACTTTGGAGCAATTAAAAAAGGTCATGTGGTCTGATTGATCTTATTTAAGAGTGATGGGAGCATCATGTACAGCCTCTGGAGGCAGTGTTATGATCTGGGGTTGCTTCAGTTGCTCAGGTCTAGACTCAGGAATAAAATGAAGTCAGCTGACAACCTGAATTTACTGATTGACCCGGTTATCACATGGTGTTTGGGGTTTTGGAGAGAAACTATGGAGTTTCTCTTTCCTCATGGCACGGGAGATATTCCAGGTCTCCAATTGTGAATGTACACACACATATTTGTTTTGCAATCCTTATAAGGATCTTTCAACTGTTTGCTGCAAAACCGGTACCTAAATGTAAACTTCAGTAGGAAAATTTTAACTTTAGGCTTTTTTGTTGTTGTTGTTTAAATTGGGACACCAGAGGATTTAAAAGTATGCCTCTGCCCAAACATAGTAAGAAGCATACAGTATGAGTTTTACATGCTTTCGATGTGACCCGTGACTCTTTCTTTCATCATGAGTCACTGCATTGGTGTTAAAGCCGTAATCAGCCATATTTCTTTCCTATAACAATTGCGGCCTGATAGATGGTCATTTGTCTTGGAAAAACCTCACCGTTATGGCATGAATCATTTTTTATTAGACGCTGTTCTTTTTTTTTTTTTTTCTTTTTTTTTTAATCGGCAATGTTGTCTTATAGAAAAGGCCAGATTTCTTTGTGTGTTCACGTTTGTCTGGGTGTGAAAGTTGAGCAGCATTCATCATTGGGGATTTCAGTACTGATGTAAGCACAAAGAATTTTGGCTTTGCCTCTACAAATCCTGGAGGGCTAACGTGCACTTTGCCATGCTTTTGCAACAACATTTATGCATCCACTGCTGTATGTCACAAAAAATCTAGTACTGTTAGTTTAGAACTCAGGGAATTGTCGGTGTTCGATGTTCCTATGTACATCATACACTTTTGTTGCCCTCTCAAAACTTTTGTATATAAAAAACGAAAACGCCCGACAGCTATCCAAGCCAAATATTGCGTACTTCTAATTCCTGAAAAGTACATGGCATTTATGAGTGAGCTTTCTGTGCTATGAGAAGCAGCTGGTGTATGAGACTGAGTCTCCCATACATTCCTTGCAGAAATGTGACTCGCTGTCGCCCCCTAGGTGTTCTTCACCCGCAATGGGAAGATCATCGGGAGGAGGGAGGTGGTGGTGCCGGCTGGAGGATTCTATCCTACCGTCGGCATGCTGAGCAGCGGAGAGAAGGTCAAGGTGGATCTCCACCCTCTCAGCGGCTGACGGACGGAGACAACGGCAAATCCCACATCCGCAGTTTAACTGTGAGCTTGTAGCAAAATCAACGGTTTAAAATGGAATCAGGGAACAGAGTCTACAAACTGATCTAATGGTGTTTTTTTTGTTTGTCTTTCTCTTTATTCATGGATGCACACTGAGGAAGTAGGTGAAAGTATTTTCATATTAATGGCCATGGAACCAAAAACAACAGTGCATGATTTTCACTCACGCTGGAATACCGATGCATATCTTACTGTCTTTAGGTTTTGTTTTTTTTTGTCCTTCAGGGGCCGAGCTTTATTCTCTTCTTACGGTTTTATCGACGGTTCTGTGCGAAACCGTGTCGAATGGCTGTATTCAGAGTTGCGCAGTGTGTGTGGTAAGAGCTGCGCACTCGTATAAATAAGTGGACTTAAAAAGGGCTACTCGGATGGTTACATTATGATGCTTTAAATAGCAAATATTTAAAGTTTTTATTAAAGGGCTTTTCTCTTAGTTGGACATCCAGCTATGACATGTTTTTGTTAAAAGTTAAGTAAAAAAAAAAGTGAAGTAAAAAATATAAGCAATAAAATAGTTCTTGAAGTAGCAAATCGCCATCTACACATCTTAAATCATAAATTCAGCTGAAAGTAAAATTTCCCGAAGTGTTGCCAAATTTAATTCACTAATGTGCATTTATACAAAGAAACACGAGCTTAAAATTCCCCTTATGCAAAATGATGTCACAGTGGCGCTTTTGACAAACACGTCAGTATGTTCTTGGCTAATGGTTCAACGATTAGCCGTGAGATCGCTAGATCATGTTAGATCCGTGCGATTCAGCCGATTATGCAATTTAATCTTCTGTTAGTTGATTGAATTGATTAAATTGACTAACAAAAGATTGATTCAATGTCATTAGTCGGTTTTCGAATCAGAGTTGATTCACACTTTTAAAATATTTTGAGTAAATAGTTTATGAAACAATTTATGAAATCCATTAAAATGTACCAGAACTTCTGCGAAAAATACAATTAGTTTCCATCTTTCACTCATACATGCATATTGCTTCATCTTCTTTTGAGTTTATTGGCGGTTAATACAATACCACCACCTACTGGACTGGAGTGTAGGGTAGAAAAAATGATTGACCTATTATTCACAGCTATACGTCACACACAATAAATAATACACAATATTTATTTCTAAATGTTTACCCGTGAGTCGAAATTGTGTTGAGCTGCTCAGCAACCTTTCATTCAAACTAGCAAAAGACGAGTCACAAGTGGTTGTCTCTAGTGGACATGCTAAAATAACGATAGCGTTGTAACGGTACTAGCTGTGTACTTTCTAGTTGAACACAAACGCTAAGAATTCACTAAACAGAGTGAGAACCGGTTGATGTACAGTGATGTAATTGTTAGGTTGTTTAATAGCCTTGTTTGGCAGATTATGGAGCTAGTGCAGCTAGCTTGCTTTACTAAACACATTAGGGTCTTGGCTGCCTGGACTACTGGTTACTCTACAGTTATGTTAAAATAATTTCTTTACATGATTGATAAATATATGGATAAACATCTGTCTCAGTACATCCCATAAAAACTTTGTTCCCTGACCTATTACAAGTCCAACAGTGTCAATCTGTTGTTCAATCATATGTTGCTGCATATGATTAGAGTTTTATTAAAGCATAACAATCTGTGGTTCTGATTGATGTTGAGTATCTGATTTGTTTAAGAAGACGTTGTAATCGATTACGATTTTAATTGATCTTTTGTTTCTCCATTTAATTAATGAGACCGATCGCTCATTTTTTTTTCTATTTAGACTGGATTTACACTTTAAAAAAATTTAGAGTGCAAATGTATAAACTTTAAATGAAAAATTCATTATTCATTAAAAATACAGCCCAAAATACAAACCGCAAAACACTTACACTTTACAAGCATTGAAGCAGAAGATTGGCAATGGAAGAGAAGAAATTTAAATAAACGGTTATCATTTTGTCTGAGACAAGACATTTATACAATCAGTAACACAAGATACATAACATTTCAACATTTATTAGATACTTTTGTTTTTAGATTCTTTTTTTTTTTTCATGCTTTAAAACTTGTATTAAATTTAGCGGCTTTAGACAAATCAGACAGTTAATATTAGTGCTAATAAATCTAATTGAAAATTGTAATAAAAATGAATTGAATTAACCTATGATTCACATATTAGCGTTCCTCACCGTCAGCATCCTATATATATATTTAAATAATTTTATATATCATCATACTGTATGTGTCTCAGCTCATTTTATTTGAGAATTTTTTTTTTATTTTGTATAAATTGACAGTAAATGTCACATCAATCAAATGCCATCAGTTTATCATCTGACGCAGGCCATTTTAAACATTTAAATATTCAAGAGCTTTATTTAAATGCAGATAACTATTTTTTATACACTTTTTTTATTTAATGAGCGTAAGTGACCAACTCTGAATACAGCGAGACAGTGAATTTCTCTAAGATGCGTAGGTCATGTAGCTACATACAGTACATAGTATATATTTTCTAAAAGCTTGTACATAATGTACTGTCAAATATCCTATAATCAGTCACCGGCTGTACTGATGCCACAGCGAGTATCAAAGAATCACTTCAGGAAATCTCTGAATGAATGAATGAATAAATGAATGAATGGAGAGAGAAAGAGAGAGAGAGAATGGCATTTCGGTTTATAAACAGCATGCAGTCGAGGGACAGTAACGTCCCCGAGCATCAGCGTGTTGCTCCTGCACCACCTTCCCCTTTCCTTTACAATCCTAAAAGCTGGTGACATTTCTACTTCGTCATGCTTTTGTTGTTTTTCCTTTTTTTTCTTTGTGTTAAACTGACATTCAGAAAGAAAGTGCCACTTTGTTATCGCTGCCTCGTGGAAACGCGGCCTGGGGCAAGACCAGAGAAATGTCACGAGGTAATTGCATCCTCAGCAGAGGTCAGTCACGTAGTTTAAAGTGACGTAGGCTTTACTGAGATGCTAAATGCAATCTGGGGGATGGGGGGGGGGGGGTCGTGGTTGGGAGGAATCTAGAAATAAACAGGGGTTTTATTTCTTTTGTAACGGTGTGTTTGTACGGTGTGTATGCGAATCAGCAGGGCCGTATTCAGAGAGGAGTTTTGTTCAGGAATTTCTAGTCGTTTCAGAGTTGCTACAAACATTTGAGTATAATTTAAGAGTTTCCTGCAGTTCTGAACTTGGATGCGTTATTCTTCAGCAAATCGAAAAAGTGTGGAAATAACTTGAATCCAGTGTATACTTAATCATATCTTAAGAATCTCATGGCTTTTTTCTTTTGTTTTATTTAATATCTTATGTATTTTTGTATGTTGGAGTATCAGTTGGTCTGTGATGTAAAATGATAAATTGCGAAATAGAATAAGCTGGATCAAGTGCTGTTTTATACACTATATTATTTATTCCTTAGTCTGCATTTTCTATCTCAATTTTATTTAAATGTTTTATTTAAGTAAGGTTGAAAAATGACTTAAGCTGTACTACACTCAAATTTAACCACCTTAATAATGACCGAACTCTGAATACGGCCCTTAGCAAGGTTTTAAGTGGAAGTCTTAAGACCCGTGTCTCAGGTTGGACATGTTTGTATCTCTCTTTATTTTCTCAGTCTCTCGACACCAATTCATGTCTTATGTTTTTAGTTGTAGTTTTGGCTTGTGTGTTTGCCACTTTTTTTTTTTTTTTTTTTTACCGATTTGTGTCATTGACTAGATGCTACCACACTCATCTTTCAGAAAAGAAGAAAAAAAAAGCTGAAGATGTTCTTCGGCAGTGTATGTGCTTTAACGTGAGCTAATTCAGTTCACTAATGCCTTGAGCACTTTACGGCAGATTGACGGTGTGGCTCGCAGTGTGGCTGGAGAGCTGGTTTTACAGCTGTGTGTGTGAATGTGTCTGTGTGTGTGTGTGATGAAGGATGTTGGAGCAAGGATCAGAGTGACATGTTTATATCGCATATGCATTTTCTGCTCCAGCCATCTTGGACCGAGCCCTCCGATCTGCAATCTTCAAACAGTAATAGTTTTTGTCTTGTCTTTATGTCCTACAATTCAGAGAAAATGCAATGTACTTTTTTTTTCATGTTGGTTAATGCCAAAACTGTCATTGTGGATCCTTCAAACTCTTCCACTAAAAGGGAAGACGATTATGTTACGTATCTGTTGAATGATGACATTAAACCACATTTGCTTCAATTTAAATAGTTTCAGCTGTTTTTCTGCTTCATAAATCGTTAGATTTTCTTGTCTTGTATTATTAAGTTGTGTGTCTGGAAAGTCTAGGAGGAGAAAATCTGAAATCTGTAGAGCATTTAATTCTATTTAAATCTTTTTTTTGTTTGTTTTTAATTATGTGCTTTCTGTCATTAAGGAAATACAGGAAATATAGACTCAAGCTTATACTGCCTCCCTGCTATACAGAGTCCATCATTTCACTGGATAACCTTAAACTAGCAGGAGTCTAAGTCTGGAAAACTTTAAATTATAATAGTGATTTTTCTTTTTTTTTTTTTTTTAAAGAAGACAATATATCCCCCCTCCCTAAGAACTAAAAAGAATGTGTACTTAATATTGCAAAGCAGAGTTGCTGTTAATTTGTCACCACTTATAATTTGTAAATAAATGATATGCTTACATTTTTATCTATTTACAGTACCTTATATGACAAGAAACAGCTATCACCCCACCAACTCTCCTCCTCCTGCCTAAAATATAAGATGAAAGAGGAAGAAGAAAAAAAAATCACAGCTTGTGATGTTCTGTGCCATTTGTGCCATTATTTGTGTGCCGTTAGTCTAGATCAGGGGTCTCCAAATCCAGTCCTGGAGATCCAGAGTCCAACACAGTTTGGTGATTCTTCTTCTTAAACACAGCTGATTTAACTAAGCTGTTAATTACTAGGTTCATTGTGTGTGTTTAAGTGTGGGTGAATACAAACTGTGCTGGTCACTGGCCCTCCAGGACTGGATTTGGAGATCCCTGGTCTAGATAGTATTCATTTAATAGTTATATACCACAAATCTATATACACAAATGTCTCAAAATAATCATGTAAACACTTCAATCAGAAAAATTTAACCAGATAAAAGTGAATTTTTATTTAAAATTAGAGGGGCGGTGTAAACCTTTGATAATCTGATTATTTATGCAAAGTAAGTTAAATGTTACCCATGTAAACTCTTGATCTGATAATTTTTCTCCTGTTGGAATAAATGTATACTTTCTGCGCACGTTTTCTCAATGCATAACTAACTTTTAAGCTTTTTTTCTTGATTGGTAAACTCAATCAAATAAACTTCCCATCTGTGTTTACTTTAGACTTTGATCCACTGGGTCTTTGACAAAAAAGCACTGATTTCATTCATACATAAAGCATCTAACCAATCTCAGATAAGACTGAATACATGTAATTAATCATAACGCAGAAGGCGGAAGTTATTAGCCAAGATAAACCTGAAGGAAATCTAACCTCAAAGGTAAATTTAAAAATACTACTTCTACCTACTTATTATATTTCAAGCAGATTAAACACTTTACATCGAGTAGAATTTTTTTATGCAAAGTTATTTTCTGATAAAATGCTTTGATTATTGAAAAGATTTATCAGATTAGCTTTTATATTAGAATCTATGATCAGAATGATTTCGATCAGATTGAAGAAATTAGGGCAGGAGTCGTTCAGTGGTTAAGGTGTTGGCCTACTGTTGGTGGTGGGGTTCAAACCCCACCACCGCCAAATTGCCCTTGGACTTCACCCGCTCAGATGCATCTTCTTCTTTCGACCGCTTCCGTTAGGGGTCGCCGTAGCAGACCATTTGTCTCCATCCAATTGTCTTCCACATCTTACCATGTCACTCCAACCTCCTTCATGTCCTCCCTCACCACATCCATAAACCTCCTTTTGAGTCTTCCCCTCCTGCCTGGCAGCTCCATCTCCAACATTCCCCCTCCCAATATACCCCTCATCCCTCTTCTGAACATGCCCAAACCATCTTAATCTGGCCTTTCTAACTTTGTCCCCAAACTGTGCTACCTGCACTGTCCCTCTAATATACTCATTCCTAATTCCGTCACTCCCAAAACAAATTGAAGCATCTTCAGCTGTGCCACCTCTAGCTCTGCTTTGTCCTTTTGTCACCAGCAATGTCTATAAGTCCTGTAAACTTTCCCTTTCATTCTTGCCGATACCTTTGTCACAGATCACTTCTGCTACTCGTGTCCACCCATTCCACCCTGCCTGTACTCTCTTCTTCAGTTCTACCACACTCCCCATTGTTTTACGAGATAAAAATGTAAGTCACTCTGCATCATGGAACCATTTAGAAAGTAATTTTTTTTCCACAGAAATTTACAATCTAAACTTTAGACCAATCTTTTATTAAGCTAGCATTTGAAACTTATTGGAGACATTTATTAAAATAAGTACACATACTGTCTACCAATGGTGTTCACTTCGTTCATTACTTCTCTTCAATGTGAAAATGGACATTTTTATGAGGTCCAACAATCAATCAATTGGTCATGCTGAAGAGAGAGGAAAAAACAAACCACTTACGCATTAAATACTTATTTATTGAAAGAAAATTTGGTCCATTGATTTAAAAAAGAGAAAAGAAAAAAAAAGCAATCTCAAAAAAGCCTGCAGCTTTTGATTGAGCATTGAGACTGCCAATTCTTAATGCTCAAAAAAATCATTTATATTCCATTTAGGAAAAAGACAAAATTAGGAACTAACTGCTTATTGTCTTTGTACAACAGGTTTTATGGTGAATTATAAAAGAGGTGCTAAATCAGAACTACAGAGGTGCAAGAAACCTATCCTAGTAAGCAAGAATCAGAGAAGAAGCAGTTTTACCACAGAAATCCTAACGATTATTTGTGCAAAAATAATAATGAGCAATACCCTGTGCATTTGCGCTTTTTTTTTTTTTTTGACCAGAGTCCACGTTTTGTTTTCTGTTGGTTCACAAAACCTTTATGATGTCACAATCTTGATCAGTGTTTCATGTTCCATGCTTTTTCCCCTCCAGAGAATTGTCTTTTTCACTGGGAGAATTTATAATTTTTTTTAGCTATAAAAGGAGATAAGTGACACTTTCAGGTGTCCTCCAAATCATCAGAGTACAGAGTCTAAAACTGTAATTCTTGGCACCTCGTCTAACAGGTAATAGGATAAAAGATGCTAGAAAACTGAAAGCAAGATTAAAAGCCAAACCCCAAGCTAGAAAAATGACACGCACTGTACATACATAAAAAAGTACCAATAAAAATATAACCTTGTGCATCTTCCTCATGTGGTCCCATGTGGAAATCTCTACTGACTCACTGATCAAGCAGAAAGACTACTACTAATAGATATACAGACTTTAATTTCGTTTCACTCGTTTATTGGGAACACAGATCAGTCTTCATCTTCCTCATCGCCATGGTCATCTTCGTAGTGACGGTTCTTCCTGATCATGTCCTCAATGGACTCGTCCTGCTCTTCCTCTCCATCCCAGAACCCCACGTCCTGGGAATGTTTCTGCTCGAACCCGGTGCTTGATTCGCCCTCACTGATGGGGGAGGAAGGAGGTGTATCCTCCAGTGATGTACTTTGGCATGTGAAAGATGGTGGCTCCTCCTCTTCCGGCTGAGCTTTCTCGTCTTCACACCGGACTTTAACTTCTTCTTCCACTTCCACTTCAACTTCAACTTCTTCCTGTCCAGCCTCTTCATTTATTTCCTCCTGATCCAGTGCCTGGGGTTGAGTGGAGTGCATCACACTGGCTTGATTGACAGCCGAGACAGGGCTGCTGACTGAAAATGGAAGGCTGCGCTCTTTAAGTGAGCAGCTCCTGCGGATATCAGAGAGCTCAGCGTTATCAGTACAGAGTGGGCTCGTGTCGCCCTCTGGTGGCCATTTTGGGCGGCTGGGACAAACTGTGGCCTCTTCAGCCAGTGCACCGCTTTGGGACAAGGCTTCCTCGCTGTTTGTTCTCGGAGGCCATGAGATCTTCAGCTTTCTGGTTTCCATTGGTTTCTCCGTTCTCTCGGATGCATCCTGAGCCCGTGTCTCGAGCGAGGCAGTGAGGACGTTCACTTTAACTAGAGGACATTCCTCCACCGTTGGACTGCTGGTGTTTTTTGGATGATCCTCTTTGTTCTCCTGGTCCTCATTTTCCTCGCCTCGGGGGTCCCACAGCTCCTTGTGGGGTCGGTGTCCAAAACCTTCATCATAGTTCCCTTTGGCCTTGAAGAGCTGGCAGAAATGCGGCTTGCAGTAGACGTTGTTGTGCAGCGAGGCGTAGTTTGCAAGACTAAACAGCACAGGAGAGATGACAAAATTCAGCAACTGCAAACATTAAGGAATACTTAAGACTAGAATTTTTGATTTTTTTTTTAATGTAAGATTATTTCACCTGAGCTTAGTGTTGCAGTGAGTACAGCGGAAGCAGGAGTTGTGATAAATTTGCTGGTTGGCGACCAGTCGCTCCAGGGGGTACACCGTTTTTGTGCACGCCACGCAACTTTCACGTGTCGGCAGACTGAACTTCTAAAACACATTCAATAAGAATTAAAGGAATATTTTTAAAACTTTTTAAAAGTGTGTTTGTGATGTAAACAAATGATTAACACATTACTGAGAAAGTTATAGTTAGAGGAAATGGATTCTCAAAGAACACTTGCAATGAAAGTCCAGTTTTATTACTACAAATTGTTCAGGAATATTTTACTAGGGCGGCATGGTGGCATAGTGGTAAGCACGGTCACCTTCCGCCATCAGAGTCCGAGTTTAATGTATTGGCACCCCATCCAAGGTGTAACCCACCTTGTGCCTCAAGTCCCCTGGGAAAGGCTCCAGGCCTCCCATGACCTTGTATACAGGATAAAGCGGTATAGATAGAGCGAGTATTTAAACTGGAAGATATGGGATTAACTGGGACCTACTCTTTGTGGCAAGTCTACAGATGCTATACAGGAAATATTCTTTAAAGAACGATCTCTCTGTCATTTTCTACACCTCTTATTCGAAGCCCGTAGCCTATCCCAGGTGACTTGTGGCACGAAGCAGGGTACATCCTGGACGAGGAGCCAATCCATCACAAGACACACAAGCGCATGCTCTCATACACTATGGGCAATTCGAGAACGCCAATTAGCCTACTCTGTATGTCTTTGGACTGTTGGAGGAAACCGGAGTACTCTGAGGACACACTCCAAGCACGGGAAAGCATGAGATCTACACACACACAGAACTGAACCCTGACCCTGGAGGTGCGAGGTCACAGTGCTAACCACTACACCACCGTGCCACTCTTTAAGCAAAGAATTCAATTGAAATACTCCTCATTTTAATATGTGTACAATGGCAAGAAATCTGGAGACATTTTTTATATTGCTGTAATTTCTAACAAAAAAATTAAAAAAAAAAAAAAAAAAGAGGGCGGCTTACCTTCACTGGTTTAGCCTGGCCATGCTCAGACACAGGAGTCATCACACTGGAACTTGCTGAAAGAAGAAAATCTTTATGAAGTAACGTAAAAGCCGAAGACACTCTGAATTCAGTACGAGTCATTACACCGGATGAGTTTATACTACTACGATATTTAAAAAAAAAAAAAAGCAAACCTGTGACTTGTGCTACAGCTTGCAAGGCTTTCAGAGCTGCTGTTTTAAATGTTCAGAGTTTTCCCCAGCGTAAATAAGGGTGTGTTAAACCCGTTTAATTGCAGAATAGGATGTCTCAGGTAACCCGAATCCTGCTACGCGTTAAAGTGTGTACACAATAATAATAACACCTTACACCGCCATGCTGTTGCTATAGTGTAGTAGGACTCAGGTTGTGATAGCGCTACCGATTTCTCCATTCTGATCGGTCAGTAAGTCTCGGTTTATTTGTTGATTTGCAACGCCTCTAGACAATATATAACGCCGGTTGTACACACACCAGCCAGTTCATTACACTTTGCTAGTTGTACACCAGTTTGCCTTCAGAACTGCCCTGCTTCTTGGCACAGATTCAACGAGGTGCTTGAAACCTTCCTTAGAGATGTTGGCCCATATTAGCATGATAGCATCACGCAGTTGCTGCAGATTTATCACCTGCAGGTCGATGATGCGAATCTTCCGTTCCACCACATCCCAAAAGGGCTCTGTTGGAATGAGATCTGATGGCTGTGGAGGTCATTTGAGTCCAATAAACTTGTTTGAGGAACCAGTTTGAGATGCTTCAAGCTGTGACATGGCATGTTATCCTGTGTCCGTAGAGAAATGGACATAATCAGTAACAATACTTAGGTAGGCTTTGGCATTTAAAGAACCCTCAGTTGGTACAAAGGGGCTCAAAGTGTGCCAGGATGGATCCATGCCTTCATGTTGTTCATGCCAAATTCTGACCCTAACTTCTAAAAGCAGAAATCGAGACTCATCAGACTAGTCAATGGTTTTTTTTTTTATCTTCTGTCGTCCAATTATGATGAGGCCATGTGAATTGCAGGCTAAGTTTCCTGTTATTAGCTGATGGGAGTGGCACCCGGTGTGGTCTTCTGCTGCAGTTGCCAATCTGCTTCGACGTTTGATGTGCTGTGCTTTTAGAGTTGCTCTTCAGCATACCTCAGTTATTTGAGTAACTGTTGCCTTTCTATCAGCAGGAACCAGTCTGCCCATTCTCCTCTGACCTCTGGCATCAAGAAGACATTTTCGCCCAGAGAACTGCCACTCACTGGTTATTTTCTTTTTTAGGCTATTCTCTGTAAACCCTAGAGGTGTACATACTATTTAACATACTATAATAAACAGAAACGGTCATCCATGTCGCTGATCATTTTCCTGTTGTGTTTTATTCCTTAAGAAAAGTAAAAGCTTTTTAAGACATAGATAGAAGTGTGAACAGGCTAACCGTTGGCATCCGTACTCTTGGTTGCAGGCTCAGGAGTGGAGGTCTGCACAACACAAAAGAATATCAAGTTAAAAAAAAAAAAAATTCAACGGTGCCTTCTACATGCAAAACACAATGTCTGTCATCATAAGCACGTACCACATCCAGCGGAACTGGAGGGACGTTTTCCTTCTGCTTCGCGCTATAAGCACGTGTCTCCATGTCCACTTCACTCTGACCCTGAGAAAGGGGAAAAAAATAATAATTAAAAACGGGTCACAAAGCTGATTAACCAAGACAGAATGACGAGGAGCAACTTCATGACAAGAGCGCAGGAACTAATCAGACTGAATGATTATAGAGAGTTTAGAAAGCAGGACGCTCACACAAGAGGACGAGGACACGTCTTGTTTAGACACAGCGGCCTGGTAGAGGGCCATTCTTTCCCTGAGGGGCGTGGTCTCTATCATTGTCTCAAACGCTCCTGAGAGACAGAGAGAGGGAGAGAGTCAGCGTACAGGACATAAGGTCAGATTAGGAGTAGGAAACAGGCATTTCCATGGCAGGCAGTAGATCACTTCAAGTCAGCCGTCAGCCCTTTCCTTTGCTCTCTTGATTCTGATTCATGGACAGCACTGGCTAGAAGAAAACAATTGCAACTTTTCCACTATTTTTTTTTCTGTACCTTTGTCTCCGATCTCCATTTTGTCAGGGCCACTTCCTGATGTTTGGACTGTCTCTCCAGAACCCTGTAGACAAAACAATTGATCAGTGATGGTTTATTTAAAAAGAGCACACAGTGAAGAGTGTTAAAGGCTTGCACAAGGTGAGAGGAGAGATTTTTAGTTGTTTTCTAAGTAATCTACTCAATAAAACGAGATGAGGGAATATACATGTGTACATTAGCATCCCGAGATGAGTTCGTACCATATGCATGTTTAAGATTTTTCATTGATCGATTACCAAAACTTTTTCTGATTAAAAACGTTATAATCCGATAATGTTTTGCATAATGTTTCACCATTGATGAAGCTATTACCCTGTACACCACAAGAGGGTGCACTTGCGAAAGTAGGAGAAGGTTTTGAAACTCATTTATTTTAGGAAAGCGAAAATAAAAAGACGCTAGTGCTGTACGGCTGATCATAGCAGGAATAAAACTTGTTTCATGCTGGATCAACAACATTACATGTAATTATAACATGACGTGACGCTCATTAATAAATTAAAACGACAGTAATGAGTCCTGTGTAAACTGCTGGTGCGTACTGTAAATATGCTAAACTTGAGGGTGATAACAGTAATTCGTCATTGTTTGTTGTTCCAGAACAGCTCCCCTTTAAGTGTTTTATCTCTTATATCACAAACTGAATGTAATTTCCCCCTCTACGCCAGTCTCCGTGTCTCCTGAGGTGATCATACTGTATGCAAACTGCGGCACTGTCAGGTAAGTCGACTCCCGCGTTGTCCTCCAAGCCTTTAGTAATCCTCTAATGAGTTTAGGATAACAAATGCACTTAGACACCACTGTCTAGCCACTCTATGCACACACCACACTGTGCTTACACACACACACACACACACGTCTCCCCCCAAAACCCAGTCTGCCTCTACACCTGGACCTGTTGGAAGAACACCAGACATCACACAGCTGCTCTAACCGCGGGATTAGTCTGCCCTGTGCTAAGCGGAGAAGAAAGGTCATCTAATCGTAGATAAATAATGAACAGCAGGATAATGTCTACTGTCCAAGATCCGTCCAGCGTCAGGTTCTTCAGATGAACAAAGCTCAACTGCTGGTTTCTGTTCAAAGCCTTGAGAGATTTGTGGGTAAAAGGGTTTAGGAAAACAGGACAGACTGAGGTTCATCATCAGGGCTTCCCTCTCCTGTTTTGATAAGAGAGACGATCAGTCAGAACCACTTGTCTACAGCTGCATAGCTGAGTTGCTTGTTGCTCTCTGGGGCGTGTGGTGACGAAGTTGAGAGCACGGCATCAACAGTGATGAAACAAATTAAAAATGATTTTAAAATGTTAAATGGATTGCTAATAATTATTTAAGTTTAACAATACAAGAAGCGATTTTTGCTTAAATTGTAAAATATACAAGAAATTTTTTTTAAATCAAAAATACAATTATATATATTCCACAATATTTAGTTATATTTTATATGCATTTTAAATGAACATTTTGAAACATATTTTGATTTTTTTTTTTGTATTTAAAATTGTTATTTGCATTCTGCATTAGCCTCTTTCTAGTTTCTATTGTGCCTTTGTTCATTTTTTTTTTTTTCATTTTATTGATTTATTTTTACACCTTGTACCATTTTATTGTGCAAGGAAATTGTGCAAGGTTTTAACTTGGACTACTTTTGCCCTGCTTTTCAGCACTGAAAGCAGAAATAGTCCTTTCCCCCCGCTTTAGAACTCTTCAGAGAGTTAAATTAAAAATAATTCTCCACCGAATATACAAATTAAATCACGGCTTCTTTTTATACAAAAAGGCTAAACTACACCACAAACAGCAAATGTACAAAAGTGAAATCGCATCATGTTGGATTTTTGCCGATTCAACATTTATTCATTGCATAGTCTTAAAAAGCTTAAAAAGTTTAAAAAGATTGCACTATTATTAACTTACCAAACGAGAATCAGAAGAAAAGCGGGCTTAAACAGACTTCTGATAACATCTACAAGATCCTGTTTAAACAAGCACAGCCATTCCTAGCAGCCCCGGAGTCTTGTATCTTACCTATTAACAGTGGCTTCAGTCTGATTCCTGATTCTGTGGCAGAACCGTGTGTGTGTGTGTGTGTGTGTGTATCTGACTTGTACTCCGAGCCACAGATTAGATATGGGGAGCTTGCCTGGGTTTTGTTGGCAGGAGTGAGAGGAGGAGGAGGAGGAGGTGGAAGAGGGGGAGGAGGAGGGGAGAAGGATCATGCAGCTGGTGAAGCTTTAGAGAGAGGGGGCTCAAATCGGTGCTGTTCCACAGTGGAGAGGCCTGAGGTAGGAGGCTCCAGACTGAGCTTGTGACACCGGGAGAACAGGAGGCAAGCGCAGCACAAAGAGCACCAACCAAGCGGGGGATCAGAGCAGACAAAGAGCTCATACACTAATCCAACGTACAAAAGGGCCCGAGGATCTGAGAACGGCCTGACATGACTGTGTTAAAAAAAAAAAAAAATAAATAAATAAATAAATGCCTTCTGCTTTCTATCACCTCCATAAAAAATAGGACTTGTGTTAAACATCTAACTTTAATGGTTAATGTTCAAGTTCAATTTTAACACCAGTCCTGATACACATCATCATTCCTAACACTTCTGATGTAAATCCAGTTCAACACATTAACCTTTTTTTTTTTTTTTTGTACAGATTCAACAATCAAGATGTTCAATGTGACGTACGAACAAATAAAGCATGAGCCACCCGTTGCACCCCACATTTCACCCCCACTCCGGTCGCCACACCCCAGAGTCAAGCAGCAGCATATGGCTGAAATTTAATCAGACGTTACCCCCCCACCCCACCCCCCACCCTTCTGAATGCCCTCCCTCCTTCCTTTAGCAAAACATAATTCATTTAATACAATAGAAAATCTCAGCGATATGTACAGAATGTACACTACCAGGACTAACTGGTTAATTCTATCCAATCAATCAATTTCACATTATTCATATTCAGTGCCCTAAGAGGGAGAAAAAAAAGAACAAACGCCCAGATTTTTCTTTGTTAATAAACATAAAAAAAAACTGTTCTACTATATATTTCTAAAGTATAGAGCCCCAGCGTTGTTGCATCATAATTCTTTTTCTGGTTTGTTAGCTATTTTACGTGTAAATCAGATACAAATCATTTCCATGTTTTTCCGTCGTACACAAGACGCCGTTTATTCCCACATTTCGGTTCATTTGTTCGGAGACCCCAGAGGTCAAGTGGCAAAAAATATATACATATTAATGATACAATCCAGGTGCACGGTTTGCTAAACTGATTTATCCAACTGATAATTTCCATGTTTTGCTCAATTCATGTACAAAAGATTGACATTTGCACGTTCTGGTTAATTGGTGCACACGAGATACAATAAATCTTTAAATAAATAAATTAGGCTTATATTCATATCTAAACTCTAAACTAAATTCCAAAAAAACGGTGGTCATCATTTCGCAAAGATTAAATTTGGCATTGATGACATCATTATTATTATTTTTTTTTTCTGATTTCAGTTTAAAGCGTACATTTTCACGACTTCGGGTTTAAAATCAGGATTTCTCAACTAGCCAGTGAATATTAATTTCACTTCATAATGCCCCCCTCCCCCCTTTACAAACAGCTCTAGTGCAATTTCTACTTTTTAATTTTAAAGAGCAAACAAGTACACTAAACTCTAATCTCCGTGCCTCACTCATGATCTCAACCCTCCCCCCTGGCCAGAGCATAAACCACCAGACTTTGATATGAGCATGTGTTGTGCTCATATGAATCCTGATCCCATGATAGAACCCCAGGGAGCAACGCTGCACCCAGACCTTCAGCTCTATGACCCCTGGTCATGTGACCTGCGAGCTGCATCATCACTCTAAAAGGAGAAGTGCGTGTTCTGTCAGAGTATCCATATGGAGAGGACCAAGACTTCTGACCTCACAGAGGCATAGACAAATATAAGGGCACACAGGAGCATTAGGAAATCTACAGAAGTGTGCAAAAAAAGTCTTAGGAACATGCAGATAAATGCTGTAGCACAACTATGCATTAAAAAAAAAAAAACTATAAAGCCTAGAAAACCGTAATTAATAGAACAAAGTCAGTATTTGGTGCGACACCACTTTGAGGATTCTTTAGTCTCGGTTTGTGCAATTTCATAAGGAAAGTAGCTAACAAGTTTTACTTAGTATCCTGCAGAACCACATACAGTTCTTCAGAGGACTTTGTTGATTTTTTGCATGTAAAACCCAGCAGCTTTTGTTTATTTTTTATTTTTTTGGTCTGAAAAGGTTATGCTAGTTTCTTCACTGGCATACAGATGTTTACAGTTTTGTCGTACAATGGGTTAAAATTCTCAAAAAGCATACTTGCAATGAAAGTCCAGTGTCATTACTACAAATTGTTCAGAAATATTTATACTAGGGCGGCCCGGTGGCTTAGTGGTTAGCACTGCTGCCTTGCACCTCCAGGTTCCGGGTTCGATTCACACCAAGGGTCTGTGTGCATGGAGTTTGCAGGTTCTCCTCGTGCTTGGTGGGTGTTCTCCCACAGTCCAAAAACATGCAGATTAGGATAACTGCTGTTCTCAAATCACCTGTAGTGTGTAAATGAGTGTGTGTGTGTGTGTGTCCTGCAATAGATTGTACCCCCACCCCCTCTTTACCTTACAGTCTCCTGGAAGAGGATCCAGGACCCCCCCCCATGACCCTATGTACAGAGCTAAGCAGTATAGACGATGAGTAAGTGAAAGTTGGAAAATCAGAATTTTTTTTTTTTTTGTACCAACTCAGTAAAGTCTTACAAAAAAAAAATTTGGAGGAAAAATCATCCAAAGGAAAGTTTGTACTAAATATACAGGCTGCCTAAGACTTTTGCAACCTCCTTTATTGAGCAATAAACTCAAATTTATGGATATATAATAAATCTCCAAAACCTTATAGTGGTGTTACTGAACTAAAAGTGAAAGTCTGCTCTATCTAACTTTTGCCCGAGTTACTTTTTTATCCTCGATTTTTCCAACAGGACACAAATCCCATCGGAAAAGAAAGCTCTATTGTCTTCGGGTTATGACTCAGATCATTCGCGTAAACTTTACAGTCCAGATGAAGGGAAGCCTGCACGCGAACATTTATTTCCTCTTTTCCACCGCCAGTCTGTTTTAGAGTTTGCGCTTCAGTTCTGATTTAAGTCAGCAGTACAAACTGGTGCCGCATGTTCACTGAAGATCGGTTTGTATTCATCTCTGCAAACGAACAGGAAAAGGAAAAAGTGTTTCGTTGAGCGAGGCGATTAAAGCGAGCTTTCTGACTAAGAGTTAGCGATGTGACAGAATACAAACACGTTATTCGGAATGTCCAGATGATGTTTCTTAAAAAGATGCACATACGACTTAGAATTGGGTTTTTCCCTACCATCTGGTTTATGCTAGAAGTGGCCCGAAATAAAGCTTGAATAAAGCATTTCAAAAATTCATTCATGATCAACCAGAGTGCTCATTTATTTATTCTTTTTTTTAACATCTAGGTTGTTTTATATATTTATTTTTTGCGAAACAGAACCGACTAAACCTGTAAGAAGGTATCTCAGGAGGCTCGTTCAGAGCTCGTTCAGGGTTTTGGTGAGGACGTGACTGAGTGGAGCACAGCGGACATCTCGATCTCCATCCTCATCTTGATCTCAATCAGGTTAATTTTTTGTTGCAGTATGATGATGTTTAGCTATGATGTTGATGATGATGTCTACCTTTATAAATACTTATGATTAAAAAGAATAAAATGAAACAACAATATAGCCAGACATCGCTTTATCCCTATAGATTTACACTACTTGCATTCTAAAGTTCGTGGCAACTCGTTTCAATACCAAGTTTGCCTCTTATTATACCTTTGCACTTCTCACAACCTCCTGTCCATGACAGCTCAAGCACTCACCTTGCTCTCGAACACCATTTTGAGGCTGCTGAGAGGGACATTCGGCTTGTCCGTCTCCTCTAGGTCCCGCCGAGGTGTCTTGTCCATCTCCGTGACCCCTGAGGTGAAGTTGGTTTCAGCAGAGCGTACAGATCTCGGTGGAGTGTATACTGAGGAGGTGTGTGAACTTTCCAGGGCTTGTTCAGCCTCCCAGCGCTTTTTCAGTACGCTCAGGGAGCCGGGGTGCAGGGTGACCCCTTCCACAGCCTGGAAGGAGAAAGAAGAAAAAAAGTTCCTTTACATAATGTAAATAAAAGAATAAAAAAAATTATGGGTTAATGTGAATCCATTTCTGTAAACGACAAAGTCATGCAAAAGCATTAAAACAAGAGGGTTTTTTTGTTCCCTTAAACGTAAAGCCACAAAGTCAAACAGAAACCTGACGGAAAACAGATGTTCCTCAAGAAGTGTCCTCTCCAATCCGAAGGAAGGAAAGAAAACACAAAAGCATTTAATCTACACATTAAGTATTCTAGTATCCGAATGCAAGTTGGATCTTTTGTTAAGAAAGGAATGTCTGTTAAAGCCGTAAAACCTGGAGAGTTTTAGGAGCAGCTCGCTCAGACCGTGTAGGTGGAAATAAAAGAAGCTGTTCCAGATGGAAGTGTTGGGCAATCCCAGCATGAAGGAGTGATTCCACCCCCCTGATGACGAGAGCGAAGAGCCAGAGAAAAATGTCGAGGAGGGGAAAGAAAGCAGTGTAATGAAAGACGTGGGGGGAAAAAGAGGCCGGGGGGGGCAGGGGGGGGTGTTGTAAGGGAGAGAAAGAACCAGGAAATAGAAAAATGTTTTAAAGGCTTTCCTCAGAAAGAAACTACATGAAAAAAAAAATAAAAAGATTTCTAAGTATGCTTCTCTTCTAAAGATCTTACAAGCTTTAAATTCCATCAGGTTGAAAAACAAATCCACGCTCTGGGAGACTTGAAGAATTGAAGGCGTTAAAGGGGAGACAGTTAAAGTACATGAACAATGCCACTCGTTTTCTTTTTAACACTCATGTACACACACACAAACATATATATATATATATATATATTTTTTTTTTTTAAAGAAGCATGCTGGGATGTTGGATCCCGAGTCTCCTCCCACCCAAAACATGTCCCGGACTTCTTTATTCATTAAACGGTTACTGACCCTGCAAACTTCTTCCATGAGCATCTGTTATATAAGGATATAAAATTTATATATTAACAGGACAAAACAAACCTTGTCACAGTCCAGAGAAACCGAAAAGCCCAAACTAAAAAAAAAAAAAAATGTGTAATTTGTTTTTATAAAAGTTGCTATTACAAAGCGCTGACACTGGAGACTCATTCCACAAATAACAATTAGAGGAAACGGCACACAATTTAAAAAAAACAAACCATTATTTAGATGTGCTTCCTATTCGTCTTAGCGCAGTCAAATTCCAATTCAACAACATCGTAATCATCATCATCATCATCAACGACAACAATAATAATCATCTTATCCCACTAACATGTGCACGTGATGTTCACGGCAGTCCAACAAATCCGCTTCTCTATCTAGCCTCGCATCAAAATATAAATGATTCAGGTCAGGACACAGCATGGCTGAAAGGAAAAAAAAATAAATCACCATCCAGAAATCCAGTACAGTCTCCGATTACCTTCTCATCAGCTAATAGTTTCTCTTCTTTAGGCAGACACAGACAGCAAGTCTTTCTGTTTCCTCTCCGTGTTTACTATTTACTGGCCTGACCAGCAGACACAATGACTGGAGCTGATAACACACAGGACACTGTTTAACACGCGGATTAAGGAGCGTAAACAGGGATTAACGCCATTACAGGCAAGAGGAAATTAGTGGGAGGTTTGAGAGATGTCTCTGTATGCATACATGTACAGTATTGTGCGAAAGTATGAGGTATAGTACTGTCTTTCATTATTACAGATCATGTCTGTATTATCAAGTACAAAACCGTTCACTATTCCCCAACTTAAAAATTCTAAAGAACATGACCAGGGAATATTTGCATGCCTGTAAAGAAACATGACAGACCGGTTTTCATATGGAAAAAAAAGGGGGGAAAAAAAAATGTAGGCTACTGGGTTTTACATAAAAATAGGAAGGTACAAAGTTAGAAGAAGAGCTCTGGCATCTTCTCCAGCATGCTCAGTAAAACCTACCAGTTGTTTTACCTACAATACTCCACAAACATTCTACATTCTATTTCTACGGATTGTAAATATCATTGCTAAAATGTTCTAGATTTGTTAAATTTTTCTCTTATTTTATATTTAATTTTGTTATTTGAATACAATATTTACTTGTTACATTTTAAGTCCCAGGCGGTCATACATGCGTTTCACTGTACACCAGATTGTACATGGATGTGTAAGTGACACTAAATTAGAATTTTGATACCAAAAAAAAACAAAAAAAAAAAAACAATAAGGTAAAAAAAAAATAAATAAAATTAAAAAAAGTCAATATCTAGCGTGAAAAACCTCTTTGCTTGTTAATGGTGTTAAATAAAGATTTGTGCCATTCTAGAAGTAAACTGGTCGTGCTGGAGAATATGCCAGAGTTCTGGTACCATTGTCACACTTGCTTTATTGTATTTTCATGCAAAACCTAGGAACATACATACAAAAATTCTTCTGTAGCGTTATTTATTCGTTAATTTTTGTGAAATAGGGAAATAATAATGCAGACATGATAAACATATATAACAAGATTTGTACTAAAGATCTCGTTTGGAATTTAAATTTAGACTGGAAACGGCAAGAGCTGCACAGGAAGTTGTTGTTTGCTAATCACTGCTCCCTGTAAACACTAACAAGGAAACGGCATTAGGACGACATTTTTGCAGAACATAACTGTGACACTGCTGGGAATTTGCTGTCTAATGTGAGCGAGTGAGCAAGCTCGTGGTTTCATAACCCTGACGCCTTTCCCATATTGACAAACTGTGATTCACTTACAGCCAAAATGGGACCCAAAAAGCAGAAATTTAGCATTGAGTAATTATGATTCTCCAAAATGAGTCGCTTTTAGTAAAGAGCAATCGTTCTGAAAATGTCTGTCCGTCTGTATGCACGCTGCTTTCTATGTCAGACTGTCGCTCTGTGTAAGTGTCAGTATTTTTATTGTGCTGTATGTATGTTAGTCTGTGGCTCTGTCTGCATCATTCAGTTACTATGTATAGCTATCTGTCTATCTAGCTTCCTGTCCGGCTTCCTGTCTGTCTAGACGTCATCGACGGTAAAAACTTAACCATGTCCGATAACATGGCAGAGTTATAGAAGAAGAAAATAAAAGACAACAGCATCTTGCTCACTTTTTTCTTGTCCGAGTTGGTCTCCTCTGCTGCTTTCTGGTACCTGCACACAGAGAGGATCGGATCAGATCGGTTTGCGATTAGAGCAAAGCCTTAAACCAAGACTTAAATCTAACACACAAATATAGAAGCTCTTTACGGGATCGTCCTATAATATTAACCTCTAACCATTTTGAGATTCTTTAACGAGATTAAAAAGAGCCTCTAGTGCAGTTGCAACTTAATGTTAGATACTGAAACGAGAACTTAAAGCCCAGCAGGATGAAGGGAAGAGAAAGGGCAGATGTCAAAAATGCAGGGAAAGATAAGCGAAGAGTTACGTACTTTGAGAATCGTTCCGCAATGGCAGTGTTTTTCCCCCGTGGTCCAACAATCGAGAGCTCTTTGGCCGTGACGCGGAGGGACTGGGAGGCCCACTGCCTTCTGTTGAATGAGCTCACTGCCATCTCTGCTCCTCAGGCTAAACTGAAAGACACACGACAGTCATGCATGGTTCAGAAAGAAGTGTTTTATGACCCTATGCAGCTTGAGGCCATTGCACAAAGGCTTTTCTTGCTCGATCTATTAGACAGGAAGCGAGTTGTCATCCCGAGTCATATCAGACTCTCACCTGATCTCACACACACACACACACACAGGGTTTGTGTCATACACCCTTACAGCACTAGCAGATGGAGTCAACCTGGAGCGAACCTGTACAGACAAGAAACACACACACACACCACACCCACAGGTGAGATCTTTGGAAAATCAACCACATGGGAAAGTTGATTTCCCATAAAATATATCTCAACAGAAATCAGATTTCTGAGGAAATACTGTATAAAAATAAAAAAAAATAAAAGATCATGAGGCATGAATAGAAAGTGTGTAACCTGTTTTTTTGTCTTCTAATCTGTCCGTCGCTAACTTCCTGCACATCGAATAGTCGTTCAAAGAGGTAGTTTGATAAAAGCATAGTGGTGTTAGCTAACCATGATTTCATCACAGAGTACAGGCCAGACACTCATCATGATGTTGAAAAGCCAAACTGACTCAGATGCTGACTCTTACAAACGTCTCACTTGTGCAGAAATTAAAATTTCATAATCAGTTTGAGAAAGTCCGTAGTGTCCAGAGCTGCACATGACTACAAAGACAACAGTGAAACGTTTCCCAGGTCACCACACATTTATTTCATACCATTAAGGTGGAAGAACAAAACAAAAGTGCTGCATTTATTAAAAAAATAATAATAATAATAAACAAAACATGATTCCAAAGATTTTTTTATTTTATAAAAAGAAATATCAAGGGGTGTTCAAGTCAAAGCAGGACTTTTGGAGCGGATGAAGGTATGATCCCGGCTGCGGTCGTTCCCGTGAACAATCAGCGAGTACAACGTGTGTTTCTTGAAAATCATTAATAACTTCTTGCCAACTTGTGGATGAGATGCATCTGCCTGTGGGAAGTGTGCACACGATCAATCACCAACACCACTTCCACATTACAGGAACTCGGCTGGGATTGCAGTCCTGACCTCGCCCCAAGACATTTCCACATGTTTGGGCCATTTAAGGAATTCCTGAGAGGCCAGCGTTTCAGATGTGAAGCAGGCATTCGGATCATGCCTCTGGCATACTGGAAAAACTTTCCACCTTAAAAGAATCCAAGCGCCAGTGAAACACTAGGATTAGTGCAGCAGGGGATTGTATAGAGAAATAAAGGGAGAGTTTTACTCTCATAACTGTGTTCTGTTACTCCAGACAATCAAAAGTCCCGGATTGATTTGAACAAGGCACACGTATATGTTCTACCCTTCTGCAGCTACTTGAAACTTATTATCTTATAAAAGGACTGATAATACACAGAATACTTAACACAATATCACTTTGACATAGTCAACCCTCGGTGGCCTTTGACCCTGCCTTGACCTTACACCCTTATAATTGAAGTAAACTGACCACAAATAATGGCGTGTTTTGCATCAAGAGCGTTCCTCTGACAGACGCACTCTCTGCAAGCCCCGACACAGCACCAGACTCACATCACTGCATCCAACATCCATCATTCAGAGACACGGTGAGTCAAAGTGCAACCATGTCTCCGTGAGCTCACCCACCCACTTCAAACCCCTGACTATTGCCATAAGCACTTTAAGAAACGGAGTTAAAGAGCAGTATGAACTCTTGAGCAGGAAAGACAAAATGGTATTCTTCTTTAGAAGAAGCAGAAAAATGCGAATCCAAGCCAAGTGAATGCGAGTCTCAGTATAACTACAGACTGTACGCTAGCGGATGATTACAGATTTTAATGTTTAAGTGATTCAAACAAATATCAAAGAAGTCAGACTAGAAAAAAAGACGACCCCATCACATGATGGTCATAAGTGCAAAAAGCAGGCAGTTGAAGGTTCTCGTGTTTAAACACACATAGATCAGAATTATTTTAGGCATTTGAAAGAGATGATAACAAGCGGTGATGTGAAAAGTGAAGAAGATTTCTGAAAATGAATCAAAATTACTATACGTAAAATAAATAAAGTTCAATTCCAAGAATCTTGGACCTTTTTTCTTTTGCGAGGGAGGGATAATCTGCTGAGGAGAGTTGGCTCACAGGATATGATTCAGCCTTTTCACTACAGTATTCCCCACAAACCACGGCCAGGTCAGAGGTCAGCGTCTTAAAACATCAGTTTAAACTACGGGGGTTTCCAAAAAACTGCACTCAACCAAGAGCTTCGTCCCATCGCTCATCTCTCTTTGTGCATCATCCCAGAGAAAGAAGGAAATGAAACGCGATGACATCGAGAGCAAAACCTTCACAGATGAACCCTGTTGGACTTTTGGTTTCCGAAGCTTTCCGAGGAGTTTAGTCTGGTTGACCTCAGCCTTACCTCAGCGCTCCAGCATGCTGAGACGGGCCGCTCCTCAGCTCCCCGAGGACGACGTGTCTTTTCCGAAATTCTGAAGCCGGACAGCTGCAGTGGACATATCCGACAAGACAAACCCTTACAGCACACAACTATTGTTTTTCAAATCCTCTCGTGGTTGTTCCAAGATCCTTTACAGTATTTCATCGATATTAGGGACAAAAACCAGAACATGTGGGTTTCACTCTGATTCACTGTTTATACAGTACGCACAACTTTCAGCTGTGTTTATCTGCTTTGTTTAGTTTTTTTTAACACAATGAAGAAGCTTTATACAAGACAAGACAAGACATCATGAGATCTTGGGTTGTGATATAAAGATTAACAGATGAAAGACAAAAGTTCACTATGAAGATGAAACTTAACAAACAAAAAGTTAACAAACTGTTTTCATAAGCAAATTTGACCTTTTCTCGATTCCAGAACCTGCAAAGTTCTACTTCAACAAGACAAATGCACTTCTACCTCCTTACCCCTCACTTCAAACAAAAAAACAAAACTACAAAGTGTTTCCCCCCCAGAATGAAAGGAATACCTACTGTGAGTAAGAGTGTCTAATGAGTTAATCCTCGCCTCAAAGTCAAACGTGAATAAACTCTGGAGCTTTCAGAGAGTCTCAGCTGTTCCTGTCCTCCTGCGAGTGGACTTGCTCTCCCTGAGTTCTCAGGCTCTCAAGTTTTAAACACTGTGTGTGTGTGTGTGTGTGTATGTGTGTGTGTGGGAGGGTGAGCACATTGTCTCCTCCCAGCCAATGAGCATGCAACTCTGTCTTTCACCTAGCAGGTAATTCCCAGCCATTCAGAGCAGACATCATCATCCCCTCTTGCTATGACTCAGGCAGTTTGGGAATAATCCCAGACAATTCCAGGAAGTCTCCGCCCATTTCCACATGATGTCATCTATCTCAACCCGATCAGATATCACAGTTTAGGAGAAATTGCTTGGAAACCAGAGTAGTTCCATGCCCTGCAAGCCAAATCACTGATTTATAGTTTTTAAAAAAAAAATGCTTATTGTTATATTCTAAACCATTTCAATCACAGAGAGAGAGAGAGAGAGAGAGAGAGAGAGAGAGACTAGTCTTTAATCTAAACCTAACTATATCATGGTATAAATCAAATAAAAACAAAGGTTCCTGTAAGGAAACATTTGTTTATTTTAATGAAGGAGTCTCCACTTTCGGGAACATTTCCTCCACGTTAAACTCTTCAGGAGTTTGAAAAGTACATGTCATTAACTATCTTTCTATAAACCCAAGACATGAAGTGTTTTATTCCTCCTTCAGCTCCACCTGTCGAAGTGGGTTTTCAATCGGGACTACCTGATTCCCACAAGAACTTAGCACAGGTTTAATGCTGGATGCTCTTCCTTGTGGAACCCCTTCCCTTTGGGACCGGTGGGGATTGGACCTCGGCCCCTTCGCATGGTACTGTAGGTGAGAAATCTAGCATGTTGTATAATATTTTAATGAGAATGCTTTTCTCCTAATTTAAGTATGACTTTTTCCAGCATGAGCAATAAAGTCATGTTTGGGGAAAACAAAGTCTAACTTAAATTTTGAACTGAGTTACATAGATCAGCCATGACATTATAAACATTCAAATGAAAACCACTTAAGTTTTGGGTGCTCCTTGTGCCCCAGGGGTGGCTCTGGTCCCTCGGCTATGGCTTCACGGGGTCTCTGGGCTGTGCTCTGGTGTGTGCACAAGGAAGTTTGGCCTGTGGGATGCAGGGTACGGCCTGCATGGATTGAATTTGTTTGTCTGATGGTCGCTCAATCACGTTGGGATGGGCTGGTTGGCACCCATGAGTTCATTGCCTGCTGGACCCTGTCAGCAGTGAGCTGTGGTGCATTGGGTGTTCTGGTACGTTTCTTTGGCTTTACTATGAGATCGGACCAGACCCTTGGGTGCCCATGATCCTGTCACCAGTTTACTGGCATATCGTTGGTGATCAGTGTGTTCAAAGTCAAATTTAAGTATCTGATTTCAAAACATTTCATTTTAACTCCAAAGAATAACCCTCTGGCTTCCAAGCTGTTCCGATGCACTAAGAAGCCAACTGCTGATTTCATTTAGTCTTTTCTGCTGATCTTCCGGTTATGTTCGGGTGTAATCCGCTTTTAAAACAGTCTTGCTGTTTTTCACATATACAGTATTCGATAGATAACCAGCAGACAGACCAGAGCGTCTCATACAGCTGCATAAACGCTCACTGCTTGGTTTCCACTCAGCCACTGTGTTAACGCTGTACAGGATAAGAGGTATAGAAAATGAATTCATGATTTATTATGGTTTATTTTTATTTTCAGATTATTTGTAAAAGTAAGGTACTAAAGAAATCAACTACTGCACCTTTGGATGAGTGATTCACAGGAGCACATCTTAACATCTTTTCAGTTCCCTTTTGAAGTTACGCCTTCCTCAAATTCTTCTCCTTTCACTGGAATGAGAAGTGATGTGTAAAAGCTCCTCCAGAACTTTCCCGAGGCACCGGTTCACCTCGACACACAAACACCCAAATATTTACAAGGCTGTAAATTCAATTCTCTCGGGATGGTAAACAGCTGAGCATGCTTTTTCGTGGTTTTACATTTCCCGCGAAGATTTATTCCGAACGAGAGCTCTATAAAGCACATGGGACTGCATTTGTAGCACTGCTTGTAAAACATTTACTCTTCATGCTCCATATGTGCGATGTGTACAATGCTGGATTTATTTGGGATTACTTCACCCACAACGACGCCATTCAGTCTGTATATAACTTGAAAAATGTATTCCTCTGTATCACTCTAACTGTACACTCACCTAAAGGATTATTAGGAACACCAATTCAATTCCTCATTAATGCAATTATCTAATCAACCAATCACATGGAAAATGCGTCAATGCATTTAGGGGTGTGGTCCTGGTCAAGACAATCTCCTGAACTCCAAACTGAATGTCAGAATGGGAAAGAAAGTTTTTAAGCAATTTTGAGCGTGGCATGGTTGTTGGTGCCAGACGGGCCGGTCTGAGTATTTCACAATCTGCTCAGTTACTGGGATTTTCACGCACAACCATTTCTAGGGTTTACAAAGAATGGTGTGAAAAGGAAAAAACATCCAGTATGCGGCAGTCCTGTGGGCGAAAATGCCTTGTTGATGCTAGAGGTCAGAGGAGAATGGGCCGACTGATTCAAGCTGATAAAAGAGCAACTTTGACTGAAATAACCACTCGTTACAACCGAGGTATGCAGCAAAGCATTTGTGAAGCCACAACATGCACAACCTTGAGACGGATGGGCTACAACAGCAGAAGACCCCACCGGGTACCACTCATCTCCACTACAAATAGGAAAAAGAGGCTACAATTTGCATGAGCTCACCAAAATTGGACAGGTGAAGACTGGAAAAATGTTGCCTCGTCTGATGAGTCTCGATTTCTGTTGAGACATTCAAATTTGGCGTAAACAGAATGAGAACATGGATCCATCATGCCTTATTACCACTGTGCAGGCTGGTGGTGGTGGTGTAATGGTGTGGGGGATGTTTTCTTGGCACACTTTAGGTCCCTTAGTGCCAATTGGGCATCGTTTAAATGCCACAGGCTACCTGAGCATTGTGTCTGACCATGTCCATCCCTTTATGACCACCATGTACCCATCCTCTGATGGCCACTTCCAGCAGGATAATGCACCATGTCACAAAGCTTAAATCATTTCACATTGGTTTCTTGAACATGACAATTAGTTCACTGCACTAAAATGGCCCCCACAGTCACCAGATCTCAACCCAATAGAGCATCTTTGGGATGTGGTAGAACGGGAGCTTTGTGCCCTGGATGTGCATCCCACAAATCTCCATCAACTGCAAGATGCTATCCTATCAATATGGGCCAACATTTCTAAAGAATGCTTTCAGCACCTTGTTGAATCAATGCCACGTAGAGTTAAGGTAGTTCTGAAGTCGAAAGGGGGTCAAACACCGTGTTATATGTTAGGTGTTCCTAATAATCCTTTAGGTGAGTGTAGAATCTCTGCTTTAGCATTTAAAGCAGGAAGCGATCAGTAAGATCAGCTCATGAAAGCATGACCTCTGATATAGAAACAGAAGCAAAAGTGAAAAATGAGAGGTTGTTTGGCCAAGCTAATGCAGATCTCTTGATGAAACTGAAAGCTGCTCCCAGTTCTAATTTTCTTCAATTCTTTAAGGTATTCTGCTAATTTGTGACTTGCATTAGATTCAGAGTTGTGACTTTAACTAACATCACATGTACAATACAATGTATTGTAACGTTTAAAGACACATTTACCCGAGTCACTTAAGTCTCTAAGAAGTCATTCTCAGTAGGAACAGGTGAAAAAAAAAAAACCTGACTGATCCTCAAACGCAGGTTGAAAAACATGTCTGAACAGCTCTACCCTTCAGGTTATCATTCCAGTCTATTCTGCGTCATGTCTTTGGAGATTTGTTTTCCTGCAAAAAACTTCCTTCTTGCCATAATTGGAAGTTACTGAAAACCTATTCACAGTAATTGTAGTTTATAAATGAAGTTCAGTTAAGGTGTGAGAGATCTCTCTTGGGACCGGTGTGGACACAGGGACCTGGACATTGTGACGTCGCATAATGTTACACTTCAGTTTCAGAATGGCGCAGAATGGCATATTAACGTGTTTTTTTTATGGATAAATAAACCATGTAAACAAGTATGACCTTAAACAACAGAGGAAGTCAAGGGCTCAGGTTATACAATTTGATAATAATTGGCCTCGGGGTGATAATATTTTTATTCCTACAGAT
Source organism: Clarias gariepinus (assembly GCF_024256425.1). Classification (NCBI taxonomy): domain Eukaryota; kingdom Metazoa; phylum Chordata; class Actinopteri; order Siluriformes; family Clariidae; genus Clarias; species Clarias gariepinus. Next base: position 23,338,620 of record NC_071121.1, on the reverse strand, counting down.
ACTGAGATATTATATTTGTGACCTCTGTTTATTAATGTGCAGTTGGGCCCTATCTCATGGAGCTCGGAGCAGGCACACTTATGGCTTTTGTTCTTTGTTGTTGATACTGTTGTTTTTACTGTTATTGTTTTGTTGTTGCTGATACTGTTTTTATTGTTCTTGCCGGTGCTTCCTGCTATTGTTGCTGTTGTTTCTGCTATTATTGTTTTTATTGATGCTGTTTTTCTTGCTGTTGTTGTTGTTGTTGTTGTTTTTCTTTTTACTATTGTTGTTGCTGCTGCTGTTCTTCTTCTTAATGTGGTTGTTGCTGTCGTTGCTCCTGCGGTTATTGATGTAGCCATTGATGTTGTGCTTCTTGCATTTGATGTTGTTGTTATTGTTGCTGCTGTTATTGATGTTGTTGCTGTTGTTCTTCTTTGTACTGTTGTTGTTATTGTTGTTGATGTTATAAATTTTGATGTTGCTTCTGCTTTTCATCTTACTGCTGCTATTGTTTTGTTGTTGCTTCTGCTGTTATTTATTTCGTCATTGTTTTTTTTGTTTTTTTGTAGTGCTGCTTTTGCTGTTTTCGCTGTTATTTTTGTTGTTGTTACTGTTATATTTTTGTTGTTGCTGCTGTTCTTCTTCCTACTGTGGTCGTTGCTGTTGTTGCTCCTGCTGGTATTTATGTTGCGTTACGTTTTATGGACGTAGATCAGGAGTCTCCAAATCCAGCCCTGGAGGTCCAGTGTCCAACACAGTTAACACAGCTGATTTAACTAATCTGTTAACTACTAGGTTATAATTAACTCCGTTTTACCTTAAAAACATCTCCTGTCATACTAAACTTCCAGCCTCCTAAAACTCAGTATGACTGCAGATCAATCCCAGCTATCCGTTATCACCCAAATGAGGATGGGTTCCCTGTTGAGTCTGGTTCCTCTTAAGGTTTCTTCATCAGGGACAATCGTATCATTTTGATTCATACACATTCACATTTCATACAAACTCCAATAATTCTTTTGATTGTGTAAAGCTGCTTTGCGACAATGTCAATTGTTAAAAGTGCTATACAAATAAAATTTTATTGAATTTTGCTGTTATTGCTGTTATTAATGTTGTTGCTGCTGCTATTGTTTTTTGTTTTCTTACTGTTCCTTCTTATTGTTGTATTGTAAAAGTACAGTACTAAGGTTATGTCTGGCTGTAATCTCACCCTCCTGCCTGCAGGTGGCAGCAGAGACACATCAGTAAAGGAGCACCACAGGAAAAGGGAAAAGGAAGAAGAGAAAAGCACAGACCAGGAAAAACAGGACACTGAATGTGCTAACATGATAAACACTGAAAAAGAGCTGTTTTTAAATCCCCAGTCTCTGGATTAAACTATCACACACACACACACACACAGATGTGTGTATGAACATGAGATACGGGACACGTTGGTGAAGTAATGAGAGGAAGATAAGCTGAAAGTCTGAGACTCTATAAGCAGCTTTGTGCAGGTAAAAACAATACAAAAATACAATGTGCTGATATTGATATCAACAACATGCACTTATTATTGTTTATAATTATTATTATTAGTGACATTTAAGACATGACTGAGGTTTATAGAGCAATAAAGAACAGCAATGGATTCCACTATTAACAGTTTTGTCATGTGATTTCTGATATCATTGATAAATAACTTACAGATTTTTGTATTGGAATTTAATTAAATGTGTTTAATAAAAAAAACTGTGCTTATACTGTCTGGCCAAAAATAAAAATAAATAATTACACTCATTCAATCACCTTTAGCTTCGATTAACAGCACACAATGTGTTAAAAATGATCACTCGTGCTCCCAGAACCGCTCTTTCACAATGTAAGAAAAACTCCATAGATGTGATAACTATGGAAAAAAATCACTGTCAAAAATAATCGTGCGTAAAAAAAAAGATTTGTGTGTAATTCTGTCTTTTGTCTGAGTTGGATTCCAAAATCCACGGCCACGACAGCTTACAGATACGAGATTTTGTGTGTTTGTTACAATACAACTCTGAAATATACAAAACTCCTCTGTTTCACGGACGAATTGCGAAATTACCCACACAAATGCTGTGTGTTAAACCACTGTCAAAAATACGTCTTTAAGGCCACATGCACAGACATTACTAGGCAAGGAAAGGCCAATTGTTGTGGAACAAAAACTCTCTGATTACTAAGTAATCATCCATCAGATTGGGAGATTACAGTTAATCTACTTTATCATGTCTCCTCACATCACCCTGTCGTTTTTTATTTTCCTATAACAGCATGACTCGTTGTGATCTTTTATCCCTTACATGTATCCAGCTGAAATATTTGCCAATAAAAATACTAATAAATTACTTACTGAAAACACAATTTTCTCTTCAGTTCTACAAAAGAATTAATAAACCTGCATCTTCTGTTGTTTGAAAAGATATATAATTTCCTTTTTCCATTCCTACTTCATAGAACTGTAAAATAATTAAGTGTGGATTTTAATGCTGTAAGTTTACACTACGTTTCTACTTTTTTTTTAGGTGCAGCTTGGAGAATAATTTAGGAAATAATGGATGTAGAGCCAGCAGGTGGCGCTAGCCTCATACAGAAGTTGAAGCCACAGCTGATAGATGCTCTGTGCGGAGATCCCGACTTTCTGCTCCAGCACTGCCATTCATCCAGCTTACTGACCCAGAAAGAATATGACCACGTCAAAGCGTCTCCCTTGCCGTGGGATAAAACGCGGGACATCCTGGATTACATGATAAGCAAAGATGGAAATCGCATTCAGAAATTCCTGGGTCTCTTAATGACAAATGAGATTCAGGAGACGTTTCCTAAACTGGAGTTTCTTAAGGAGTTGTCTCTGAACACACTGAGAAATGAAGGTGCCATTGCAACCAAAAATAAAAAATTATAAAATCAGAAATGTAAATAGGAATAATAATAGCTTAACTTTTAATTTGGTCTTCGTTTTCAGGGAAAAAGAGGAAGAAAAGTGAAGAAATGCAACAAGAGGAGGAAGTTTCCAGAAATCAGCTGAACAAAGTTAAAAAATGTATCATTCCTAGATTTTTTTTAAAAGTTCATTGTTAGATTTTTTTCTTGTCTAGTCTTCCAGATGTTTTAGCCTCTCAGTGATCTGGTTCTCTTTCACATCAGGCAGCGGGATGGTGACGGAGAAGCAGTTAATGATGGTGGCTCGCTACATTGGAAAAAACTGGAAGGAGGTAGGCATGGTGGCTCTGGAGATCCCCAGCGTCAGACTGGAGCAGATCGCTGAGGATAACCCAAACAGCCACAGAGACCGGGTGTTCAGCATGCTGCACTTCTGGAGCACGAGAGAGAGGAATAAAGCCTCGGCCACTTACCTGCACTCGCTCCTCATGCAGGAAGAAATCGGTGTGACACCCGGGAGCATCGACTTCCTGCTGGAGGAGAGCTAGGGTTCGAGTTACTGCTTCATGTCCTTATTGTATGTAGTTACTAAGGTGGATGTGTAATGATGATTTTAAACACCTGTAGATGTTATGTCATATAAGGGGGTTCTCAGAGTAGCTGCATAGACTGATTTTTTTTTTTCTTTTATATTTAAATTTTTTATTTGTTGTCTATAATTTTACAATTCAAGAACTCTGTCACAGGCACAAGGTTTTTTTTTTTTTTGTTAATTGTGTTACACATGCAAACATTTTAAAGTGATTTCATGGATCTCTCAAAAACATTTTCTATACTTGTGCAAAAAAATGTATATAGATTTCTCTTTTAGAAACTTCTGAGCTTTGTATATTTGATATCTTTTGTAATATTTGTACTTTTGTACTGGTTGCATGAAAAAATCTAAAGAAAAACATGCTTTCTACATAGTTTTTTTTTTTAACAAAATAATTTTCAACCACATAGATGCTGAGTTTATTTCCCAATATCACGTGTATATGAATTGTTTTATGTTAGCAGTTTAACTTATGTAACCTGCTTACTGAGCATATTAAAAGTTATTTGATCTAGGATAATTTTGTTCGTACAGACAGAAAACAGATCCTTAAATTACTTTAAAATAAAAATCAGAGAAATTAAATTTTGGTCGAGTAATAAAACATTTTATCAGTTAGTGGTACTTTGTGCTTAATGATTTAAAAAAGATAAAATTGAAATGTACAGAATAAATTGCAAGCAATAAAAAAATAGTGATACAATTATTCACAGTGTATTAAAACTGTTTAATACAAAAGAAGATACACACACAAATACCAAAACAGGATGTGTTTTAAAATGGCAAATTAAAAATGCAAAAAATGTATTTAATATTTATTAAATCTTAGCTTTTATTTGTGCTTGAAATTTATTTTGATTATAATAGCTGCATTTAGTTCACAAATATATACACAGTGCTGACAGAAAGTTTCGGTTTTCCACATTTTTGGATTCGAATCCCTTTTTTCTCATCGTTCCACACACAATACCCCTGTAACACAATTACAAAGTAAAAACAGGTGTTGAGAGTGTTTTGTAAATTAAAAAAAAAATTAGGTCTGAAATATTCCATTTACATAAATCACCTGTCAACTATTCAGTTCCTTCTATTCTTGGCAGAATTGTTTAAGCTCAACCAGGTACTAAGAGCAGGATGAATGTACAGCCATTTTCAGGTCACTCCAGATTCCACATTCTGGGATTCACAGTCACAGAAAAACATCTCCACAGCATGATGCTGCCACCACCATGTGTGACTGTAGAGATGGTTTTAATAGGGTGATGTGCAGTGCCCTATTTTCTGATTCTAATAAGTTAATCTTTGTATCATCACACCAGAGGATTTTGTTTCTCATGGCATGGGAGTCCTTCAGGTGCTTTGTGGCAAATTCCCAGCTGGCTAGTCTCAGCCTTTAGTGATCAATGGCTTCTGTCTGGCTGCTGGAGTATAGAGGCCTGATTGATGGAGTGCTGCATCGATGTCATGTTCTCTCATCTCCACAAGAAAACTCAGAACCTCATTTATAGTGACACTTAGGTTCTTGGTTACCTGTCTGACCAAGTTCCCTCATCCCTGATTACTCAGGTTGGTTGGGTGGCCAGATTTCTTGGGTGCTTTTAATGCTCCAAAAAAGGTTTTTGTATCCTTCTCCAGATCTGTGTCTTGACACAATCCTGTCTCATGGATCTACAGATACGGTAATTCTTTTGCACTCACAGATTTGTTTTCACTCACATGCATAATGTACTGTGAAACCTTTCATAGACAGGTGTGTGCCTTTTTGAATTATGTCCAATGAAGTCGGTTAGACACGGGTTTCTCAAAGATTTCTCGAAGAACTTTCTCTCAAAGATTCCCAAGGACCACTCATAGGAGTAAGATATGTATACTGTATATACAGTACACTACTCACAAAAAGTTAGGGATATTGTTATTTACATGAGTGCTTTTTCTATTTGCTCTGAATTTGAATGAAATAAGTAAAAGTTCCCTTTGATATTACTGATAATGTAACACCATTTTATTAGTTTAATACTTATTACCCCAAAATTTAGACAATAACAGGGATAGCCCCAAATAACAAAATTTGACGATGTCAGTAGTGGGTGTTTCCACCATTTCCCACAATGACAGCTTGACAGCAAAGTCTCATGCTCCTCACTAGCCCCATGATGTTGTTCTGATGCAATGCGTTCCACTCTTCCACAAGTGCTACACGCAGTTCTGCCAGGTCACGTGGGGTTGGGGTACGATCATCCAGTCTCTGCTTAAACTGATCCCAGACGTGGTCTATGGGGTTCTGGTCAGGGGACATTGATGGCCATACCATATGAGGCACTCCCACTTTCTGAAGTCGAGCTGTGACAATTCTTCCACGATGTGGTGGACCATTATCATCCATGAACAGAAAGTTGGGGGTGTGCTGGCAGAATTGGGGGATGATGATGGGTTCTATGATGTCTCTGAGGTAAGAACGTGCAGTGACTGAGCCATGTACAATAACCAAGTCTGTTTTGCGTTGACTGGTGATGCCTTGTCAGATTGTTGCACCTCCTCCACCAAAGCAAACCCTGGGGACCATGTTGACCTCAGCGTATGGCTCACCTCACCTTCTCCAGCAACGCTGACGACAATCATTTTTGTGCACAGGACGGTAGACCACTGCTGCATTGTCCAGATCACATGGTTTTGTTCCCACTGCAAATGTTCACGGCGGTGTCTTGGTGTCAGTGGAGTCACCTGCAGCGGTCGTCTGGCATTCCAGCCAAAGCGGTGGAGTCGGTTGCGAATGTTTGGCTGGAAACCCTAGTACCCCTCGCGTCTCGTAAACAGGCCTGCAGCTGTGTGTTGCATAACAATGTCTGAGTGCATACTGTAGGTCCTTAGCTACTCCTGGGTTTGTCATAAACTCTGCCAAGTAGTTCTGTGTCTTGATGCAAATGACACTTTAAGACACACCAAGTTCCACATTGAAAAAGGTTGTCTTTTGGGATTGGCCCCAATATGAGGCACACCTGTACCTTGGATGAGAAGCCCCACACATAAATGGTCTCAGGATGCTTTACTGTTGGCATGACACAGGACTGATGATAGCGCTCACCTTTTCTTCTCCGTACAAGCCTTTGTCCAGATGCCCCAAACAATCTGAAAGAGGCTCCATCAGAAAACATGACTTTGCCCCAGTCCTCAGCAGTCCATTCACCATACTTTCTGCAGAAGATCAATCTGTCCCTGATGTTTTTTTTTTTTTGGAGAGAAGTGGCTTCTTCTCCTGCCTGTCTGCTGCCATTCCTGAGCAAGCTCTGCACTGGTGGCACTCTGATCCCGCAGCTGAATCCTCTTTGGGAGACGATCCTGGCGCTTGCTAGACTTTCTAGGACACCCTTAAGCCTTCTTAACAAGAACTGAACCTCTTTCCTTGAAGTTCTTGATTATCCTATAAATTGTTGATTTAGTTGCAATCTTAGTAGCCACAATATCCTTGCCTGTGAATTCCATTTCCATCTCTATGCAACGCAATGATGGCTGCACGCGTTTCTTCTAACAATGGAAGAACAGTGATTTCAAGCATCACCCTCCTTTTAACATGTCAATTTGTAATTCTCAAAACTTTTGGCCACGACTGTACACAATGACACCATTACATGGAAAACACAAAATGAGGAGTGTCTATCTATCACCCCAATACAATTGCCTCCCTATCCCAAAAATGTCTATAGTGAAACGAACACTGTAGGTATGACATCCTCTAAATCCCTAACTTATTGTGAGTAGTGTACTGTATATAGTGAACTTATCGAGAACTTAGCAAGTATCCCGTTGTTTCACCCTGACGTGAAAAAAAAATCTGTATTAATTATTAACTTAGTGGTGAAAAGTACTTAAAGTTAATGAGTAACAGTTTTATCTGGTTTTATAATGTAATTTAGATTTGTGTCTGATTTAACATTTTTGGTTTTATTGTAAGTTCTTTCTGGGCTGATCTGTGACGTGTACACTCTCCAAGTGCAAATACAGCATTTGTCTTAAAATAAAAAAATATTCAAAAATCTTTGCTTGATTTAAAGTAAACGCTTTAGAACTTTTATCATTTTAAGTTTAATGTTATACTTCCTGAACCTCCTGTTTTTCCCCCTCAAGCCTATTATTACAATGTTTTCTTGAGAAGTCCTAATTAAGTAATCTGACCCTACTGCCTGCAGGGAACAGCAGCGACATCAGTGGCGACTCTCACGACAGGAAGAAGGTAAAAATGCAGACCAGGAAAACAAAACTTCCTAATCTCCGGATTAAACTGTAGCACATGCATACATATTTATAGACACACACACACACACACACACACAGATGTGTGTATAAACATGACATATGGGATACATTGACGAACTTTATAAACAGCTTTCTGCAGGTAAAAAAGAGCTGAAATTTATATAAACAACATGCACTTATTATTATTATTATTAGCATTATTATTATTATTATTATTATTAATGACATTTAAGACAAATTAGGTAATAGAGCAATAAAGAACAACAATGGATTCCACAATCAACAGTTGTTTTGTCATTGATTGCTGATATTAATGATATATAAATTACTTCTTTTGGTATTAAAGATAATTTTTTCTAATGCACATGTCTTCTTAATTTATCCATGGCTACCAACTTTCAAATACCCAGCATGCAAGTGGTGAACATGTAAACCTCCATGCACACAGACCAGAGGTGGGAATCGAACCCTAATACACCTACTAATCACCTACATGCTCTCCAGCAGCTCCATGTAGGGCAGCGGGGGCGAGCACAGAACTCTGGGTCCTGTACATAAGAACTCTTATTTAGGCCCTCCAGTTTAATCTTCCATTTCTAATCATCTTTTAACCTCTCACTTTTCATTCCAGGCTCACGAGTGCCCTACCTCCACTAGGGACCAAAATAGTCAGTCCTCCTTTCTTCCTCACTATAAACTTATTTACACACAGGACAGAGAAAATGAACACATTTACACAGTTTAATCATGTGGAAGGTGTTTATGGGAGTTTTACAAATACAACAAATTACACACTTAAAGCACACTTTTCTTTACATTCTTAACATTTAAGTGTGTATTTCAATGCTGTAAATCAGCACTACACTTCTACCTTTGTCTTCAGGTGAAGCTTAGAGAATAATTTAGAAAAGAATGGATATAGAGCCAGCAGGTGGCGCTAGCCTCATACAGAAGTCGAAGCCCCAGCTAATAGATGCTCTGTGTGAAGATCCTGACTTTCTGCTCCAGCACTGTGAACAGCCACCGAGACCGGGTGCTCAGCATGCTGCGTCTCTGCAGCACGAGAAAGAGAGAGAGAGAGAGAGGAATAAAGTCTCGGCCACTTTCTGCACTCACCCCTCACGCAGGAGGAAATCAGCGTGAGGCCAAGGAGCATCAACTTCCTGCTGGAGCCGAGCTAGGGTTCGAGTTACTGCTTTATGTCCTCGTTGTTGATGATTTGTTTATATTTGTCATATAATTTAACTGCACAGTGAAATTCCTTATTCTTTGCCTATTCCAGCTTCTTGTTAGTAGGGTGGGGTCAAAGTGCAGAGGCACCGGAGCAGACAGGGTCAAGGGCCCAAGAGCGGCAATCTGGCGGAGCTGGGGCCACCACCACCTCAATAGGCAGATATTATATCATATGACGAGGTCTTAAAATATCTACATGGACAGATGTACTTTCTTGCATTATACATTTTTTTAACAGTACAACCTTTTTTTTTGTATATATATTATTGTTTATTTATTGTGGTTTATTTATTGTGGTTTCATAATCTTCTGAGCTTTTTACATTTCATAACTCCTGTAACATTTGTACTGTCGTGCTGGCTACATGAAAAATAAATATATAATGAAAATCATGCTCTCAATGAGGTGTACAGAAGGATTTTTGTTTTTTTTGTTGCTTTTTAAATAGAGAATTTTCAACATGGAGTATAAATTGGGTCCTTATGTAAGTGGGTCCTGCTTTTGAATAAGCAGTGCTTTCAGAGTAAATTTGTTATTCCGTAGTTTTTTTTATCTAGGATCAGTTTCTTGCATGCCGACAGGAAAAGCAGAGCCTTAAACCTTAAACACTAAAATAATAATCAAACAATCTTAATTTGGGTCTAATAATAAAACACTTTAGTTTTGGAACTGGAATAAAATGTATGCAGTAAAAACAAAAAAATAATAAACTTGTTAAACACATTTAAAACCATGTAATAATAAAATGCACACACAAATACCAAAACAGGACATTCTTTCAGTGTTTCTAAATCCTCAATAAATGCAGCACTAAGTTAAGATCTATTTGAGATTTAGGAAGTGCAAGCTCAGCCTTTATTCATGCTCAGGAAAAATACACACGCACACACTAATAAAAAAAAACTATATATGTATTTATATATATATATATATATATATATATATATATATATATATATATATATATATATTTATATATATATATATATATATACTAGTTTATATATTTTTTACCTGATCAGACTGGTTTCCATAAATGCATTCATTCTAACTGTATTGTTTATTTTTCATAAACATAAATCTCATTTTTATGTCTGCATGGAGATTTCCAGCACAGACATGGGTTGTCAAATGGAAACTTTTTTTTTTTTTTTGGTTCCAACTTAAACAATTTATCTGTGGCCTCCGTGGTGAACTTTGTTCTCTCGGCAAGTATCACGTTGTTTCACCCTGATGTGTTTTCACCCGGGTTTTTCACCCTTGTTCACCCTTGTACTGTGTGCCAAGTAATCAGACAGGAGGAGGAGCTTTGTACAATTCCACTGCATCAACAGCCAGGCTGCATGACATATTTATGTCCTTAAGTTTTAAAAGTGACTTTTTCCTTCAGGTCAGCTTCAATGTTATATGAGGAAATTTACCAGTAGCCAGTGCAGACTTTATCTTTTCTTATTTATTCCCTAAATCATTTTTTTAATCTTTTTATTTTTTGGGTCCTTGAGTCCATTTTAGGCAAATAGAAAAAAAACTGTTGTTAATTATTACCTTAGTGGTGAAAAGTACTTGAAGTTAATGAGTAACAGTTTTATCAGGTTTTATAATGTAATTTAGATTTGTGTTTGATTTAACATTTTGGTTTTTTTTATTGTAGGTTCATTATGGGCTGATATGTGACGTGTACACTCTCTAAACACGAATGCACATTTGGTTTAAAATGGGAAATTACAGTATACATAAATATTATAAAAATACATAAAAATACAGTATGTGATAAATATTTAATAATATTATAAAAATAATATAATAATATATTTATAAAAATAAATACTTTAGAGTTTGCATTTTATATTTTTCCTCCTTTAAGGTCAATGCAATGCTCTCTGAGCTTCCTGTTTTTCCCCTCGAGCCTTAAATACATTGTTTTCTTGAGAAGTCGCCCCATGTAGATTTTTGCAAGTTTTCTGTAAATAGTGTCACTGGAAAGTGTTTCTCAATGCACAGAGCTGCTGCAATAGGAAATAAATCCACCATTTAAAAAAAGAAAAGCACAAAAAACACCATAAATTTAATAATTTTTCGGGTGTTTATGGACACTACACGTTTCACTTTTTATTTTCCTTTTTATGTGACCTTTGCTCATGATCTATCTATATATTTATATTTTTACACATTTATAATTTTACACATGTACACATCTATGACATGTGGGTTTATTATTTGCATAAGTTGCTCTAATGATCACATACTGTACCCTATCATTAGTTAACTGGACGTCACATTAGCAACTTCTAGGCACACCGTGGTTATACTGTATGCACCTTATTTCTTAGGTTAATCACAAGTTAAAACAGTATAAATACATGACTATACCTGTGATTTGAACACATTTTGGAATTCAATTGCTTTTTTAAATTGGTTAATTACAATTTGTATGTAAATAATGCAGTTGATGATTGGTGTACATGGACAACAACAACAAAAAATGTTCTAATATACACTACCAGATCACAAAATAAAAATAAATCACAACCTGGATTTAACTAAGCAATTACTGGGCTGATGAATACATTTCAGCTGGCAACAAGTAATGCAAGTTAACTAACTCATTCAATGAGGATCTTCTCATTTCTTAAGCAACCATGTCAGAAGACTGACATATCCTGAGGTTGTGACAAAATGTTACTCTGTTTTAAAAGGGTCAAATTATTGGCCTGCATCAAAAAAAAAGACTAAGGATCTTGCTGAATTGTGTCCAATATGTTAATAATACCTGGAAAGATTGTAGTGGAAAAAACAAGAACAAAATAAATCCTGTTTAATAGTAAAAGTAAGAGAATTTCCAGACACACAATATGAAGAGAACTCAAGGGATTGGGACTAAACAGCTGTGTAGCCTTAAGAAAACTATTTATAAGTGAGCCTAATTGGGAATAATAGGCTTCAATTAGCCAGGGAGCGTGAAGAATACACGGTGGAGCAGTGGAAAAAGGTCATGTGGTCTGATGAGTCCAGATTTACAGTACCCTGTTCCAGACTAAAGGGCACTTACAGTAAGGGTAAGATGAATTGGTACATCCCTCATACCTTGTGCCTACCATACAAGCCTGTGGGGCAGTGTAATGATCTGGAGTTGCTGGAGTTGGTCAGGTCTAAGTTCAGCAGTGTTATATGGCCAAAAACTGAGGTTAGCTGACTACCTGAATATACTGAATGCCCAGGCTTTTCCATTGATGGATTTTTCTTCCTATCATCAATTTAAGATCTTCCCTTACATCATTGATACAAGACCTTTGAGAGAAATTAACATAACTCTGGATGAAATAAATCTTGTCACATTTTATAAGATGCCATGGTGAATTTGTGTTGTAATCAAAGCAAAAGGTGGTCCAATGAAATATTAGTGTGTGACTAATTTTTATTTATTTTTTGGCCAGAGAGTGTATATTTTGAATAGATGCATTTTCTAAGTATACGAATAACACATAACTAACCTTGTGTATTATTATTATTATTATTATTATTATTATTTTAAGAAATGTTATTATTATTTACATTACTATTTTTATTATAACATTGTTTTTATTAGCATTACTTTTATTATTATTATTATTATTCATTTATCTTCTATGCTGTTTTATTGTGGGGTTTTTGGGGCCTATCCTAGTAGACTTTGGGCACAGAGCGGGGTACACCCTGGACAGGATGCCAATCTATCACAGGGTAAACCCGCTCACACACAGGCAATTTGGGAACGCCAATTAGGCTATTTTGCATGTCTTTAGACTGTGGGAGGAAACCCAAGTACCCAGAGGAAGCCTACCAAACCCTCAGCCCTGGAGGTGTGAAGCCAGAGTGCTAACCACTAAGCCACCTTATTATTATAATTTTTATTTTTTAAATTAATGTTAGATTTAAAATCTTACAGCATGGTGACTTAGTGGTTAGCACTGTCGCCTTGCACCTCCAGGGTCTCGGATCGAATCCCGCCTTGGGGTCTGATTAGCATTGATTGGCATTCCTATTGCCTATAGTGTGTGCCCTGCAATATATTCGCACCCCATCCAGGGTGTACCCCGCCTCGTGATCTAAGTCTCCTGGGATAGTCCCCAGCCCCCCGCCACCCTGTATACAGGATAAAGCAGTAAAGACGATAAGTGGGAGAGTAATTGAGTAGATTTGCTCTGGATTTGCTTTCTCTGCCCAGTATGCTAGAGAATAATTTTTGATTGTGTTGTGTCATCATGTGGTTTAAACTGTGTGACAGTAAGTTTGTTAATCATTTGTATCTAACCTTCAGTCTTCTCCATAAAGATGCAATCATGTCATAACCATATAACCATAAAATAATAATAATTAAAAAATATTCCTATTGGTTATGAAAGAACAGTGAGGGGTTAAAAATGTCTCGGAATGTCAATTCTGTACTATTTTTGGTTCAATGCCTTTCTGAGTTTTTGTGCACAGCAGAACCCCTGGATGTCTGGACCAATGGCGTGCCGGTGCGTCCTCACTGCTCGCTCTCTGATTGGTCAGTCGTTTTGCTTAAATTAGACATAATATCGGATTACATATAGGCTTCGGATCACACTGAGGACTACAGACATAACTTCTACCATTACTATAGGTGGGTAAAAGCTTTATTTCCTTTAAAAAAAAAAAAAAAACATGCTGTGAGATTTTCACACCAGGAGGAAATCATAAACTGGAAAAGGATTTTTTTTTTTTTTTTTTTTACAAATGCAGAGATTGTGCAGAAAAGGGAACGGATCTGCAGAGCTGCTCTTGGCATGATGCATGGACGCAAATAAGTTTTACAGCAAATATACACTAGCTAGCAGAAAAAGCATGTTTGGTGTGTGTGTGTGATATTTGTTTCATCATTGTCTGTAACATCCTGGAGCTCTGTCTCTATTTTTTTTTATTTAATTTTTTATTTAAGTTATTAAAGTTTAAACTTTCCAACCAAGCCTGGAAAGAATTCGAGAAAGATTTAACGCTTTAAATGACTCATTAGGGATGAGTGAGTGAATCAGTTTGCAGTGCTTCCTGGGATCGCACGGCAGGGATCCACTCCTTCCGCTTTTACTGGATCCGTGTTAGAGTCAGGGAAATATTTGGGTAATAACCATAAAACACTGTAAACTGATTAGTGTCCGAGTCGAGTCACAACTGGAATCGACTCCTCTATGAATGAGTTAATGAATCGTTTTACGCGAAAGGCTCCTCTCTCCCTCCCACTGTCTCGCGCGCTCTCTCTCGAGCGTTAGATTCACTCCTCTCTCCCTCCCTCTGTCTCGCGCTCTCTCTCTCGAGCGTTAGATTCACTCCTCTCGAGCGTTAGATTCACTCCTCTCTCCCTCCCTCTGTCTCGCGCGGTCTGTGTGTGTGTGTGTGTGTGTGTGTTTGGGGGTGTCAGTGCCAGCTAGTGAATTAGTGTCTGAGTCATTAAAACGTTTTAAGATTTGCTTAGAAAAACTTCATTTTCAAATCAGAGAGCCGAGAAAACCCCCTTTCTTTTTTTGAGAGTCACTGTTTGAGTCAGTAAATCATTTAATTCACTTCTGGTCTGTGTTTGACTCAAAAACTGATTCATTGAATCAAACCACAACCGACATTGGCTCCTTTTTTTACGTGAATCAAATTTTGAATCACTGTATGATTTCATGACGAAGATTCACTTCTGGATCAGGGTTTGATCAAGTGAATCATTTCCAACATAGATTCACTCCTCTCATGTGATCTCACTCCTCTCTTTTCTCTTTTTCTCTCTGTGTCAGTGCCAGTAGATTAGTGACTGGGTCATTAAATCATTTAATGACCAAGATCGTTAAATTTCTCATTCTGTGACAAAGATCACAGTAAAGTGATCCACTGACTGAAACTCATTTTCTAAATCAGACAGCAGTGGATAACAGTTATGTCAAATTCTTTTTGGAGAATCACTGTTTGAGTCAGTGAATCATTTAATTCACTTGTGGTCAGTGTTGACTTAAATTGATCAAGTCAAAAACTGATCTCTGACTCTTTGCATGTGGATCAGTTTTTGAATCATCACTATATGATTCATCACCAAAAACAAACAAACAAAAGAAAACATGCGATCATGTGTATCTGTGCTATTTCTTTGCCTATGTGACATGTTTTGCTCAGTCATGTTTGTATTGTTGGTTAAAATTAAATAAAATTCAGTTCATCATATTGACTAGGGTTGTGCTAAGAAAAGGATATACTGTTACTCTATACTGCACAATCCTGAGCCCTATATATCCTATATATATCCTATCCTATATACGTTTATTTAAAAAAAAAATGCCCAAATGCTCTGGGTTTTAAGAGCTACGTAGATTCACAGTGTTTAAGTCAGTGAATCCTTTCAGTCTTGGCCAAGATTCACTCCTATCTCATTTAGCAGATTACTTTGGTTTAGTGAATTCACCTTGCATGTGTGAATCCTTTCACAGTCAAGATTATCTCTTCTCTCATGCAGTAAATCTAAAGTTAATTTTTTTTTTTTTCGTCATGCTTATGTTACCATATAACTATACAACATTATCCTCATAGTTCATGTACAAAGCTATTAAAGCTAAACTTGTCTTGGCAAATTATTTGTCTTAAGGTGTTAATTGTGGTAATTAGATTAACTGCCACAAAAATGCAAATGGCATATCATCCCGAGCATTTGATTAAGCTACATTTTACAGATTATCATGCTATTATTCTGTTGAATTCTTTAGAGTGCACAATGAGCAAAGTCACAAACGGCCACAGTGATGTAGACGATGCTGAACTGGACCGTTCAGTAGGAGAGCAGTTCCTCTCTGAAGCTCTCAAAGTGATCCTGGAAGAGGCGGTTCATAAAGCTACGGATGTGAAAGAAAAGGTCTCCTAAGCCAAAGAATCTTTGGAATGATCTGTCACAAAATGTAAGTATGTAATCTATCTAATAAAACATGTGCATATATTTACAGGTGTGTGAGTGGAAGGATCCTGATCAGCTAAGGGACCTTTTGGACTTGGAGCTGAGAGACCATGGGGAATCTCATGAAAAGTTGCTGCAGAGAGTACATGATGTTGCCAAATATAGTGTGAAAACCAGTAAGTCTCAGTAAGTCATCTCTGGCTGATTGTTAGGAATAAACATGAGGCCTTAAAGCAATCTGCAGCTGTATATTATTTCTTTCCAGATCATCCTCGCTTCTTCAATCAGCTGTTCGCCGGAGTGGACTATCATGCCTTGACTGGACGCCTCCTCACAGAGACACTCAACACCAGTCAGTAAGTATGGCCTAGTTGGCACAAGTGTGTGCCCTTGGAGAAAAGATAAGAGAGCTATTAAATTCGCTACTGAGTCTTACATCTGCCGAATAACCTTAACAGTCTTCATTATATAGCAGTTAATTCTGACAGGACAATCTGATTGGATGGGAGCCATTCCACGTGTGGTATTACTGGATGCTAACAGTTCTGGGTTGTTAAACTACACATATCACTCAGTGTCCCAGAGGTTATTTACACTTACGGCCAGTCCCAGAATGGGTGAAATACTGAGGAAAGAGCAGCTGCCTGCCAAAACCCACATTCAAAACCAGTCATAAAAGGTACATTCAGCAAAAAAATATATCTGATAATGTGTCCAGTGGTATGCAGAACGCCTGGGTTCAATCGGCACCCAATGCCCAAACCCAAACCGGATGCAGAGTCAGTCCCCTACAATGGGAGGGTTGCATCAGGAGGGGCATCTGCCATAAAACCTGTGCCAAGTTGTTGTGTGGGTCGAATGATCCACTGTGGCGATCCCTCAATAAGTGGAGATATCGAAAAATCTTTTCTCCGTAGATTTGCAGGTCTACCACCTGCATCATTTATTCCCAAAATTTATTCACCTAATACTGGCAAGAACTTAAAACTAATTACACTTAACTCTTGGTCACTGACTGTCAGGTGCCAGCTTCACCAGTTGCTGTTAGTTATATGTGTTGGCGGAGCAAATGAACTAGTTAAAATAAATAAACAAATATCATAATCTGTTGATAATAAATGTTGTAGACAGTATGCCTATGGCTGGATCACAGCCATGCTGATATTCCAGCACAACAGCATGACCTCAAGTGTGATACTGCTTTATTTATAAGTCTGGTGATCTAATCTTTAAGAATGCAGGACAAATGTCACTGTAAGAGTGTGTTTTACAGTCAAGGGTAGCTTAGTAGTTAAGGCATTGGCCGCTGATTCAGAAGGTCCCAGGTTCAAATCCCAAGACCACCAAGTTGTCGCTGTTGGGCCCTTGAACAATCTGCCCAGATCTATAATGAGATTAAAATGTAAGTTGCTCTGGATAAGAGCGTCTGGTAAATGTATTTTGGATTATTAAAGTAAGACTGTTTTATGCAAAGGGCTTCAGCTGGGAGGCACTAAAGATGAAGCTAAAAAGAAATAACCCATCAGGGTTAATAAAAATATAACTCATGGGGACATTCTAGATATAGATACAGTAGAATATGAACTCTTGACAAGTGGTGTTGTGGCTTTTGTTACCTTTTAAATGAAACCCCCTTTACTAAAGCATTTCTGTAATAATGAATAATTCATCTACTTGATATGTGTGATTTTATGTCAAGGAGTCTCTAGTGTCAGTGTGAGGTGAAGCTTAGTAGGAGTCTCTCTGCTTTATTTGTTGTCACATCACCCTGTCTCCTTGTTGATTATTTTCCTATACCAAGTGTTTTATTCCATACTCAGTTGATTAAGGTCTGTAAAGCACTCAGCCAAGTTTAAAACGGTGTGTCTTCCAGGTACACCTACGAGGTGGCTCCGGTCTTTGTCCTGATGGAGGATGTGATTCTCCGCAGTCTGCGCTCCTTAGTGGGCTGGTCCAAGGGGGACGGCATATTCTGCCCAGGAGGCTCTATGTCTAACATGTACGCCATGAATTTAGCTAGATATTGGGCGTTTCCGCAGGTGAAGACACAAGGCTTGTGGTCTGTCCCACGTCTGGCTGTGTTTACATCACAAGAGGTAAACATGAGAAAAAAAGGGTTCTAATGAAATAAATATCATCACAACTGAAGAAAAAAAAAACTGATGACATGATGTTTATCAATTCAATCCAGTACATCTAGTTAGTTTGCTAAGCAGTCAGTCAAAAAGAAAATATTCTGCCAACTCAGACAATACAGAGAATATGGTTCACTGGTTAGTTAATGTTTAATAACTCTTTGAATTAAATTTTAAGATAGGGAATATTATTTGTGAAAGCCTAATTTACCAAACTAGCTCATTTAAAACATTTACCTAGCTTGATAATTTATCGAGCCAGCTCATATACACTAATCAGCCAGGACCCCCTCCACCTTGAACAACATTGATCACTAATTATACATCAGCAAATTAGTGGCAGGATCATGGGCACTCAAGGTTCAGCCATGCTCGTGGGGGCCAAAGGCCAACTTATCATGTCCAATCCCACAGAAAAGCCTATAAAAAAAAAAAAAAAACAGTGCTGGCCAGAACACCCGATACACAACAACCTGTCACACATGGAGCCCAGCAAGAAAAAAGTTCAAGGCCTCCAGCCTCTAAATCCCCAGATCCCTATCCAATCGAGCACCCATGGGAAGTACTGAACAAACAATTCAGATCAACAGGGGCCCCACACAACAGCATACCACCAGAGACCCTGCAGAGACACAGCAAGATGAACCAAAGCCACCCCGGTGGCACAAGGGGAACTCAAAACTTAGCTAGCAAACTTAATAAGCTAATTTCTCTATACATCAAAGGCATAATGGCAAGTCCAACAAAAACACCATATATAAAAAGAAATCTTCATGCTGTCTGAAATTCGATTTGTATTTTTAGGTCAAAACGAAAATGTCAAAAAAATTTATTAAAAAAGGTGTTTTTTTCTGCTGCAAATGTATTTGAGTAAAGGTATACAAATCAAATTCCACCCTTGTTCCTTTCAGGGTCACTATTCAATGAAAAAGTCGGCTGCCTTCCTCGGTATCGGCACAGACAATGTCTACCACGTGAAAGTTGACGAAAGGTACGTTCCCTTATATAAGGCCTTTGATTGTCTGTTCTGCATACACCACGTCGCCTGTGGTCCACTTCACCCTTCTTTAACCTCTATTTACTCACAGTGGCAGAATGATCCCAGAAGACCTTGAAGCTAAAATTGTTCATGCCAAAGCACAAGTATATGCATCACCCTTCTAACTTTTCCATCATATTTTATTAATCATGAAAATCACATGCAAATCTTGAACAAAGAAACACTAAATCAAAACCTAACAAGTTGGCTGTGGTATTAATGTGCCCCATTTTTATCTGTGTATGGGGTTAAATCAGTATGATTGGCTAATAAAATCTGGTTGGTTCGCATTTGATTAGCGTTTCTCCTTACTGTAGGGCGCTTACCCGTTCTTCGTCAATGCTACAGCTGGCTCCACAGTACAAGGAGCCTTCGACCCCCTGGAGCGCATTGCTGACATCAGCGAGAAGAACGGCATGTGGATGCACGTCGATGTAAGGCACATGGCTGTTTATCAGCAGTAATGTTACATAAAAACCATATAGAACATGAGGCACTAGGGTATAGAATTTCACGCTGAACTGACAGATCCTTTGGCTTATTATGCAAGCTCAAAAATGGTATTCTATGAGCTTTGGGAAAATCGTAGGTACGGTCTAAACAGGTCAAGGAACAGAAACTTGTTTGAAATGACATTATTTTGAATAACTAGCTGTTTTTCTGTTCTACAGGCTGCTTGGGGAGGAAGTGTGCTTTTTTCAAAGAAGCACAAACATCTATTAACAGGAATTGAAAGGTATAGACATATCAGTTTTTCACCATTTTATCGCCACCATTGTGCCTGCGCTGTAACTATGTGACCATTTGCGGGGTTGTACCGAGAGTTACAAACAGGGAAATATGGATACAGCTAGAAATAGTGAAAATTATTATTAAAAAAAAACTTAAATACTTAAAACATTCATTGTGGTTTCTATTTCAGTAAAGGTTACAGAAAGGACATCTTTAGAAATGAATGTTAATCATTTTACATTGATCTACATTTACAATCTATACTACATATAGTTCGATTTAGCATTTTAGCTAGAAGCCAAATTTTAGTTTCTAATTTCTGCTAAAGGATATGAAACAATAAATCTTCAATAGGATTTTCTCATTTTCTCATCAGGTACAGTAGAAAAACCTGGAAAGTTCAGTTTTTTCAGCAAATGTCAAAAGTTAAAACATACCTACAGTACGGTTCTTTTATTTTTTTCTACACTGTAAAACAATCCTAAAGTCGTCCAAAATATGCAATTATCTCCTTTGAGATGTTTCTGCTCCTTCTGCTCTGTAAAGCTTCATAGCGGCTCTAATCTGAGGTGCTGTTTGTTAATTGGTGATTTCTGAGGCTGGTGACTCTAAATGAACGTGTTGGTCTCACTTTCCTGTGAAGGTCTTCATGCGAGACGGTTAAATCATGGTGCTTGATGGGTTTTGCAGATGCACTTGATAATACTGTTCTTACAAGAACTGATCCAGAACAGCTGACCTTTATCTTAAAATAACAACTGACTGTTTTTGTTACTTAATTACGTTATGTCATATGTGTTATTTCATAGTATATCCGGTATTGTTCTAGACTGTACAAAATAAATCCAAACTTACTGGTGTGTATAAACTTTTCACTGGTACTGTATATCTACTCAAGTAAGTGCTGAGTATAAAGTAAATCCGAGGCTGAAGACCTTGAAACTCCCCATTTTTGTTAAATGTTGCGTATACAGTAGCTAAGGATAGCAACCCCACATCCTCTAGAGAACTACCAAGGTGTTTTATGTGACACCCACTAAAAGCAGAGAGCGACTTTATCTTTGAGCTCCTTTTTCACAACTCCCTTTTTCTCTGTTGTGTCCAGGGCAAACTCTCTAACCTGGAATCCACATAAAATGCTGATGACTGGTCTTCAGTGCTCTGTTGTTTTGCTGAGAGACACAACGGTATGATGATGCTTGACCTTTTTTTTTTTTGCGAAACCAACTGTATTTTTTATTCGGTTTCACTTTTGCATGGATTTTAACCAGAAATGTATTTTACGTTCTATCATCAGAACCTGCTGATGCGCTGCCACTGTGCCAACGCCACCTACTTATTCCAGCAGGACAAGTTCTATGACACGGGTCTGGATACCGGGGATAAATCCATCCAGTGTGGACGCAAAATCGATTGTCTGAAACTGTGGCTCATGTGGAAGGCAGTTGGTTCGCAGGGCCTGGCTGACCGTGTCAACAAGGCTTTCGCCAATACAAGGTAAACGAAACAAAATTAGGTCTGATTTTTACAACAACAAAAAAAAGAAAAAAAAAAAACCAGAAAAATAGTTAATATATTATCTACGGTCTAGTATACAGCGATAATGGTCCCCATTGGGCTCCACAGTCCCTAGTTGGATTACAGAGGTTTCTATATGACTAGAGAGAGTATACAGCGATGGCCAAAAGTATTGAGACAAAAGTGAAAGTGAATGTTTTAAAATATATTCTCATTATATATAGTCATGGCTCTAGAAACTGAAAGCTTGTCACATAATCCATTTTTTTGCTATTCTTTTTTTAGTTAATTAGCTAATTATCTTATTTAACTCTTCTGTCAGATAGGCTTGAACTTACTACCACATGGGGAGATATAACATAATGTACATTTGACGTATTCTACATTATTATACATGAGTCAGAGTTTTAATGCATTATTAACTTGCTGTTTGTTTTAGATATTTTGTTGAGGAGATGAAGAAAAGGACGGGTTTTCAGCTGGTCTCTGAGGTAAATTCCATGGTTTTACCTTAAAGGTGCATTAGATAAGACTTGTATTTTTAAGAAAAAACCCTTGTATGGTTAAATGGGTAAAGTTAAAAAAGATTTGAACAATTTCCATTTACTCATTACCCATTTCCACCCGTATGCACAAAGCTCCACATGAACAAACTTGCTTTGGTTTGGTTTTTTAGCACTAGCAAGGTCTGTCACGACATGTTCCATTCACACTCAGCCCTTTAGCTGCTTAAAAGTCGAGTTTCAAACCTATAAAAATGCAACTTCTCCTGTTAATGATTTACGAGGATGTGAAGGGGTGCATCTATAAAATGACTGACAAATACAATCATTCAAGACTCTAAGGCATGTTTTTTTTTTCCTGCCAAAGTTTCCTTTCATAGTCCAAAGACATGCACATTAGGCTCATTGACATTCCCAATTTGCCCATAGTGTGTGAATGAGCATGTAAATGTTGACTGGAGGTCCTACCACAGTTGTACAAAAGGAATAAATAATGGTAAATATCATTGGCCTTTATGGTCCCTAGTTGGGACTACAGAGGTTCCTGGGTGGATGGATGGATGGATGGATGGAGATAATACACTTATTCTGCAACAATCAGTTAAACAGTTCTTTTTCTTTATCATTTCTATATAACATTACTCATAATTTGTTCAAATAAGAAATCATTTAAAAATCTTTACTTTTTGCATCTTAAAAATTCCAGTTTCCCCAGTTGACATGAAGCACAACTAAACTAAAACTAAACACACATGACTACAACTAAACACAAGTGCTACTATTCAGTCAAACTACAACCGACTCAAACCTACAAGCTGAAACCAGCAAGAATGCTTTTAAAATGTCATTTCCATTATATTTCTTCACAGCCGCAGTTTGTAAACGTGTGTTTCTGGTTTGTGCCGCCCAGTCTGAGAGGGAAGGAGAATGACTCAGATTATCAGGACAAATTAGCAAAGGTTAGCCTATGATGAATATATGTATTAATGAATATGTGCAATTTAAAAAAAAATTAAATGTCATGTAATAATTAAAAAAAAATTAATAATAATCTTGTCCACCAGGTGGCACCACTCCTCAAGGAACGCATGGTAAAACATGGCTCGATGATGGTGGGTTATCAGCCCCTGGATGGACGAGTCAATTTTTTCCGCATGGTCATCCTTTCTCCTCAGCTGCGACACAGCGACTTAGACTTCTTTCTGGACGAGATTGAGAGGCTGGGGAAAGATCTGTAGATGAGCTCTGGGTGCTGTTCATCATTCGTTCTTTAGTTATTGTCCATCATTGTTCTTTCCAAAGGCACGCTTTAAGGTTGCTCTTTATCACCTTTTGATTTTCTCAGACAAGCAGTGAGTTTCATAAATCAGTTTGTAATTTAGCTGGAACAGGACTGGCACTTTGCTGATAAGATTGGGGACCGCTGACTTGGAACAGCTGAACGAATCAAATGTTTCAGAGAAACATTTACTGGTGTTTCTTTTATTCATCGCTTCCTATTCAATTCCCTTTCATTCTTCTTCTCCGGCGGTAGACTTTGTTTTCTTCCAGACTTTCAATTTTCTTCCAATTTTTGA
Source organism: Clarias gariepinus (assembly GCF_024256425.1). Lineage (NCBI taxonomy): Eukaryota > Metazoa > Chordata > Actinopteri > Siluriformes > Clariidae > Clarias > Clarias gariepinus. Next base: position 23,315,232 of record NC_071121.1, on the reverse strand, counting down.
CTCGAAGCAGAGCAGAGTCTCTTCTTACTTTCTTTCTTTCTTTCTTTTTTCTTTTCCAATTAACTTAATCTGTCTATCACTACAATTTCACTGCAACTCTTTTTTGCTCTTGTCAACATAATGAAAAATTGTTCAAATGTAGCATTAGGTCAATTTTATAACTTGTATTTTTTTAATGAATGAAAAGCATAGCTTTGCGTACAGTACATAGAACTCACATGAGCTAGATCAGCTAAATAAACTGTTTCTAGGGTACCGCTGTGGTGCACTTTATCGATATAAGATAATTGATGAAAAGAGAACAAGAGCTGAAAACAACATATAGTAATTGTTCATCTATATGGTAGTTGTACCTGATAAATGTAGGTAAAACTGGCTATGATAAAAATAGATGTATAGTAATAGAATGAATCAATTTATGAGGCTTCAGCAGAAATGAGCTCCGTTTGAATAAATTCTCGACTGGTATTAGTCAGAATGTAAACCCATTGAAATGAATTGATTATAACTTTTTTGTACGCATCAATTTTTTGATACATAACTATATTTGCATATTCTGAATTTTCTTCTTTTTTAACTTAAAGAAAAAAAAATCCACCCTAAACAATTAACATATATTTAATGTATATGTTAATTATATGCAAGTCAATGATGCTCATCATCATAGATTGCTAAATAGCTAAGCCAAGTTTCTGCCATAATGCCAGGTGCAGCCATGTACGCAGTAGTAGATTCTATGCGTATATGGAACTTCTCATTACTGTGACACTGAACATCACTTAAAATGATGAAAGAGAGAAATCTTTTTAATTTCTCTATTAAACAATATTGTAACTGTCTAAGCAATGTGTCATAGTGCTGCAACTTCTGACATGAATAATCCAAACATTTAACACCAGAATCATTAAGCACAACATAAGATATTTATAAAATCATTTAATGGGTTTCAGGGTGGATTTTTCCTCTAACTTGGACTGCCTGTCCTACTATATACACCATGTTTTAACAAGAAGCACAAGAGGGCACATTGTATAATATGCCACATAATAACTTTTATCTGTGGATTTTTTTTAAATAGACAAAATATTACAAATTCAAGTATTAGCATGTCAGCCTGACAATAAAATGGTCTGTGAACTAGAGCTGTGTGGTCTTTTATGTTTTAGGCCAGTATGTGTACTGGCTATTTGTAGCCCTAAGCCGGGTTTTAAAGGCATGGCTTGTGGTTATTTAATGTAATTTGGTTGTATATGCAAAAAACACATCAAGTATGCATTAATGAAAATGCAAGGCAAAGATTAATTTAAATATATCAAAATAAAAAACAATTATCCTCGTCTCATTTTCTATACCACTTTGTCTTGTAGACAGGGTCATGGGGTGCCGGGGCCTATCCCAGGGAACTTTCATCGATTCATCGCAGGGCACACACATAAATATGAAGTAATAATTAAGTACACAAAGTCTATTTCTTTGGCGTGACAGAACTTTCCTTTTTGTTAAAACTGAATAGTTTCATATAAAGATATTGCCGTTTTCCAAGGTCGCTGGCTGACAGGTTTTATTGAGACTGACACAGCCTTGACTGAGGTTTTTGTGTGTTTTTCTTCCCAACAAAAACTGAATGTTACAGGGGAAAAACTTGCATGCCAGCAAAGAGGTTAGAATATCATATAACTGACCATATTTTATATAACAATAGCAATATACAATCATCCAATCCCACATGGAAGCAGCACCAAAACCAGAGAAAACTGCGATCATGGCCTGAGAGTTTCTGCTAGGCAGGTGGGTTTGATTATTTCAGAAAAAGATCATCCACTGGGATTTGCTCATACAACATCTCGTCAGACAGGCCAGAATGGGTTGATCTGACAGAAAGGTTGTTTACTCAGGGGTAGGTCAGTGGTTAAGGTGTTGGATTACAGCCTGGAAGGTCCCAGGTTCAAGGCCCACCACCACCAGGTTGCCAGTGTTGGGCCCTTGAGTAAGGCCCTTCACCCTGAAATGCTCAGATGCGTAATTAGATGGAAATGTAAGTTGCTGTGGATAAAGGAGTCTGCCAAATGTACTCAGTTTTCTTTTTAAATGATTAAGTGTGTTCTTGCCTGCCATGCGGAAGGCCCAGGTTCAATTCCCAACCGATGTCTAAACTACAGCCACTGGATTGGATGCAGTGCCAGTCTCAAGCCTGGATAAAATAGTTGTGTCAGGAAGAGCAAAACCTGTGCCAAGTGGTGTGTGTACTGAATCATTGTGTGCAGCAAAAAGCGTGGCAGAACATACTGCATGTCAAAGTCTGTGGGAACAGAGGACATGGGTTTCACAACAACTGGACAGGTGTAGTTTATTTATTTATTTTTTTAAAAAGTGGTCTTTTCACATTTTTGTTCATCATATGTATGACGTGTATACAGTCAAAAAAAGAAGGGTTAAATTGGTGTTATTTATGAACGCTAACGCCTGAACAGAAACATCCCTGACGTTCGAGCGCCCTCTATCGTACCGGAAGGAACACCCTGGCTTCAGCAGGCTCTTGGTCACGTGTCACAGTCTCCCCTGAGAGCACTTCCGGTGGTGTTTCCTGTGTTTGTAAACTGGGGGAAAAAACGACGAGAAACACTGCTCGCAGGGAAAACGGAAGGTAAATAAAAAGAAAGAAAGAAACGTATATGAATAGCGCGTTAACCCGAGCGTTTAGCAGCGAGGGGTTTGTTTCTGACAGACAGACTGAACAGGCTAAAGTGAGTGACGCCTGATAAACACACGCCCTGTTGTGTTGTGTTGTGTTGTTATGGAGGGGGTTGACCAGGACAGGACGGGACGGCCAGATCCCAAACTGATCTCCACTCGATTTATAGGGCACTAGACTGTTATACAGGAAATAAAAACAGGTCTGTAAGCCAGTAAAAGATTTAGCTCTTAGCTAGTTGTACATCTGGGGCACTAAAGCTTCACTAGATGTGACCTTTTCATTGCAGATCTGCAGCCTTAATGTATTATTATTGTCTGATCTGTACTGTGACATCACTGTGGCTTGTTTCATTCCTTTCATTACACTTGTACATATGCATTATTTCTTGTTTTGTTGTTGTTTATTGTAAGCTTGCTACCTGTCTCAGACATCTTTTTTTTTTCTTTTTAAATCATAATCACTAGGAACAGGAATCACCAGGGATCACCCGATACAATGTTATTCCGATACTTAGGTTTTCGACTTGTATTGCGATTCTTTACATTTCACAATTTTTAATGATTTTTTCCAGATTTTGTTACAATTCTAAATAAACTTCACAAATAGAAACAGGAACAGCACCATTTTACCACCTCAAACACAAAAATACATGAATTTTTAAATAATTGTTTTTTAATAAATCAGTTTTGGAGTCAATGTCTCGATACTTCAAATTCAAATTTTACTTGTCACATACACAGTCATACACAGTACGATATGCAGTGAAATGCTTAGACAACTGCTCGTGACCTAAAATAGAAGGCTATGAATAGTAAAGGAAATAAATTTGAAAATTAAAATATAGGGTAAAAAAAATAGGAAGAATAAAATAAAATATAAAAACTAAAGTAAAAAAAAAAAATAACTGTACAACAAAAATACACAATATAGAAATATTTAAAGAATGTATGAAGAAATATAGAACAATAAGAGCAGCTGAATGGGTAGGTATATATATATATATATATATATATATATATATATATATGTAATTTTTGTGTGGAATGGAGTTAGAATAAATGGTAATGAAAGTATGGTAATGTCCAGCGTTTGTGCAATCCACATATTTAAAGTGTCTAGTGCAGTGCAAAATATGCTTAAAAGTGATTTATTATGCACCTGAATAGATTTTTTTTTCTTCCCCATCTCTAAAATGTACTCTGATTTATATCATACATATTTGATTTCTGGGAAAGGTCTGTGAATATCCAGTTTTTCATTTTAGTCTGTAAAATATTTCATTGGTATTTTCTCCCAGCACAGTTTTCTAAAACCATGCCCTCTTAGAAGTAAAGCTGTAATGTTACTTTCCCAACACTAATTCTTTTGATATATCTATGTCTTTCCCCCCTTAATCAATTTAAAACGTTTGAGTATTTGTTTAGTTCGGTTATTTTGGTATTTTTCTTTCCCCATCCCATCCCGCACATTGGGCGACCCCTCGTGGCAGTACCTCAAAGGGCTGGGTTACCAACTCGACGACCGATTGTCATTCACATACTACAGAAAAATTTGGGAACGCAAATTAGCCAAACCTGCACATCTTTGGACTGTAGGAGGAAACCCACCAAGTACGGGCAGAACATGCAAACGGCATGCACACAGACCTGAGACAGGAATCAAACCCGACCCTGGAGGTGCAAGGCAGCAGTTCTAACCAGTACGCCACTGCGCTTAAATCATTTTACCATACACCATTAAAGCTGGAGAAAAAAATTTAGTCAGGTATGTATCGTGATTCTTTGGTGTCACTATTCATGATTCACCACACTGAACCCCAAATATATACAGGTTTATTTTTTTTACTTTTTTAATTTGTGTTTGCATTTAAGATGGTAAAATTTTGCAGTTTCTCTATAACCCTACAGGTGGAGTGCTTTAAACTGTTTACACACTGACAGCATCCACAGTGTGGTAGGAGTGAATAGTTTGTTTTAAATTGTAACAAAATCTGAAAATAAAAGTAATATCAAGTCAGAGTATTTATAAAATCGCAGTAAGATAACTATAGAATCGCAATACAAATTAAAGCGCCATTTAAGTATCATGATAATATCATATCAGGGGATCCCTGGTAATGCCCGTCCTTATAAACACGTGTGTGTGTAAAAAAAAAAAAAAAAAAAAAATATATATATATATATATATATATATATATATATAAATAAAATGTATATATGTTTATATATATATATATATATATAAAATCACAGATTTCCAGGTTTATTTGATTTGATGGATCTTCCTCAGTGCCATGTTTGGTACCTTTATCTCTAAGATGTTTATTAGGTGCTCCAGTTCCAGTTCTAGAGAGTCGGAACCCAGTACCCTCTGGTAACCTTGCTGCTTTGAAGACTCCAAACTGGAGTTAGAAAACATTGTCTTCACATTTTTTTCCCCTTGGCTCATACCCCTGCTGACTGTGTGTTACCTATGCATTCTCTCTGCCCAGTGTGACGCTCGCTCTCTCCCCCAACACACGCACACACATCACTGCGATGTCACAGCTTTCCAACAGCTCAATCCGAGAACACATGAAATGGGTCAGTGTCCTTCTTCCCACGTTATTTACATTTTCTGTAAACTGTTTTCCGTTTCATGTCACATGCTTTCGCTGTCGATCCTCTTGGGTCATAACCTGATTCTGCATTAACCTTCAACTGGAAATCCATTCAGCTTGAGCTGACAAAAGTCACTGCTCTGTAGTGGTCAATAAAAAGAAGAGAGAAAAAAATATATGAAATGTCACACCACCAGACTGTTATAACCGATATGTGTTTGTTTGTGTGTTTGTGTGTTGGCAGGCTGGCTTGCTGGGCTGTGAGGCAGTCCTCTCCAGTATGGCTCTGATGCAGGCCAGTTCTCTACCCAGCCATAAAAAGATGACATCTCCACTGAGCCAGAACCACAACCACAGTCACAACCAGGAAGCCCACAGCCACCACCACAGTCACATGGTGCTGCCATCTGGAGTTAGCTGTTCACCCATGGTAAGACCACCAGGAAATGATGGTTGCCTGTAAAATTAAACCACTTTAACAAAAACATTAAAGCAAGTCAGAGAACACAACAGCAAATCGAAGAACATAAAAAAAACCCAGCAAATTAGAAAGCACAACAAAACTAGCAACATACCAACAAATCAAAAAAATTACAAATATCAAATCCCTAAATATAATAGCAAACCAGAATGCTGGAAACATAACAACAGAACCAAGAACAAAACAGCTGTAGTAAACCTAAAAGTAAATTAAAAATGTAGTCGCAAATCGAACACACAAATGATAAACATCATCAAGGATGTAGAAAAAAACTCAACAGAAAATCTGAAAAAATGCAATAGCAAATCAATGACAAATCCACCAAAAAAACTAACAAACAGAAAACACAACAAAACAAAAGAAGTAACAAATCAAAAAACACAACATAAAAAATAAAGCACAATTAAGCAAAAAAAAGTAACATTAGATCAGAAAACAGAACAAAAACAATAAAATAACAAATCAGAAACTGACAAAACACTTAACAGCAAAACTAAGAACAAAACACCCGATCAGAAAACATAGCGGCAAAACTAAAAACAATATAACAACAACAAAACAAGCACATGAGCACAAATGCAAAACAAACAGCACAAATTAAAACACAACAGCAAATCAGAAAATGCAACAGTGAACAAAAACCACAACAGCAAATCAACTCAACATCATCATTAATAAGAACAACAAATTGAAAAAAGGGAAAAATGTAACAAAATCAGAAACAAAAATGTTACAGCAGAATAAGAAACACAACCAAACCAGTAACAAAACGACGAATAACAAACTCATAAATGTAAAAGGCCAGAAAGAGAATAAAAGAAAAGGAAAACAGTAAATTAGAAAATGCAACAAAAACAAAAAAAATCACAACAAAAAGCAAAAAACACAACAGCAAAGCCAAGAACATGACAAACAAATCAGACAACACAACAGCAAAACCAAAACTAAACAAAATGAATGCACTGGATGCACTTCCGCCCACACGCACACAAAACAACAAATAAGAAAATTAATAAAAATAAAAAAAACACACACACAAAAACCGGCCAGGGATTTAATAGGATTTTCTTGTGGTACATAGCTCATTAATAAGGAGGGGGAGTTCCACTCTTCACGGCTGCTGGAGGAGAAGGACATGCAGTCGAGCCAGAACGCTCAATCAAAGAAGAAAAACAGGAAGTCAGGAACACCAACCAAAGTGAGAGAAAAAGTGCAGGCAAGTAGCTGACGTGTGTGTGTGTGTTACACATTTCTCTCGTTGATGCTAAGTAAATCTTATCATTATTTTCTATTGGCGTGAATTAAAAAACATCAAATGATCAGTTCATTTACTGAGAATCATACAAAAACAGGTGGAGATACCTGAGCCAAGCGATGATGGATCCCTAAACTCCCAGGTGCAGAAGAACTTCATCTGCGAGCACTGTTATGGAGCGTTCCGCAGCAGCTACCACCTCAAACGACACATCCTTACTCACACAGGTGAGCTTCTCAACAGTGTCGTGTCACTTTCTGTTCGACCGTAGCACATCCTCTAAAACCCGCTCCAGGTTCTTCGAATTCAATTGGCGACAACGCTTATCTGCTGCTTTCTAAAATAACCAGAATTTTAATAAGACATCATTAGTGTTGATGTTAGTAGTTGATTGGTTAGTAGTTGTTTATATGGTGATGTTTTTTAGGGAGGTACGACCTAAGGAGTCTCTGAGTTCAGTTTGACTTTTTCAGAGTAGTATTGTTCATGTTTTCTGCTTCCACTCTAATGCATTTGTTCACTCTTCATCGCTAAGGAATAGAACTAGGGTTCTCAGTGTGCACTAAATGCACTGCATATGATTAGACCATATTCATATGAATAGCAATTTAAGAAAATAAATGAAAGCTTGTTACTGATATAGTGAATACTGACTAAAAACTATTAGATCTATTTATCTATTAGATAATAACTATATAAGATAATTTTTCCAAAATTCTCTTGTAATATATACAATATTTTTTAGTGTGTAAGTGAATGTGTGTGTGTGGAGGTGAAGAAGAAATGAGTCGGCCTTACCGGTTTCAGTGACAGAAAATGGCTGTTCCGGTGGTAAATAATCCTAATTTCAGAAAATCCTGAACAAAACCGATGCAATGGAAAACAGCTCTGAGACAAAAAGATTTTTTGATTTGAGATGTGGTATTAACCTGTGTTAGATATAAAGATCTTGAATGTGTGTGTAGGTGAGAAGCCTTTCGGGTGCGACATGTGCGACATGCGGTTTATTCAGCGCTACCACCTGGAGAGACACAAACGTGTGCACAGTGGAGAGAAGCCTTATCAGTGTGACCGCTGTCAGCAGGTCAGACACAAACACACAAGAAATGCATATGTCTGAACAAAGCCCGAAGTCTTAAGCTTTGTCTTAACTAAGATTGCTGCGTCACTAAAATGATCCTACATAATTTCTGTTCTTTCTCATTCGCAGAACTTCTCCAGAACAGACCGACTCTTGCGGCACCGGCGCATGTGCGTGGTCGGCATCCCAAAAGAGGAGAACACGTCGTGCTGCGAGGGGCGCTCATATTCACAGGAACCTGCGCAGCAGTCGTGGAGCCCCCTACAAGCCAACAACAGTAGCAGCAGCAGCAGTCGGCTTGCAGTTTGACAGTTTTTTAAGCTTCCGTTCAGCTCCATGTGAGCAAGGTGGACGCAGCACAGCACAGCCACCCGGGGACGCTTTACAGATCCTGGAAACACTGGGGAAAGACTTGCTTCTGACTCAGTCCCATCCAGATACTTTTTTTAAAGCTGATTTGAACTGAGAACCTGAGAGGAAAGGGATTTTTGTAGTATTTTCTATAGATGCTATCAGCCTCTTGGAGGGTTGGTGTAGTTTTTCCTTCTTTTTTTTATACACTGCACAGGCAATAACAAGACATGTAGAGGACCAAACAGGGGATTAATCCTATGTTTGATAGTTACTTTAAATGGAGATTGGTTTACACACACATAAGAAATAGAAAGTAACCGGAAATTTCTTCTTTTAAATTTCTCCACTGGGTTTTTTTTTTTTTGCCAGAATGATCAGGAATAAGTGATAGAGGTGCTAAACTGCAATGACCCTGCGTTTATACTAGCAAGAGACAATTCACTCGTATTGCTTGTAGTTCGTCTCTGTTGAGCACTAAGGTGTACGGCCACCTGCGACAGCCAGGGTTTCCCAAACCAGGGGTCATGTTATTTACAAATGGCGTCACAGGAGAAACTTATAATCTCCTCTCATGTGTAATTTATGTATTTTGAAAATTAGTATGAGAAATTTTAATCTTGGATTTTGCATCCTATTATTTTAAAATGTGACTGAGTTATATCCAGACAAACCGTGGTTAAATGAATAACTTTCATGTTTTTTTTCTCTCATCTAACACGCTATGCTATCGTCTACCTCTGCCAAACACACTGTGTTTAAGATCCAATACTGTATTGTTCTAGATCATTACAGCATATTGCCATAAGCTATTTGTTTTTATTATAGTTAGGGTTTGAATTTTAATTAATTCTTACATCACCTTCAAACCTGGTAAAAGTTCTGGTTTACATGCCAGCCTTCTGGATTTTCTAAATTAGTAAATACTTTTAAGTGTTGTTGTTAGTCTTTTGGTTGCTCCCGTTGAGGGGTCTGCTGTCGCGACCATTCGATCCGCACACAGCCTGACACAGCATTTACGCTGGATGCCGTTGCTGACGCAACCCTCCAGGCTTGGAAAGGGTTTGAGCACTGGGTGGGAATTGACCCCCCAGCATTTTTCAAATAAGGAGATCCACAATTCATCAGTGTGTTTATCATTGCTGTGTCTGAATCCATCAAATATTTTTACAGTTTGATATGGAGACCTGATGGATTAAATCAATCAGCTTGTCAGATTTCGATTTCGATTCTGAATTAAATTGCAGTGGCCAGCAATCAAATTAAGTTGACAGTCTTCCTTGTGATTCTCTGCGTTAGTTGTCAGACATCATATGTGCCCCCCCCCCCCTCTATTTTTTTTTTTAATTTGGCTGCATGAACAAGGATACCGCTTCTGTGTGGGTACTGCGGTTTAATCTAGGCTCCTCATCCAGACAGCTAACTGTATATTATATATCTGTAATAAATCAATTAAAATGGTCAAGCAAGCCTTTGGGATGCAGAAAATTCATAATGTCTATTTAGGTTCAATGGCTCAAAACGTTTGAGAACCCCTGGCGTACACTCACCTGCGATAAAAAAACAACAACTACGTTTTAAGGCCAGTCATTAAATGCAAACTAAATAATTATACAAAAAGTGTAAAAATTTGATGTTCAGTTTCTGTTAAATGCTGATTTCTGACTTTTTTCTCAAAATTCTAATTTTTTTTTTCCATTAAAATCTTAACTTTAGAATCTGAATTTTGACATTTAAATCAGAATTCAGACTTTGTTGCCTCAGAATTTTGGGATTTGTCTCAGATTTCCGCCTTTTTTTTTTGGACTTTAAAATCCAAAATCTAAGACTGAAGTCAGATTTCTAATATTAAAGTCAAACTTTGGGGTTTAAAGATAGAATTCTGGGTTTAATGATAGAATTCTGAGGAATTATTCAAGCCAGTCATTTGATTTTTTAATTATTTTTTTTTTAATCCTAGTTTAGAACAAGTCATGGTGCATAAAACGTACAAAAATAATTAGCGGGCTGTTGCTTTGTCATTTGCTAGTTTAAACACAGGGTAAAGCTCGCTCACCTCATTTTTTGTTTCTCCAATAAATTCAGTGTTTAGCAGAGATTAGTCTCATAAACCTGTAGAAGGAGTTGTTTTACACTTCACCATGGCAGTTTCATTATGCTGAGAGTGAATAAAGAACTAGTCCACTGTGATTCAGGTCCTCATTGAAATGCATTTTTGTATGTTTATGTGCATAGAACTGTTACTCCGAGACCAGATTAGAAATGTGTGAACTTGTGTGTAATGTTTTTTTTATAATTATTATTATTATTATTATTTTTTCATTCATGATGCTGATAATTGAGTACAGTTTTCTGAACTCGAACACTGGATCATTCAGCCCAGAAATAAGGCTAACAGTATATGTGCTTTTAGCATTTAGTCATTTTTCTGTTTGAACCAATAGTTTCTTAGACAGCCAGGTACTACAAACACTGAACACAGACTACATGCAGATCTTATGTGCTAAATCTTAGTTTATTTTGTAATTTTATATTATCGTTTTATTCATAGTTTTTAGACTGCTACAGGTGTTTAAACTAGTAGCTATGTTTTATAACAAGTAGATTTGCATGAAACTCTTCTTGTTTTTGGAACATCTTGTATTGTGTTTGTTAAAGAAATAATTTTTTTTTTTTTGGTACCCATTATTTTTTTTATGTATTTTTATCATCCGCAAAAAAAACATGCACACTAAAATCTTTCTTACCCAGCTAGGCACAGCATAATGAGTTCAAATGTGTTTTTGAAAAACAATAAATTTATTTCTTTTTTCAGAAGTATGCGTTGGTTTCATTTTATTATTGATTAAGGACGTATATATTTTTTCTTTGTTGAGTTGGTGTAGTTATTTTAGTTGCCAGCAGGAGGCACCACACACCTAATTCAAGTTCTATCAAAGGTCTCTGTCTATCCATCTATTCATCTGCAAATGTTTGACTTTAACCTCTAAAAAGGGTGCCATGGGCCTGTGATGATTTGCTGCCCATTACTACAGTTTATGACATATTCCAGTGACCTGCTGCAGCATTTTCGGGAAGCATCTTAGAGATCCACAAAAGGGTCGTGAGGTCATTCTAAGGATTCTTGTGCCAGTGGATTCGCTACTTAATGAAGTCATGTCTACATCTCTGGCAATGCTTGATACTAATCTCTGGACCAATTAAGTCTTTGGATTAGTTGGCTTCAAACGAATGTCTTGTCGAAGCATTAACGTTGACTTTCGGTACAGAGGCTAGTTAATGAGGTGTACAGTACGGACATGATGGCTGGAAAGCTGGATAAATGAACATACTGTAATGAGTGTTCTGGCTTCAGGATTGTAGAGAGCTTTATGGATCCTTTTTCTCACTGATTTACAGTGTGTGTGGATGGGCAAGCAATTACTGCAGTGTCTTCTTTATGATGAGTACAGTGATGGGACAGAAAGAACAGGGGGTCGGGGGGTGGGAGTGCGGTTTCTACACACAAACCTTACCAATCATCTAATGCAGGAGTGTCTGATGCATACCTCAGCACTGTAATGTAACCTCATCCGAACCTGTTACGTTCAAATGTGTCCATAACACTGCTGTCTCCTAACTAATAAGTCGTATACAGCCTCTTAGAGCTGACTCGATGGACCAAAGAGTCTATTCCAGGGTTGTCCCATTCATCTACTAAACAACACTTTTAGCTCAGCTCAGTTCAGCTCGGTGTCCACCTTGGAAATTTGCTGTGCGGGATGACTGAACAAGAACAGGGACAAAAAATAGAAGACAAAACAATAAAATTGTCCTTAAAAAGGTTTAAAACAGTTAAGAAAAAAGACACAATTTTTAATAAACATATTGTGGTAATATGAAACATATTAAACCCGATTTCTCCCAATAGTACTAAAATATCCAGTTCTAAAACCCTCTAGCTGTTTGGTCAGAATGTGTTGATTTGTGTTGAACAGTTTGAGTTTCAAAGTGTGTATTATTCGCTTGTTTAATATGTTATCATTTCTATAGCAACAACTGACACAGATTTTTAAGGAAGACACTGTATATAAACCCGGGTTTGATTCCATAACGATTCAGCAAGTGCCCACTGGATGCAGTGCTGGTTCCAAGCCCGAATAAAATAGGAGGGATGCATCAGGAGGGGCATCTGGTGTAAAACCTGTGCCATGCTTGTGTGTGGCCCAAAAAGTTCTGCTGTGGTGCGAACTGCTGAAAGACTAACAACTATTTGATAGTTTTGATATATTCAGTACTGTCCTAGAATGTAGAAAATAAAGCACAAAAAGAAAAAAGACAGGTATGTCCAAACTTTTGACTGGTACTGTATGTTTAGTGTGGATGCAAGGAGACTGTCGGCGTGTTGTAAGAATCATAGGTAAACTTTAAAGTCATCAGGACAGAAAGCTTTCCAGTTTCTTAGTAAGCTGCATAAAAGAGAAAAATGAAGAAACAAATGTTTTTTGGGTAACGCAACATGGGCCATAGCAGGGTCCTATTAAATTCGTGAACATTTCACAATTAGCAGTTAAACAAATAGCAATTAAACAGTGTGACATTGTTCTTTCTTTAAATAAAAAAAATGACATAATTGGTAAAAATTCTTAGCTAGATATTGTACTATTATTGTGTATTATAAGCATTAGCTCATCTTAATCTTAATGTTGTTAAAATCTAACACATTGATTTTTTGTTGTTGTTGTTGATTGTGTTACAAAAATGTTTTTCATTGTTTTGCCAGTGGTGAAAAGTAATTTAACATCTTTCTGGGGAAAACGTGTGATACCTCAGAAAAAATACCTCAGAATTATAAATTTTGTTCGGTGTTCTTTTAAATCAAAGCTGCGTAAGTTGTATGGTTTGTTCTTTACTGTTAACAACCTATTTTTTAGTTAGAAAATATTAGTTAGAACTTGAATATTTTAATTCATTCAGTCCCGTCTAACGGCTAACTAATGTGCTGCATGGCGTGTGCTCTAGCTAGCTAAAGGGAAAACATTTACCACACAACGCAACGAGGGACAGGTGAGTGAGGGAAAGCAAAACAAAAACAGCGATTTGATGGCACTCTTGCTTGTGATTTTTACGTTTGTGCTTCGTACTTGCATATTCCCGCCATGAAAAGGAACACTGGGTACGGACCTACCCGAGCCAACAGACTGCGCGCGACCATCTGTCACTTTCCCGCCAGCGCGCGCGCACGTTAATTATTGGAGGTGTTGCGTGCGCCAGCTATCCTCATTAAGATTTCACTCTCGCTCTCGTGTGTCTCAGGACACAGCTGCACACCAAGTACTAACACAGTCGGGCTCCAAAATGATGAAAATGAAATATTAATAAAGCGTCTGCTTTTTCCTTATGAAAGCTCCAGGCTCTGAGTAACAAGTAATCCAGTTCCATTTTAGAGACATTTCATACTGATATTCTAATTATGAGTGTGTGTGTGTGTGTGTGTGTGTGCGCCTACCAAAAGTCCAGTAATTCCAAAATTGCGGTAATTACACAAGAAAAGCAACGATATTGGTATGTTTCATGAATGAAAACTTTTTTAATGATCAGATCAATTAATCAAAGTCATAGAGCCTGCTCCCAAGGAGGCCTCCGAGTTCTTCTCAAGCCTGTTCTAGGAACCATCCATTACATCGAAATTGAACATCAAAACAGGATGATTTTGGTGCTAGGGATTTGATTTTCTTTCTTTTTTTTTAATGTCACTCAAAAAGAAGCTAGCAATAAATACAGGAGAAGATTAATTATCCAGCCCCAATTCTCTCCTGACCTGGATGAGTCCTGTCACCAAAACCACACTGTGACGCCGGGGAATTAAAAGCAGATCCTGCAACCCACACACAACCTTATCCAAATAATTCATACATATTCATGCGTAATAAACAATTAAAATGCTTTATCTGCGGCGGTTTTCACTGACTGAGCCCTCACACGGTGTGAAAAATAAACCTTGGAAATGATGAATGACACCCTCATTCTGTCATTTAAAAAATTTCCTGGTCTCCTTGCAAAAAATATGATTGATTCAGCTAATATAAACGGTCCTTTGTGTTAATGTAACAACACATTTAGGCCAGGAAATGAAACGTATCTATATAAGCATTGAGAATTTACATGGTTGGGTTAACACCATGTTTGCTTGGCAGATTTCTTTCATCATCTCATGGAAAGTTTTCCAAAAGTCCTTCATGTTCAAATCTTGTCCATTTGAATGTTTGTCTAGAACTGCCTCTTGCCTTTTTGGGATGGAAACCCAAAGCATCAGGCTGACTCAAGCTGACCAGCGTCTCATCGAGAAAGATTTATCTCACTCATGAGCCATCCACATTCCCTGTGACAGGACAAACACCCCGGCACCCTGCCAACAGCATAAAAATCACTTTCCGAAAGAGGCATTTAGCCTCGACAGATACATTAACAGGCGGCGGTCCTGTGTCACCCCATCAATCTGCAGCTCGTTGGGGACCCGACGCAATCCCAGGGCCGCACACAGATCGCTCCACCCAGGCAGGCGCATCGCTCCCATGGGTTATGTCCCAAATCCTACTCCACTCCTTCCTGCTAGGTCATGACTTCTCATGTAATCTAAAGGGGTCTTTGGGTTTAATTTTCAAGGCCATGCAGAGGACCACTCTAAGGAAGCCATGAAAAAGGTCATGACATGGTGTTGTGTTTTGGTGTAATGTCTCAAATAGAGAGGCATCATAAACATTTATGAGATTTATCAATCAACACTGAAATGGAACATCGTGCCAATGGCTGGACATGAGAACTGATACAGAGCTGGGGTCACTGTGCCTAATAGTCCACTGTGTAACTGAGGAACTAGGCTATGCCGCACAAAAATAATGGAACATTTAATCAGTGTAAAGAATATACAGTATGTAAACCTAAACTTTTCTATTTGATCAGGTTTACAGTATTATTTAACAAGTTTAAGTGAAGGAACATGATTTCTTATGCTCCTAGAACCACTCAGGACTCAAAGAGTCCTGGCATATGCCCCGTACCATCAGGGAAGAATAATTTCACAGTTCAGATAACCTGTATATTCAGTACATGCAGGTCATCTGCTGACTTTATTTTATTGCCAGATAATTTTGCTAAGCCTAAATCTGAGCAACTAAAGCAAAACCAAATTATAACACTGCCCGCACAGGTTTGTACAGTTGCCACTATGGCTGAGTGGTATTTCAATTCATGCACTTTCCTTATTACCCTGACGCCCGCACTGCTCCGAAATAGGGTCAATCTGGACTCATTGGACCTCATGAAGTTTTTTTAATTCTAATTTTTATGCTCTTATGCAAACTGAAGCTTTTTTTCTAAATAGACTTATTAACAAGTATTTTTTTCCTATGGTTACACAGCTGTTTATACACCAAAATGAAATATAGTAGCATCTTCTCCATGAATACAGAAAACATTTTCTGACAGCGTTGTTTAAGAAATGCAAAGCTACTCACTGCATCAGTTACAGTTAAAAGAATTGTTGACAGCTGAAATATTAATCACCGCAGAAATTATCTAATCAAGCCCTTTTAGTATTTTATCATTTAAAACCAAACACTGACTGTTCTTTTTCAGCCAAGCAGTGTATTTTACATCTATAATTAAACTGATCAAAACAATAAGTTTATTATTATTATTATTATTATTTGGGCGTTTAAGAGAAATCCTAATTGGCATTATTTCTAAACTTGTTCTTGAGTTATTTAGATTCCATTAAACTCATTCAGTTTCAGTGACCAGTCAAACAGGTTACTAACTAAAAATGTAAAGTAAATAAAGCAACTTTTCTAATGACGAGTTGTGATTTCCACCACTGTAACAGACTGTGTAAGACAATCGTGCAACCCCTGCGTGTACTTGATGGATCCCGTTAGAGAAGCTTTCTTTTAGAGAATATTACATGGGCATGATTTTCACAAACCTTCTGATAGTTAGACACGAACAACAGTGCAGTTTTCCTCCAAACATGTAGGTCTTACTAGTAATGAAGTAATGAATATTACATTATTTGCTTGCCTAATCACTTTTGTTCTAAATTACACACCGTCCAAATTATACACTGGGTGTTTTGCCTAAAATTGGAGGTGTGTTATTGGTTTAACAACCTTATAAACCCAAGAATGATTTCAGGTCCCAAATTGTGAACATGAGCGGGTGTTTTTTCCTGGGACAGAGACTACCACTAATGAAACTAATTAAACCAACAACGATTTAGGTCTCCCCAACCTTCTATAAGCACCTGGTGAGCAACAAATGTGCTCCTCTGTTTGCAGATTTGATTCCATGCAGCCTGATTTGCTTAGAAGAATGCTGTGCGGTGCGAGAGCAACTACACAATCTACCGCCGACGGAGAGAGATGCAGGGGCAGACTGGTTCACGCGGCGACCTGGTTTCCTGATGCCTGTCTCTAGACGCTGTACAATTATTATTTTGACATAGGGGAAGGGCTTAGTATGACTTCTCTCTATCTCCTTCTCTCTCTCTCTCTCTCTCTCTCTCGCTTTCTCACACTGCAATTTTCCACATGAGCAGGCCAAGAGTAGAGCGAGCTGAGCATGCTGTGTGAATCCTTGGGCCTTGATGAAGAGCAGCAGCCTTGCTGCTTAGCCGAGTCGTTTTGACGGGTCACAGCTGTGACAAGGGTTCGCGCAGGTTTCCAATGAACTCTTGAGCAATGAGCTGTCAGCCCTGTGCGCTGATAGACAGTTAAAAGCTAGGAGAAGGTAGGCTCACATGGTCCCTAGGCCAAAGTGACTTTGGCAGTTCGCCTTAGCTGATCAGCTTAGCGATACGCTGATTTATAATCGGTCGTTTGGATCGCTTTGAAGAGATATGAAGCATATGTTAGGGGCAATGCAAGGGCAGGAGGGATAAACAGTGTTTCTGGATCCGTGTTCATAAAGAAAAAAAAATCCTTTCAGTAGAGGCACTAATCTAGGGATCAGGTTCTTCCGCAGGTTTATCTGTGATCTGAGGCATCCAAATAGCTCCCAGCTTCTCAGATGCTTTATGAAGTCCAGGTCTGATGTATTTTAAAGATATGTTTAGGATTTCTTAATTTAAGGCTTTGGGGCTTTCTCCCACACATCATGAATACCTATTGAACTTCTAAGAGCTGATAATAAACAGGAAAGAAATGGACCGGGAAAGCTCAATGTTTTGCTTAATTTTCAAAGAATCTGTTGAAAACTGTCATTTTTCAAGTTAAATCGTGGCGCAGTAACACACACAGCACTCTCTCTTCTCATGCGCATATACACAGAGATATAGTGAAGATTTATGTGACAGTCAACTAATTGCGTGCTGCCATTTGTCTTGAGGAACCGTCACCTGATCTCCACACAAGCAGTTCAGAAATGCAACCGCAAGACAGAACTAGGCGTAGCAAATACAGCCATTTAGTACAGTTACAATACAAACATGAGGCTACAAATCTAGTTTAGATGCTTGAGGTATTATAAATGAAGGACAGTTGAACATCATGATGATGAAAGATGTAATGTGTAGTTTGAGTGTTAGAATTTGACAATTATTATTTTAAACGGCTAAATAGGCATAACCAAAATGTCCTGGGGGAGAAAAGATTATCCAGGAAAAAAATATGGTGTGTGTGATAAATTGTATTCCTGTATCAAAGTATTATAGAATCAATCATACATAGTAAAGTACATATATAAATAAATGCATTTTTTTATGTTCTTTTTATTGATTTCATAAAGTACATAATGATTTTATTTTTAAATGTTATTTTAAATATTATATTTGATTGTATAGGTATGATTTATATAGGAGACTTATATTAATTCTGTTTATCTTGCTTAGGTGATCATTATTTAGTGTCATGTTGTGTATACAGTAAGTGGTCTTGCATTGTCTCAGTAAAGACATTTTTAAGCACTACAACACCGAGCGCATGTGCATTGTGAAAAAGATGTTATATTTAGTTCATAGTCCATAAGTAGGGAATACATTTCTTTTACCTTATATGCTGTAAAATTGATTCTACGATTCTATGATTGATTCTTACTATTAAAGCAATACAAGCAACAAAAACAATATTGTTTTTGTTGCTTGTATTGCTTTAATAGTAAGAATAGTTAGTATACATATAACTGAGTAGGCCTCAATATCTAAGTGTTATTATTTCACAGGTGTATGGTATGGTATGGTATGGTAGCATCATATTGTGCATGCCAAAACCTACTTTCCACTCTGGTGGGCAAAAAACCCTTAAAATTCAGGCATTTTGTGAACTAATGTGAGCATGTCTACAACATCACAGACGTTAATCAGACGTCTATGTGTATAAGTGTGATACGCAGGGCAAAGAGTACTTTACACCCAACCTTGACTAGGACCTGGATAAGGAACCATTACTCTGTGGCATTTTTCTACCTCTGACTGAATGACTAAATTTTTTTTATCTTGTAAAGAGTGAACACATCCAGAGGTCTTTCCCAAGCAGACAGGGAGGCGTGCAGAATGTTTTTTTTTAGTTTGGGTGTTGGAAAAGGGATGTTTTTTCTAAAGTAAATGCGCGAAAGTGCAGAGAAGCAAGAATGACTCCTGGTTTAAATCATCTAGCCATGCTTTTCTTTTTTTTTCATTCTTTTTCTCCCCCTCCCTCTCTCTGCCTTTCTCATTGCTTCTCTCATGAGATCAGGAATGTAGTGCACGCCCTGCACCTTCCCTCAGGGAGAAGGCTTTTTAACGATTGAAACCTGACACCATTTCTGCGTCCCATAAGCAACTGTGCTGTAACTCACATCAAAGGCACCCGGCGTCAAATCACAGCACGGCTGTAAATCCACCTGTCACTCTCCGACCAATCCGGAGGCAGCATTAAATCAGCCCTGTCATGCTCGCGGCCAATGGCAGAGCGACGGTAGTAAATCTGTCAGGCCAGGGTCTGTTAACGGGCACCATGGTGCAGAAGGGGGAATCCGCAGGGAGGTGGGGTAGCAGAAGTGAGAGAATATGAGAGAGAGAGGGAGAGAAAGATGAGGTATGGGGGATGGGGAGAGGGGAAGATGGAGGAAGGTAGAAGGACAGAAAGAGGTTGTAAGCTGTGCCACCAAAATGCAATATCCTTCCTTCCATCTTTTCCTTTATCCTTTTACTAACATGAATCTAAATCAAATCAGTTAGCGCTGAGGAAAGGCATGCACATGGGAAAAGAGAGCACATGGCTGCCCCAGGGCTTCATACTGAATAAATAGCACCCTGTAAAAAAAAAAAAAAAAGTCGTAAAGCTTTATAGCTATCACTGCTATCTGGTGTTGTGTGTCTGTTATTATGGGAACATTTCACATTAGACTTTCATCACTAAATTTGATCTGCATTAAGAGCTAGGATATAGAGTAACTGACTAAGCTACTTGTTGCAAGAGCTATTAATCTGATAAGAGTATGGATGATACGATAATTCCCATCTTTATTGGTTTTAAGGTCCTGGGCCAACAGTTTGGAGTGTAAACCCTTGAAACTAATCTCCACCCTAAAAGGCATGCTCACATGCTCAGAGCGAAATGTGCAAGAGTGGCAGCCAGATGTTCTCACGCATACAAGCGGCCAGGCCTGGGGACAGCAGCGTGTCAACGTAGCACAGCAGGACAGTCTCAAGGATCTGAAGAGATTTCCTTTTCTTCCTAAATCATACAGGGTGTCTTTTTTTTTTTTTTTTTTTTTAAGCGAGGCGGTTTCACCGGCGGTTAGCAGTTGGAAGCTCGACTTTAGCCTGTTTTCAATAAGGATCCAGTGCCAAAAATTGTGACTAATAGTGCAGGCAGAACCGAAAAATAGAAATATCCAAACACGCTTTTCGACATGTGCACCAGCCTGGCTGATGGATGTGGCATAGCTTTGTCTTGAATTTATGTGCTTTTTCCCCTCCAAATGCCCATTCTGTATGCTTAAATGTTGAAATCTAGCCGAGGAATAACATCTTATTCTTTTTTAGGAAAAATCTCGAAACCATGATGTGTTGTATAGAAATGTTGTCGAAGTTAGAAGCAGCTATTTTCCTGTCAAGACATTTCAAGGAAGATTAACTGTCTTGGCTGTGTGTGTGTGTGTGTGTGTGTGTCCTAAAGGCAGAGAAGAATGCTACTTTAACATGTAATTATTTACCCTTATAATTATTGTTTTAATGATGAAATAAAGTCATTTAGTCACGATATTCCACTGCATTTTTTTATATAATTTATTTACAATTTGAGTGAGTGTCTATGTAGGCACGTACATTTTTAAAAAGCATGTGAATTTGAGGCTGAGTTCCAATTGGATTCTTTTAAATCATCCTTGTCCTTGGGGTACATTCCTGTGCACCCTGAACCCTCTCACTTTTGTTCTCAGCGAATCAATATTGTTATTAAATATTTGCCTCACGTGATTGGACCATTCTCAACGAGCCTTATTACAAGTCAGCAGATTGTTAGTTAATGTATTGAATAGTGATTGACGTGGAAGCCAGCTAAATATGAGAGAAAATTATGTAATTTCTTTGCTAAAATACCCCTTCGCAAGGCGATCGGACGAAGAAAGAAAAAAGGTAAAATGCTTGGACCAGATAGACCTGATCTTCTAATTAAGCAGCAGTCAAGTGATCATGGCCAAGCTTACACTCGTTGCTTTCCCAGCACTTCTTATGGCTATTTACAGGCGATTATTACATTTTTATTTTGTTTGCGACCCCGCCCCCCCCCCCCAAAAAAAAATATATAGTCATATGTAAAACTTTGTGCCCCCTTTTTTAATTCTGATCTTTTAATTCAAATTCAATTATTCTCTGTATTTGGCAAATAGAACAAACAACAATTTGTGCCATAATTAATTTAACAAAAATTAAGCCAAAAGTGAAAGCAAAAAGGCATGTGGGCAGTACTAAGCCCTAAACCCCTATTATTTAATAGCTTGAAGATCCTTTAGAAGCAACAACCTGTATGACGTTATCAGTCTCTCAGATCATTGTTGACCCAATTTAGAACACATTTTAGCAGTTGGATAGATGCACTTACATTTGCCTCAAAAATATTCTGGTATGCAGACGAGTTCATGGACAATTCAATGGCTGTAGGGTGCAAAGCTCGGATAATCACTCCTCCACCAGTGTACTGTCATGGAATTAAACATTTTGCATACTCACTGAGGCCTGTAAAGTAGAGGCACTGGTGGATCAGTGGTGGGTGTTTCACCTGCCATGCGGAAGGCATGGGTTCGATTCCCAGACAGTGCCCAAATACCAGCCACTGGATGCAGTGCCGGTCCCAAACCCAGGCCAAATGGAAGGGTTGCGTCAGGAAGGGCATCCGGCATATAACCTGTGCCAAGCTTGTATGTGGTGACCCCTTGCTGAAAGACTAACACACAGTGAGGCCTGTAAAGATGTAGCCCTTTTGCTGTTCTGTATTTTTCTGAGCATTGCACGGTTTCATCTTGAGGTGAATGTGCTGGGACGTCCACTCCTGGGAAGATTGGCAACTATCTTGAACGCTCTCCACTCGTGAATAATCTTTCTCACTATAGAATGTTGAAATCCAAATTGTGTGGAAATTGTTTTATAACCCTTATCAGATTGATGTGCAGCAACAATTGCTCTGTAAGACCATTAAAACCATTGCTTATGTCTTTTCCTCTTGGCATTGTGTTAACACATACCTGAATGGTCCAGACCAGCAAACTGCCAAACCTTCTGCTTTTTTAGAGGTCAATTAATCAAGGGCTGATGATTAGCAGGTCCTGGCTGCTACTTCCCCTCTTAAATCCTGTGGAAGCATTAAGGGGGTACTTATTATATTTTTATATATCTTTTTGGCTTCATTCGTGTTAAATAAATTATGACATGATAAAAAAAAAGACACATGTTGTTTGTCTGAGGTTGTATTTGCCTAACACTGATACTCGCTATGATCAGAAGATTTTTGATTATGTTAAAAAAGGAAAAACATAGAATGAAACGGTGAGCACTCAGTTTTATCTATGACTTTATAAATGTTGAAATATACATTGCCCGAAATGTAATTCCTGCTCTTTAGTTGCATTACTTTCTAGAGTTCTGAACGTGTAAATCCACGCACAACAAAATAGTGTCGTATTGATTTTGATTGCCATTGGTATCAAAATCATATAAAAATGAAGGCTGTTGTGTTGAGAGCAAAATGGCTTTCTGAGTTATAGGTGATTCAGAGAAAAGCAGCAGCACTGCTTGTTGTTTTTGGTCTCCTCAGCTTCCGAGCTGAAATGATTTTTTTATTCGATAGGAATCCGTAAATGGCCCCGGTGAGGGTGTGTGCCGCTGTAAAGCATGTCAGGTTGTGCAAGGCCTAGCATCTGTGTGTGTGTGTGTGTGTGTGTGGCTCAGCAGTGGGACTAGTAAAACACCCTCTGCCATCTTATCTCCTGAAGGCCTCGTGCACGTCCACAGCTTCCCTTTCTATCCGAGCTGCTCTTCATTATGATCTATTTCCTTGACCTAAATTCGTTTATAACAAAAAGCAGGGTTTGTAATCTTCTACCATTTATCGTAGCAGTCCTGTTTGCACAGCTTTACCCACAGAACTGTGTTTGTGTGTGTTTGTGTGTGGCCTTGACTATGGTGATCCATTCCAATCATTGTGATCTCTCTTTTCTCTGGACGCAAATCAGGCTCATTGGCATACACACCTAAACACTTCTTTTAGCGCGCTCATAATTGTAATCTATTGACCATTACTCACTTATGTATAGCCACTGGTAACACAACACGGGCAACCACACATGCTCGGTGCATCTATCAATTCCAGGCCACAAGCCTAGATGTCCTTGACAACTTTATGGCGTGTTATGTATAACGTGTCAAGCTGCGGTGTTTTATTCCATTATGCCTGTTACTCTATAATTAATCTAAATTTTTTTTTTGCCTTTTATATGGCCGTGCCACTGTAATTAGGAGATGAAAAGGGAGTAGCCGAACGCCTGCAGGTGCCATCAGGTGCCCGAAACCAAATCGGTGTCCTATTCCTCAGCTGAGAATATACAGGCTTCACAGGCTTTTATTTGTAAAGACGTGAATTGACTTGTGGGAGAGGAACAAGAGGAAAATCAGTACTTATACAATTACAGTGTTGATTTGAATTTTGAACAAAAAAAACAAAAACCCTGACCCTCATTATTTGAATAAACCTCAAGTAAAATAATCAAGTGGTCTGTTATGGGTATGCAAATCATACCAGACACAGGTGTTATAAATCATATACCTGTCTTTTTAACCAAATCATTACAACCTAGTTTACATTTACATTTAGGCATTTGGCAGACGCTCTTATCCAGAGCGACTTACAAAAAGTTCTAGTTCTAGTACATGTGCCTGCTCCGTCTTAAAATAATTCTGCTGGAATGTGAGTATATCATCTTATAAATTGACAGATGATGATTAACAGCAGCTCTGATTCTACAGTTGTTCCCGCAGTAATTTAAAGCACAGGAGTATATTAATGTGCCTTGGAGATATTAGACTAGATGGATAGAATACTAAGAACAAACTCGTGCTCTTGATTATAGCGATGTTTGCTTTTAATGATATTAAACGCTTTTAAGGACGGAATCTCCAATGTCACCGCTTTGTTCGGCGGATTGCTGCGGTGTAAGAGGAATAAAACATATCATGCGCTGTTATAGGAAAATAGGAGGCACGGTGGCTCAGTGGTTCGATTTGTCTCAGGATCTGTTGCGTGTCCTGCCAGTGCCTGGTGGGTTTCCTTCAGGTACTCCGGTTTCCTCCCGCAGTCTAAAGACATGCAGATTAGGCGTTCTAATTGGTGTTCGCCCATAGTGTGTCTGTGTGTGTGCCCTGTGATGGGTTCCCACCCCGTCCAGGGTGTACCCCGCCAAGTCTCCAGGCCCTCTGTATACAGGACAAAGTGGTATAGACAATGAGTGAGTGAGTGTTATAGGAAAAGAATCAGTCTCAGGGTGGTAATTTTAGCTCCACTGTACCGCATCATTGATTATTTTCTCATAACATCATGCCCGTAAGTGTTATATTTTCTTACTTACTGTACTGTATATATCTGCCTTTCTCTCTCACACACGCACACAAAAATCTTATATCACACTCATCACTAAAATCGAAAAGTTATACGATGGTCAGCAGTGAAGTTGACGTCTAGTCAATACTTCATACTTGTCCTGGGCGTCCTGCTCATATCTGCAGCAGCGGTGGCTCGCTCCTATCGAGCAGTAAATCACCTCCCTATGAAGGAGCTACTCCACTTAATCGGTGGAGGAAATTCAAGTGCTGAAGGCTCTATCCTGTTTGAAATAAAGCCCTGCAAAAGTCTCTACACGCCTCAGCAGCCAAGAGAATGGAGTTTTGCCCCTCTTTCACGTGAATACAAGGGAATTATTAAAGACAGATCAGAAAAAGGAGAGTATATTTAAAAAAAACAAAAACATATAAGGCCAGAACGGAGACATTGTTCTTGAACTAAAGAAGTGTTTCAGGATCAGACTGTAAGCTCAATAGTAAATGAAAGCTGGTCTGAGAACAGATGCCTTTTTTTTCGGGAGGGGGCTCTATGTGTATGTTCCCAGGCCATTAATGGGGTCGAGCACATCAGCATGAGTGGTCTCATGTCACCTCCAGTCCCCAGGTTTACATCATCACAGCATATCTATAACACACAGCTTGTCTTTGGCATTACTCCAGGGACAAGCTTTCATTTGCATAGAAAAAAGGGAGGGACATGAAATTTTCAACCTTCACAGCTGGTGTTTGTGACACTAACATGTAGAGCAGATTCACCCATGAGATTTCAACACAAAAGAGCTACTACACTTATCGCCCGACTCCCCCGCCAAAATTTTTTTTTATAAATATTATATAAAATTATATATTTTAAAGATTTAAATTATCATTTCCTTTAACCATGGTCCCAAGTTAAATTGTAAAATTCTTTATGCATTTTATAAATATACATAATGACTGCATTAATATATAA
This sequence comes from Clarias gariepinus, assembly GCF_024256425.1. Lineage (NCBI taxonomy): Eukaryota > Metazoa > Chordata > Actinopteri > Siluriformes > Clariidae > Clarias > Clarias gariepinus. The sequence goes on along the minus strand of NC_071121.1, from coordinate 23,289,752 downwards.
CTACTAAATTTTTTAATTTTACTAATTTCAAGTTTGAAGTGGTCTTAATATTAAGCAATAATTTCAATTGCTTCCTGATAAAACAATTTTAAATGCATAACTAATACTAAATATTCTTCTATTATTTTATATACAATCATTTTATAAGTAGATATAATAAATGATATTTAATATATTTGCACTAGATAACATATTTCGTGCAGTGTGCTGTGCCTCCGAACTTGCACCAGAAGATGGAGCTCTTAACCAGCTTCTGAGTTCGACACATGTAAGGACTAGTTTCTGTTTCAAGTATTTAGCGCAAGACTTAAGAACAAAAACATGAACCATATAATTTGTTTAAAAAAAATTCAAGACAAACTGGAATACTGCCGCAATGATGAAACAGTCATTTTTATTTCAATCATAAACATGGACATGGAAAACAGCAGGAAGTGTTGATCACTGGAATGTACTTGAATCACATTTGTCTCTTACACAGCCTCGTGTGTGTGATATTTCCTCAAACACACTCTCGGGATGGAATAATTAGAAAGTTTCCGCAGAAATGCAGACGTTAACTTGCTTTTCGGCTAGATTACTAAAGAAAAATGGTTCACGTGACGACGACGGTGTCGTCACGCTGTATCTGCAGCACTTTAACGTGATAACCGAACCCAAGTTTGCATAAAACATTATGACTCTATTTGTTCCTATCTTAAGGTGTACAAAGAGTGTTCAATGTTTGTTTTTGTCCTTTAGGATAGCCTACAATCTCACAGCAAGGGGGGCGAGGGGGGGGGGGTAAAAAGGCAACAGTAATGACAGGAAGTGATGAGGATGAATGCACCGTCGTCTTGGTGGAAGAAAGGAGCAGGTGAGATCTATCGTAGGAGAGACCATTTGATCTGCTCTTTGGCTGACTGCAACACCTGGAGGGAAAAAATATATATTTAAAGCTGGTGACATTCACATACACATGTATTTAAGGAAAAAACTATAGATTTAAGGAGAAAAAACAGTGAAATTCTTTATCCCAGGACGAAATTGCAGGGTCAACCATGATACAGCATCCCTGTGTTAAGGGCCTTACTTATTGAAGCTGAAGCTTGAATCACTGACCTCCTGATCAGTATCCCAAAGCCTTAAACCCTGACCCATCACTGCTCTAATTTTACACATATAAAATACTATATATAAAATTGTGTTCACATGTGTTGTAACTTTTATTCCACTTATACCACAGCACCTGGACTAACACAAAATATTTACCTAATTAAACACCACAGTGAAGGTTTTATCTGTTAATTAGTACATTTAATGTTGTGGAACGACCACAAAATCTGCCATTTGCTGTAACCACTTACAACAGCACTATAAATCCTGAAGTCGGTGCCTCTTCGACATTGACATTTATTTACTCAGAAAATTTCACCATGTCAAGAATTACAAAATTTTTAATCCACTAAATCAGGCTGCGACCAAAAATCTATAACTTTTCAGCATCTGTGAAAGCACTACTAAAGTAATATGATGGGGAAGGGGGCGGAGATTTCAGGGAAAAAAAATCAATTATTATCAGAGAGCATCCTGATTGGCTCATCTGCCTTTTCTTTCTTTTTTTTAATGTAATGGAATAATGGGGATGGTCTTTTGAGTGAGCAGTTTGTAAAATGTTTGCCATCAATATTTATATTAAAGTTATTTTAGGTGCAAAAGAAAGAAAAACAATAATTAACTCACCACCATGAGTAAATTATGATTTATGTTATAAATTTGTTACATGCTCATCCATACACTTAGCCTTTCCGCTGTGGTGCCAGGCTTAAATTACTAATTGATCCCAAACACTACCTATTCAATACTGTGGCACTAAAGCATTCGTTTTTATTTAGAGTCATTACACAACCATTCATCACCATGTTGGAAGAAAACTCTCCATGTGTGTCGTTTACACCTTTAAACACAATACGGAGCACTCGAAGCTTGTACGACACATACACCAGTAAGCAGACCACGCCTTACACACGCCTGTGGTGAATTTAAGCGAAACCTGATGCCTGGATAATGCGTGCGCAGGGAAATATCCAGGAATTAATTAATCATTTTAATTTGAGGTAAGGCGAGGCATAGCATAACCATAAAGCAAAAGGATGAGGAGCGGCATTAATCAGGGGCGCGTGAGGGATGCAGGCAGTCTGTCACGGGCCTCTTAAATGAGAACATCAATCAGGCCACGGGAAGCCGCCGCTGCCAGACAGCCGCCAATAATTAGCCATCATGCTTTACATGTGGCAGACGCGGGGGGAGCTCGCATGCTCTGAAACCTCAGAGAGGCTAAACGGACCACCGCAGACTGATGTTATAAATGAGACGCGCGTGGAGAGGTCAGAGCCATGCCGAATAACAGTTAGTCTTGGGTACAATGAGACGACGGGAGAGCAGAGATAGTAAGGAAAAAAAAAAAAGAGAGAGAGAGAGAGAATCAAGGGCTGAGAATCCCTTTACCTGAGTGACTGTCTGTTCTGTCAGAGGCACGTCATCACCCTGGAAGAGGAGAAAGTAAAATGAGTGATGGTATTCAGCATCATTTACTCATTCTTCACATGACGTCTATAAGTTGTTCTTTTTTTGGGTGGTTCCATATTTTTTTCTTTGTGCGAGAAAACCGCATGTAGCTAGCAAGATTTTAGACATATTTAAGCAGACTGACTACACCTGTCTGTGCTAAACTGGTTCCTTACATAGCATAATCTTAATCTTTGCAGGACGATAGCATGATAAAATAAATGCCCAGTTAGGTTTAAGATTTATCCATCAGACTACAAGGCACAAAAAAAGGCTTGTACAATGGCCGCTAGGCATGATGGGTCAATCACTTCATGTGCTTCTCTTTTACCCCAATGCACACATTGCCAATCTAGACTCATTACTCCTATTAAAATGCTCTTTACCTAAAGCCTTTCTCTGATCGGTCTCACCAATAAGTGGTTTTCGTATGGACACATTGCTGTTTAGTCCCAATCCTGTGAGCTCTTGTGGCATTGTGTGTGTATGGAAATATACTTACTTCCATTATTAAACATAGCTCTGATTTCTAATGTCTATTTTTTACCATTGCAACTTTGAGTGTTTAAGTAACCTTTTTTATGATCACATTTCTTCCACAAAGATGACAGTTCAGCTCCACTGATGCAGGACAATAATTTGACCCTTTCAATCATAACTTGACTATTATGACTTGTCATAATACTTTATTCACCATTTAGATATACATCTAGTTACTAAACATGACTACATGTAGGAACCAAATCTACAGTGTAAAGGTGTGTAACAGTGTTAGACAGATTACCCTCAGGGCCACTCGGTGTACAACCTGCTGGGGGTCGCTCTCCAGGATAACACTGTGGGGGAACATCAAGCAGAGATGAGTAATGATCCACAAAACTGTTCAGAGAAAGTACTATTACATGTCATATTTATAAGAGATAAAGAGATTTAATTACATATCGCAATTATTTCAATTACATATCGCACACATTGGCAGGCAGCACATCAGCCTATTATTTGATATTTTAAGTTTGTCAACTTAATCGTAATACAAATCAAATCGGAACCAAAAGGTATCGTTTCCCTGGCGATTCCCACCCTCAATATCTATGATTGTTCTACTTATTTTAAAGCACTTTTAATACTCACTATAAAATATTGAGTAACAAAGGGCAAACAACATAATAAAAAATATATAATAAAAAAGTAATTTAAAAATATAAACAGATAAAATACTTTTTGTACTAGATAATATTTAATAATAAAGTACTTTAATTGTATTTATTTAAAAAGTCACAATTCCTTTCCAGAACTTCAACAATTTCTTATAATAAAAAAATAATAATAACAATAATAACAACAATGATATTTCGCTCCCATCGAATAACAATATTTATTCATTTATTAATTTAAAGGTTGCAGTAAAAACAAAAAAAGGATTCTCTTAAAGCTAAGTAGAGCTTTGTTAACTATTTTTATTGATTCATGACTTTATATATATATTTTTTTTCGGATTATATTATTGATACTACATTTTCATCACATTCTCATCAATATGTGTCCTCCGTTTCTTACACCTTTCCATTAATTGTACATTTTACATGTACAACACGTACCCTCCGTCTACAATTTCATCCACGGCTAAGAAAAGGCCCTCCATATTTTCAAGTAAGGCTCTCTTCTCCACATTTTTCCTATAAACACAAGCAACAAAAGCATTAGGTAGTTTTAAGTGGCTCGGATAAATAATACAATATGTTCTCAGCGCTAGATCATCCTCTTTTACCTCAGCATTTGACTGAGAGAGTCAAACAAACAGTTCAACACGGCCATGAGCATTAACTGTAAAGAGAAATAAATAAATACAGATGAATGCCTGAAACCGCTGGACTGACAGATCAATGCATGAAGGAATCAGCGCACAAAGTTTACCTCGTTTTCATGCGAACTACCGATGACGTAGAAATACAGATCGATGTTGCTCTTGTAGACGACAGTAAGGCCTTCAAGCAAGGCGATTTCACCTGTTAAAGAACAGGACACTTTAAAGGAAGGGCACACAGAATGGAAAACCCCAAATGTGGTGTAACACATAGTAAGAACTGAACCACCGCTGAGAAAAAAAAAATATATTGTTATCCGCGTCACCTGCCTATTGATCGCGCTACTTTAAAAAATAAAATAGCTAGTGCACACCTATGCTTTCTAATAAAGGTTCTGTAAAGGTTTGGTGAAATTCACATAGTTTAGAAGAAGTTATGAGGTGTGATGAGGACAATGGTGACGTGAGACAACGTATGGTAATCTCGATATAGTCACCTACGCTTCGCAGCTAGTAAAAAAGCTAGAGCACTTTTCTGGTGTTAAAAATCAGCTATACATGGCAGTTGTCCACATTCTTTCATTATAGATTAACTGTGGAATATAGCAATCATATTCGGCACTGGTTGTTACTGAGGAAAATAAGTTCAGCGAGGTAGCTAATCGGAGCGGCATCATAGCAACTGAAGATACAGCACAAAAGGAAGTTTGCTGTCATTCTGTATTAATGTGTAGCCACATTACTAAACACTAGCATGCAGATTTCACAAGTTCAAATCCCGGATGACGCTGTAGGCTGTCACAGAGGGAGCTGATTGGCCGAGCTTTCTCAGAGGGGAAGGCCAGGAGACACTTAGCGCTCTTACAGCCAATCACAGGCTAAAACTCACACCATACTTATTACCAAAAAAAATAAATCAATGTTTTAAAAATATTTTTTTGTTTATATACAGTATGTTTGCATTTGAGATGGTAAAATGTTGCCATTCCTCTATAATCCTGTAGATGGTGCTCTATTCACACTAGCAGGCAGGACAGCATCCTGCATGGTAAAAGAAAGTATTACCCAGGTTTGTTTATAATTATAACAAAATTTTAAAAATAACTAATATTAAGGTGGGATATTTATAAAATTGTGATACTAACAAAATCGCAATACAAATCAAAATCGGCACCCAGGTATCGTGATGATTATTGTATCAGCTGCTCCCTGGTGGTTTCCATCCCTATTGTGCAAGTTTGGTTAAATTCCCTTAAAAATGTTTAGTATGAGTAAAATATAAGCGGAAAAATGTCAAATGTATTAGAAAACTAAATAGCTAGTGCACGTATGCTTTATAATTCCCATGAATGGTTTAGGAGGAGTCAGCATGACACTAACAGATGACATAAGTGACACCAAAAAAAAAACAAAAATAATAAAATAATAATAATAATAATAAAACACAAATAAAAATAATCACTTACTGTCTGTTCTGTGTGTCTTGTTGAAGATGTTCTTCTCAAAGGCTTTCTGCTCTTTAACTGTAGGGTAAGTGTCATCGTAATACTGAAAGAAAAACAAAGCAGACAATGTACAACCAGATTTTAGATTATTGCTCAGCAGCTGTTGTCTTTCACACTACACAAATGAGTACAGCTACACACTACACCACCTTTAACCTGGTAAAATTTATTGTACCACACTGACAATTAAAGTTTTTACTGTGTTGCAGTTGCACCACATCAAAAAGTAGTACTCAGAGTCTGGATTGTAATTAGAAATCGTGCTGCATGACTGTTGTGATTGTGTTTATTATACTGAACCGCTCCAGGACCACCGAGGTACAGGAGATTACAGGAGGACAGTGAATTTCTCACCTTGGCATAGAGTCTTTCTCCATCGTTGTCCATAATTAAGACGGCTTTCACGGTGTACAGCGAAGGCTCCTATGACAGCAGCAGGACACATGAGTGAGAGTTAGTCATTGAGTGTGTGCATACTTACAGCTACTCTTACATGAGACAACAAAACAAAAAGGCAAAGGTTGCACTAATAAAACAAGACTCTGATCCTCTGACGGGTATAAGGAAAATCTTAAGTAATAAAATATTAATGAATCTAATAGGAGGCAAAATATTATTTCCTGACTCAAAGGCAGGGGGAACAATACAACAGCTTTTTCCAGTCATTAAGACTTTGAAGAACATGGAATTAGCCAGAAAACTAATTTTCATTAAATTAGCTTGATTTGATCGTTAAACAAAATGCAGGATGATTGTTTTATATTGAATTACTGATATGCATTATAATTAGAATATTAGAGATGGTGGAGGGGCAGTAGTTTAGGTTAAGAATTTAAATTTTTTTTTGGCCAATTCATCAAAACCAAAAGTTTTTATAATAATCTTTTTTTTTTATTTACGTTTACACTTGAGGTGGTAAAATGATGCAGTTCCTCAATAATCCAACAGGTGTAGCGCTTTAAAATATTCACACACTGTTAGGCAGCTGTCATACACAGCATCCTGTGTATTATGTACAGTATTAAGTTTTCTTAGCATTATAACAAAATCAGAAAAAATATATGAAAAGTTGAATCTGGATATTGATAAGATCAGGATAATTACAGGAATGCAATACAAATCAAACCAGCACCCAGGTATCATGATATCATTATATCGGGTGATCTGTCGTGATTCCCATCTATCTACAGTATATCTGATAGTTTGTATACACAAACTGTGTTTGTTCAGGTGGGCAGTGGGCAGCATCATCAACTTAGTCATCAACTTAGGCAGTGACCAGAACTGTCTGGTTTTCAGTTTAATTGACCATGACTGATGATTAGCTGATCAGCCTCAGATTCTGTATCAAGCGCAGAAGTTTCCAGTGGTGCAACAGAAACGCATTAAAAACGCAGGTTTTTAACTTGGCACAGGTTTTAAGCCATATTCTTCCTGACACAACGGTCCCATTTTATCCTGGCTTGAGACCGGCACTGTATCCAGTGGCTGGGTTTTGGCATTGGCTGGAAATCAAACCTAGGCCTTGTGTAATATACTTATTACTATATACTTATTTTACTTTTTTAAATATTTAAAAAGTTGCAGGTTTTTTATCTCTCTCTCTCTCTCTCATCTGTGTACAAATCGAACTGGAAAATGGACTAGCCAAGATTAAAAACATAAATTATACTAGTTAAACTCTAGATAGTTAGCTAACTTTAATCCCTTGCAAAACCATTTAACTTCTTTCTTTCCAGCTCCTACAGCTAAATTCATGGCGTTACATTATCACAAAATTCTGCTCGTTAAAGGCCTCCGATCTGCCTTTTTTCTCTAAACTCTGTAAGCAAATTAGTCTCAAACCAACTTATTACACACGCTTACACAGTCTCGAAACACTGCTATTACTAAGTAGTCAAAGATCATGTGACAAAACATCATTTCTCCTATAATCCAGATAATGCACTTTATTTACACATTTTCATTCTGTGTGTTAGGAGTGAATTATGTACTCATTTTGTTTAAAACTTATAAATGACAGAGATACATGCTGCTGAGTTAAACGTTAACTCTTGTATCTGAAGTTGGTTTGTATTGTTTAAATGCTGCGTTCATTTTTTTTTTCTTTATGAGAAGAAACAGGCAACATTTTTTTAAAAGTTAAAAGTTATGTCTAGATAGTTAGTTTTAATTCCTTGCTAGTTTTTGAAGCCATTTATCTTTTTTTCTTTCTTTTTTAACACCATGTCAGCTTCTATGTCTATATTTATGGCAGGAGTCAGTTTTTGTTATTTGGTTATTAAAACTAGAAAAGATGTTTAAGATTTTTTTTCCTAAGAACATTACATTTGGATTTCCTTGTTTAAAAACTTTCTTACAGGAGTAAAAGAATTACAATAAAATTAAATATGTTTGATGGACAGAAGGGTTCTACACGATGAACACGTGGTGAATTATCTCTAGAAAGTAAACACTTGTGTGTAGCTTTTGAGTGTCCTATTCTGCATCTTTTATAGCTCTAAACATTTAACAATTCAAACTGTTACACGGCTAGACGGCTGAAAAAGAGCAGCACTCTCGACAACTGCTTATTAAGCGTTTAGAAGTGAAGGCTGTATCCTAAAAATACTCCTCGTTCAACCCGTAGTGCACTAAACGCAGCACGAGAGCCGTCACTGCCAGCGCTACTAAGCACACCTACACAGGGAGAGCAGAGCCGTTTGAGACAATTCCAAACAGAACTAGCCGGCCAGCTGCTAGCACTAACTTCAACACAAAGCTAGCTAGATAGCATTCGTTTACTGTCAACATTACAAACTGTAGTCACGTCGAGCGAATGTAACTTTTCAACTGTGTTCCACTAGATAAGTGTCAGAAAGATAAAAATATATAAGTTACCAAAATTAGCGTATCCATTCTTCCAGCAGTAGCTAACTGTGTTTCCGATCTTAGAGTGGTTTCTACTTCCGCATGCATCATAGGGTGAAAGGTCAAGCCGTAAACGGAAATTACTTCATTACGTTAAAAAAATATTAAGATTAAGTCACAAGTAATATATTAGACGTAATATAAAAATATATATAATTTCTTGTCAGCAGAATGTTAATAAATTTTATACGTAAGCATTTTTGGCTGTGAGGCAAATCACAGGTTTATATTCAGAGTTCCATTTACCTTATCTGAAAGAAATAATAAACACACATTATTAGCTTTTTTTGCCACAAGTTTAAGGCCTTGCCACAGGTCTTCCTCTCAGAGGTATCAAAAAAACAAAACTCAAAACAATTTTGCATCCGCAATGTCCTCAAATCATATTAGCTTGGTGGCTATTGTATAAATAACCTAGGAGGAGTATAACAAATTCCATTGGGTGCGTGTTGTAAGCTAAATAACCGACTTTCTGTTGAGCAGAGCCCATGACATGCATAGCAAAGGATGTTCAGCCAAATGATATTGAAATGTGTACTGCGTATTACATATACAGCTGCAAGTGTGTTCAAGCTATGCAGCAAAATCCCCATTTTCTTATTTAAAAAAAAGGAAATAAAAAATTTCCCTTATGTATAATTAATTTCCTGAAAATTAGAAACTTGTGAGGAAGCCAAAATGTATAGCTGCAATAGTAAGTGTTGGCTGCAAGGTTTAGTGTTTAGCACCATGGCATTGCACCTCCAAGGTAAAGGGTTCGATTTCAGCCTCAGGGTTTGTGTGAATGGAGTTTGCATGTTCTCCACATGCTTGGTGGGTTTTCTACGGGTACTGTAGGTTCCCCCCACTGTCCAATTCCGACACATATTAGGCTAATTGGCGTTCCCAAATTGATAGTGTTTGAATGTTAACCAGCAGTCCTACCATGGTTGTAAATTGGGAATAAATACAATGGTCACCTTTGGCCTTCATTGTCCCTAGTTGACCTACAGAGTTTCCTAGATGGATGGATGGATGGATGGATGGATAGATAGTGTTAACAGGAACTAACTGGTTCTGCATCAAGTTCCATGTTAACAGGAACTAACTGGTTCTGCATCAATAAAATGAACACTGATTAGTTTCATCCAAGCAATCTAATTGGCTAAGAGGTGTTCCATGAGTGGTTATCATGGACAGTAATCCCACTGAGATATTTACCAATATGTATCACTCTGTGGCCCAGGGGTTCTTATAACCATAGAGTAAACTAACTATTGGATGCAGCACTTTCAGCAAGAAAACATATTTAATAATGTTATGTCATCTTGTACACTCCCTCCCTAACCCCTAATCAAGGGCACTACTTGATGCATGGGACAAGGGATTGTACATCTTACATAGCACACTAGCTTTTCATTTCACACTATTTGGGATTCAACCCTATAACCCAAACGTTTAAGTAACTAATATTGTGAAGTGAAATAAGTGGAAATATGAAAATGAACTTTTGAGATTTACAGGACTGTCATCTACTTCCACATTTTTTTCTCCTCACCTTTTGGCTACATAGTACAGGTACGAGTTTAAAATTACTTAACCCCCTTTAACTACAATGTCGGCCGCCAGCTCCAGCAGTTGCGGTTAGTTACTGTAGTTCTGCCAGTTGAGGTATGTGTTGGTATGTGTTGGTGGAGCTAAATAACAAATCATAATCTGTTGATAAAAATGGTGTTTGTAGGACTGTTGTATAAAACAATATCTTACTCAAGCTTGTGTTGTTGTGCTGGATATCAGCATGGCTAGTACTTGCTCTTGTATGATATTGCTTAAATATAACATGTTCATTTTTAAAAATTCGTATTTGTCAATAAAATTTATGTCAAATTACTGTGCTGTTTAAGGTAATTTGCTGTTGAACCTTTGTGCAACAGTAACTTGTCTTCAAGTCAGACTTCCCTAATTTTGTACTTTTTCCTTAGACAATAATGCTATCTAACCTCCATATTTACAGTAAGGAGTCATTTTTACGTCTGTTTTGCATGTTCAACACACAACCTTACTCTAGACTAAAATGTCTCTTTTGTTACTTTGTGTACTGTTGTACATGTGTTTAAACCTGAGTCTTGATAATTAAAGTACCTGTTAACCTAAATCGTTGTTTTTGTGTAAAGACATATAATGCTGCACAACTGAGGCTCAAAATGACAGTAAAAACAGAATGGTGGATATGATTCCAATGATCCTGAGTAGACAAACAGTAAGTCTAGACTCTAGGGAACCAAAATTGGCCAGAACAGCCTCCAAATTTTACTGCTACCCACTGGGCATCAGGAGTGGAGCTGGTCATTTCTGGCTGTAACCTTTAAAATCCCTTAGTTTAAAAATGCAATATAATTCAAAGCTGTTATTTTCAGAAGCACACATCTGTGTCAGTCATGCTGATCTATAAATCTATAAAACAGATTTAGTTCAGTTTCCTTGCATATTGTGGACGACTCATGTCCTCGAACCTTTCTGTCCCACTGCGTGGACAACTTGACCAGAGTTATTTGCTCATTCTAAGCTGTCTTGCCCCTATTGTATTTTCCATTGTGTCATTTTGGATTTGAAACCAACAGGCCATGACAAAAATAAGCCTACTGCCCCAAGTCAAGTACCAAACCACTTAGTTTTTACTGGAAGGTTTGCACAGACACTGGCACATGCACCGAGGTTGGTAATGAACAAAAAAGTGTTTTTTTTCTTTTCTTTACTCTATATATATCTCCCAATTGTAAAAGTTGTAATTGTTGTCAAGGGTTAACATATATAGCCCTTTATCATACAGTATAGTCACTTGACAGTCAGTACATCTGGTTGTAATTCAAAATTCAAGTTTATAATAATAATAATAATAATGATAATAATAATAATAATGCACTCACTCTCAGATGTTATAATTTTTATAATAAGAAATACTTGAATGAAAGATGCTCCTGAGAAATAATTTAAAACCACATAAAACAAACACAAGCATAACTGCATATGGTGCTTATAATAGTTTTCTGTTATGCGTTATGGAAGAAGCCTCCAATGTCAGTGCTTTGTGACCATCTTTGTCACATCCATTCAATCATTTTCTATAACAATTATCCTGTACAGGGTCATGGGAAGTCTGGGGGCTATCCCAGGAGATTTTCATCAGGGGGCACGCATGCACTCATACACACTATGGGCAATTTGGGAATGGCAATTAGCCTGGTCTTCATGTCTTTGGACTGTAGGGGAAAACCAGAGTACCGGGAGGGAACCCACCAAGCACGGGGAGAACATGCAAACTCCAGGCAAACAGTCCTGAGGTCAAACTTTCACTATCGCTGTCACCATGCCACCTCGTCACATCCATAATACCAGTTTTTCCCAAAAGATTTATTCTATTTTAAATCATTTATGCCTCATTTATTAGCTGATAAAATCTAACATATTTTCAGTATGCAAATGATTACATGATTGTTAAGGATGTGTTTGCTTATATATTTAGAAATTACACTAAAAGTTATGCAAATTAGTTCACTAATACTAACTGTATAAGTGAGGCTTTGAGTCCAAATGAGTCTCACATCCATAACACTGGAACCACTGGGACTTAATAATGAGTTGTTAGAATTCTTTCCTTTTGATTTTGAAACATAGTTGTAGAGATTTGTGCCAGTTCAGCCGTAAAAGAGATATCATCTCCTGACATCTGGCAAGAAGGCCTTGCATGCAGTTCTATTTCAGGGTGAAGGTCAGGGTTCTGTGCAGGCCACTCAAGTTCCTCCACTCCAGCCAATTGATGTAAAGGTTGTGCACAAGAGCGTTGTCATCCTGGAACAGGTTTGAGCCTGTTAGTTGCAGGTGGAGGATTATGTTATTGCTAAAGAGTATAAAGGCATTCCAGATGATCATTGGCTTTCAGGTTTGTGGCAATATTTTAGGGATGGACCACATATAAGTGTGATGTTTTTGGATGTCCACATACTTCTGACCATGTAGTGTAGCCATAACTTTAAAACCTTAAATCATTATGCCCAAAATATTGTGGGCTTCCAAAATAGTTCGGTTCCATTTCTAGGCATGGACACCACAAGACCTCTAAAGGTGTGCTCCTGTATCTGGCACCAGGACATTAATGGGAAAGATCATTTAAGTGCTGTAAACTGCAAGGTGGGGTACCATGGATATACTTAGATCTGGGGAATAAGGAGGCCAGATCAACATCCTTGAACACTTTGCCCCATACACGGCAAGCTGTGATGCACTGAGGGTTCTAATACCTTTCTATAATCGCCATCAGTAACTTTACTCAGCAAATTGTGCTACAGGTACAGTAGGTAGGTAGGTAGGTAGTGTCAGAGAATTCCAGACATAACACATGATGTTACAGACAACAAATACCAATAAGCACACTTATCTCTAAGTCAATCCATACAACTAATTGCGAATATACATGGCTAAAAATTAGCACTCTTTATCACAGCACCGCAGTGCAGATACATTTTTTTTTATAATTGGCCATCCTGGTATGATTTATTCCTTCCCTTTATTATTATTAATAATAATAAAACAAAATACACAGAATGTAATTACATCATTGTAGGGCAAACTCTTTAAAAAGCTTTAAAAACAAAACGCTTCTCTCATGTGAATCCCCATGATACACTTTTTAATTTTGGGTCATCATTTAGTGATTTGTGTGTGTATGTGTGTGATGTTTATAATGATTCACAGGCTTTAATGATAAGGCTTCTGTCCAGAATTACCCGCAAATTATCCCATCTGTTTTTTCTCCAGTTTTAATTTAACACATCCTCCTACAGGCAGCCGTCATAATCGGTCTGGTCACCTCTTCTGGGAAGCACCACTGTGAAAACCAATCTCCAAAGGGATTTTCCCTGCATGCACTTCACATCTATTTACTACCCCAGCTTCACTGACATCAGAAGTCTTTCACTCTGTGCTCAGCCCTTTTGGTTACAAACACTACACTCGAGATCTGTTTACAGACCTGTGGTGGGTTCCTCATCATATCGAGCAATCCCTGTTGACTTGGTCTCAGGCTTTTTAAAAGAATTATTCACCAGTTAAAGCTGGATTTTCCACTATATATATATACATACATACATACATACATACATACATACATACATACTGTACATATATACTTATATATATATATATATATATATATATATATATATATATATATATATATAGTTAGAAGCTATAGATATTCTTCATCAAAGCCTACTGGCAGCATCAGAGTGGCTCGCCAGAATGTTTCGCAATATAACACAGGGTTTTCACAAGTTTACCACAAAGCTCATTTCGAAATAATCCTTTGTGTTGTAGAGAATATAATATGACATGCACAAACGTGTTTGTTGAAAAGATATTAAATTTCATTAAAGGTCAGAGGGTCAAAATGGTTGAAATGTTGATTGCTGGTCTGTTTTTTGCAGCTTTCTGGGCATTTATTTAAAATAGTCAGCTAACATCTCAGGATATGGAGAAAACAAAATCTCAGCTTGGAATGAATTTCACTTACAATAGAGATTCCTTATTGTACCTTGCTAAAAGATTTAAAATGTCAATAAATAATGCTGCCATAGAAAAATCATCAACAAAAGTATGGTGTGACGTATCTCAATGCAAAGTGCTGCCCCCGAAAAAAAAATTTGTGTTATATTAGTGTCTTACACAAATTTTTGTTTTGTTCTTGAAGAATGATATGTTCTATCCATTTTTAATGTTGCGAAACATTCATAAAATAAGCGCTTATATATACTGCTCAAAAAAATAATAATGGGAACACTTAGTCCCAGTTTGACTTGAACGTCTCTCATATGCATATGCATGGTTCAAGTCAAACCGGGACTAAGTGTTCCCTTTAATTTTTTTTCAGTATATATACTGTAGGCCTACATATATAGCAGCTATAACCTTTTGATCTATCATAAGCATCTCTTGAAATAAATGGGCCCCATATTACCCATTGATCCTTCCATTCTTAAGATACCTTATAGCTTTACCTAAAACTGCTATGTGGAAAACCCTGATACCGCACACATTTTTTACAAATATTGCCCAGCGGTGTTTTTAACATAGGTAATATAACCCTTGCAACTGGAACTATTTCTGTGAGCACTTTCTGACCAATCAGCTTCAAGAAACCAGCAGATCTGTGGGAGAAATTTCGCTCTCACTTCATCGTATGACTTTTATGATGTTCGTGAGTAATTAGACTTCTGTTTCTGAGCACGAACAATTCAAAATGAAAGGATGATAGCAAGCCAAAGGGCACGCTGCACTCACACTTTCAGTTTGAAGTCATATGGTGACATTAACGTATCTTTATAGGTTAATAATGTGAGGCATTTTCATATGTTCAGCTTTATACGGTAGAGATGAAGTATTCAGACTTCTGAAAATATTCAGACCCCTGAACTTGTTGCTTTTGAACATATTGCCTGTTAGTTGTTAGATGTGATCTTTCAGTGCGGTGACATTTAATAAATGATGACTGAAATCTTGACAACATGATATGACATGACTAAAACACAGAAAACATTTTGAAAAAAATACAGCATGGGTATGACACAATGAATGCCTAATTTGCATAATAATATTAATATATGAACAACAATATGAATATATTTTTATCGATGGCCTCACCGTGAAATAGGTTTTATGTTATCCTATTCTTCTAATAATACTTATACATATATTTATATACATACTATACTGTATATAAATATATATATATATATATATATATATATATATATATATACTGTATATATATATATATATATATATATATATATATATATATATATATATATATATACTGTATATATATATATATATAAAAGTCAGAAATTCATATATATATATATATATATATATATATATATATATATATATATATATATATATATATGTGAATTTTTGACTTCTGAAGTGTTTTGTCTATTTTAAAAAATTCAACTGATTATTGATTTTATGTGACTGAAACCATCGATGTTTAGCTCTTTAATAAACTATGACACTGTATTGTAAGCACATTGTACGAAATGTAACTTTAATTCTTGGTCTAATTATGATTATTTAAAAAAATAAACTTCTTTTAACTGCTTTGGGTTCACAAAGTCACAAACGGCAGCGGATACCGTTGGGGTTCTAAGAAACCTGCAGTTAAGAGGAATAGATTTTTCAGAAGAATGTTTCTCACTGTAAAAAATGTTGAACCTGCGAAGCCAAAGGAGGAACCTGTACCCACAGACTTATTGCGTACAGTAGCGATGTCTCAATAGGACTCGAGATAAAATGAAGTGATAGTCGAAGACCTTTCGAAATGGCTCATCTTTATCTCTTCGTGCACACCAGTGTGTGTCCAGTGAGACTTCTTCATACTATGGTGACTAACTAAAGTTGTGAAGGTGAGGGCACTTGTCCTGTTTGTGTATGTGAGTGTGTGTGTGCATGTGCATGTGTGTGAGTGTGTGTGTAGCAGTAAAGGGAGAAGAGGCAGAGGAAAGGGGGATGTTGGGTGGCGGAAGCTCTGCCGAGTGCTGATAAGAGCTTGACTAGGTGCTCGAGCTAACTGCTGTGGTTTCTGGCTTGAGAAGGGGGAAGAGAAGAGCTGCCCGTACTATCGCTCGGCCACTCCGTCCATCCCAGCATGCACTGTTGCACAAAGATGTACACAACACCATAAAGGGTGTACGTAAACCCAGACATGGAAAGTAGAATACTGTAAAGTGAAGTTACTCTTACCGTACTTAAGTTTGTTTTTACTTGTTTTTTTTTTCATAATTTATTTTTACTTTTACATTTTAAAGTAGCACATAAGAATTAATTAGCAAAAAGCAGCTCATCAAAAGTCTTACGATAGTTACAAGTCATCACATAAAGCTATGAAAAAAATCTTTTTCACAGTCAGTCATATTTCCTAGCTGGATTTTTGTAAGCAAGGAGTTTTAAGTTTTTGCCAAATACCTCTGCACTAGACTTATATGCCTAGCCATGTGGCCAATTTGTTAATCAGACAATGGAAGGTTGTAAGTAACAATGCTACAAAATATAGCTTATTTAAAAAACATATACGTCTTATAAGATCTTGCACCAATTTGCGATTGTGGGGCACCTACAGTACTAGAATAAGATGGAAAGTCCTAGTAGAAGCCCACTGGGGCAAGACTGACGTTGCTCCCTTTATCAACGTTTTCAGTAGAGAAGGAACAGTGGCTGAGACAGGTTAATGACAGAATTTCTAATTTGGCTTAAGGCAAAAATAGTGTAAATAAGTCCATGATGTTCACAGTCTATTTTGTTCTAAAATGCCAGGGTGAGTCAAAAATTATCCTCACTTTGACTGCAGAATTGATTTTAATGCACTTTTTAGAAAAGACAAATCAAATTATTTTTGTTATAATCACCTTGCTTTTCAGCACATCATTCATTTAAAAAAGTTTTCACTTCTTCATCAGAAGTACAATAGAGTAAAATCAAGGCTAAAGGGAAGATGCTTTAACACCTCAAAACAAAGTTTTTTGTAGAGTCTGGCAGTTTTACCCTGTGGTAATAATTGTGCAGGCGTGCACTGTCATGCGACATCACAGTCTCTTGGATGGCAGGCTCTGCATATAGTCTTCAGCTCTTTACTACGCGTCTCATTGTAACGATCACTGTTAATTTTTGAAACTTTTTACTGATAATGTTCTATTACTGGCCCTTGAGAATCCCAGAAAACTATAAGGATACATTTTCCAGCTGATTTTTGAGCTTTTTCACAGTCGGTTTCCGTTCCATACCCTGCGGTTTACTCTCAGGCTCGTAGTGATGAATCCGTTTCACGTCACCAATAATGATTCACTTAAAGAAACTTTCACCTTCCTTTCATCGTTCCAAATTTTGTTTTCAGATATCCAAACACCCCTTTTTTGCTCTTCTGTAAGTTGTTTTAGCAAAAACCCACAGACCACAGAAAACACAAACTACTGCACGCTGCTCTTCTTTCGTGCAAATCACAAGATGGGCATCCATTTTTGATCGCACCGCTGTTACAAATGAGTTGACATAAGACATTCACAAATGCACAACAGGGATAGGGAAGACAGTAGCTTGAACGGAAGGTGCTGATAAGACTTAATATAACCAGAGTAGGCATAATTTCTGCCTCGCCATTGTCCATTGCAATGGTTGGAAGGATTGTGAATAAAGTGGATAATGTTTGCATATAAGAACTATCTGGGCACCACAGTGACCTTTTTGCCTAAGCAAAGGTTAAGACAGAGAAGTGTCCTTTTTCCAATACCCAATTTGTCAAGCTAGTTTCAGATCTGTAGTGTGGTTTTTGTGAAGTAGTTCGACCGGATCTTTTGTTGAAACCTGGCATCTAAACAAAGGTACAAAACTGCAGAAAGCATGCTGCTTGAGTGTAGATTGTTGACTCTTAACTGTCTATTAGATGGTAACATAGGTCATACCACAAGTCTGACAAGTTCTTCACTTAGTTTGTTTGAGGTTTGTTGTTATTTATGATACCCTGCCCCATCAAAACCTTTGATCATGAGCTGGTGTTAATTCTGAATTATCACTAATTTACCACTGGTAACTAAAATCAGTGTGTTATTTAAGGTATGTTTTTTTGGTGTATCCCAGGTATCAAAGCTTCCCTAAAGTGTGTGTTAATGGTCTTCAGAAAATGCCATTTTTTTGCTATTGAGCTACAGCAGTAGCTCATTGCTAGAGCCAATAAGCTACTGCTGAGCCACACCCATTCAGAGAGCAGCAACAACCTGTGGACAAGCCTATGTTCTTGTGTGAGGTCACTATAGGGGAAAAATCGAATAGCCTGGTTTAATCCCTGGTAAATACAAATATGGGTCAGGGAATTTTTTCTCTCTATTTATTTACACACACACACACACACACAGTATGTATATATTATAATACCTTTTAAGTATATATTTTTTCAGTTTTACCTTCCCTTCAGGTTGTATAAATACATTATATATATGAATATATATATATATATATATATATATATATATATATATAGTATTTATACAGTAATGGCGACCTTTGGCAATGGTGACCTTTGTATTTATGAATTTATTCCAATTTTTATGACAGTGGATTTACCTCCAGTCAACATTCACACATGCATTCACACACTACAGGCAATTTGGGAATGACAATTAGACAAACCTGCGTTCTTTGGCCTGTGGGAGGAAACCAGAGCACCCAGAGGAAAGCCACGAAGCATAGGGAGAACATACAAACTCCCTGCACACAGACCTATCGAACCCATACCCTGGAAAAAAAATGAAATAAATTCATAAATACAAAGGTCACCATTGCCTGCCCATGGTCCCTAGTTGGCCTATATATATATATATATATATATATATATATATATATATATATATACATACACC
Source organism: Clarias gariepinus (assembly GCF_024256425.1). Classification (NCBI taxonomy): domain Eukaryota; kingdom Metazoa; phylum Chordata; class Actinopteri; order Siluriformes; family Clariidae; genus Clarias; species Clarias gariepinus. Next base: position 23,270,541 of record NC_071121.1, on the reverse strand, counting down.
CCTGCTCAAACACATGAAAACAACTTGGGTGTGTGTTCCCTGAAAAATATAATATAGTGTAGTAAAAATAAAAAAAACAACAACCATGAAATATTGAAGATTGAATGGCGGGGAAAACGTCTTCGTATTACATGTATTATCTTACACTCTGGATTATTATTGCCTAGGAAATAAATGAAATAAACTTGAACACACATGCACATATTTTCCATTTTTCCCAGCACAAGGCTAGGATGAACTTTCCCAACATAACCACAAACCAAGGAAACAAATGCTCTCATTGTAATTAGGTCAGAAGGTTTTTTCCATGCATTCAAAAAAGCACCACGTTCGATCACATCTATTTGTGAAATTCACTCTCTGGCCACACATATTTAGGTGCATAAAACACAATTACACAACATACATAAAAATGTGGGATTGTTAATACGATTTGTTTGCAGTGATGAGAAATAGTTTGGCGGGGTCACTGCGAGGGTGTGTGAATTCCCGTGGTCAGCACCGGGTTGTGCGATGCAATGGATAGGAGAAGGAAGTGAAGCATAAGACCACAGGGGTGCAGCAGTAGGTGGTTATTCGTGGAAGAGAACACAAACATACAGTATGTATGGTACACTATATAGGTTATAGTGTAATAGTGTATTGTAGATGAGTAAAATGAAGGGCAAAAAAAAATCGAAAAAACAAGGCAGGATACCCCGTGACCTAAAGTAAGCCGAAGTGGGTGTTTAGCTTGGAATGAGCCGAATCCCAAACCACTGTGGTCGCTGTAATAGCGAGCTGGCTTTATGTGTGTGTTTGTAGGTGGGTGAATAGGGTGGGTGGGTGCTAGGAATCGGGCCTCGGGAAGTCCCATCTCTCTGATTACTGGCAGGCACGCACTCCTGTGAACGATGTCAGCCACCTACATCCATCCCTGCGGTGTGTTACGGCCACAATAAGAGATTTGTAAAAGCTATTTCGGTCTCAGATTTATTGTATCAAATTTATACACTCCCACCAATTCTCGAAGCTTACACATTTAAGAAACCTCTTTTTCCAAAATAGTGGAGAATTGTGTAATTATTTGTTTCGTCAAATGACTAGTTCTTGTATCTCGAGATTTGTCTCATGAACAGAGGGGAAAACAACCAGCTACGCGTACTCTCATTACAGTACTTGAGTGCACAGTTGAGTGTTATGTTAGCAACTCCTTTGTTTAGTTTTTTTAGCATAATTCGTCTCTTCTGATTTTTTTGTAAAATGTTTAAATGTGCTCCATCTATTTGTGATCACACTAAGTTATTATAATAATAATAATGATAATAGAGGACTTTAAGACAATTAAAAGTAAGGTATTAAATACAAATACAAATATTAAATAAATGTTTCCCAAAAATCTAAACCTCAGGTGCCAAATGCTGAGTGGCAAAGTCTAAGACAGTGGAGACAGATGAGCAGAATTTATCAAGTGTCCTCCATTTTAGATGTTTTTTTTTTTTTTTAAATGACGAAAATGATCAGCAAATGACGTAAGCTAAAACCTGTTGGAAGGTCAGCATTTCACAATTCAACGTCCGACCTGCGTAAACGTTTGTACGTGAGCCATTAGCTGACAAAATATGATTGACAATCTAACCAGATAAATATTGGGTATTTTTCTGTATGTGTTGAATATAAATTGTCAATTCAGTGTTCTGTAGCAAATTGCTGCTTAATTTGTTTTTGCAAGAAAGCTAACGATAGATAATAGCATAACAGTCAGCTAATAAACCCAGTCTCCTGAAGTTTGCAATCTAGCCAACATTACATTTCTTTATTTCATAATAAAGGTTGGTGGTGTTTACTTCAGGATAGCTTGAACATACGAGCAGGATATAAAATAGCACTGTTTTCAGATTTGTTGTGTCATTTGTAGAAATGTAAAAGAAAAATCATAAATACCAAATGACGGTCATTTCGGTAATTTTTGAATACTTATTACAGCATAAGATTGATATTCAGTTATTTGTCATATGTACCTTACAGCACAGTGAAATGATTCTTTCATATAGCTGGGGTCAGAGCATAGGGTCAGCCAGGATGCAGCACCCCTCAAGCAAATAGGGTAAAGGGCTTTGCTCAAGGGCTAACCAGTGACAACACACATTACACAATTGGTAAAGTCTATAGTAATGCTATAAAAACTGTCCATTCAAATATGTTGCTTTGTATATTTAACTTGCATTTGTCTTTGCACTCGTCTCAAGCTGTGATTTATTATTTTTTTTGTTAATAAGGGCGTAAAAAAACGATTGCCCGAGTAAAACATGTAAATGATGCAAATGTTTTAAAGAATACTGTACTGTTTATTCAGTGAAATTTAGCAAGTGCAAACACTGATTCTTGAAAGTCAGTGGATAACTTGTTGGCAATTTGCAGAAGAAAAGCACTAAAACCACTCGTACATTACAGGAACTCAGATGGGAATTATTGCCACATCCGCCATACAGTAGGTGGATGTGGCAGGATAGGGAGGCTGATTTTCAGATTTAGGGCAGAAACATTTCTACCTTTATGGTATGATAAATGGTATGATTCTCATAACTGTTTTGTTATCCTGCACAAACAAAAGTCCCAGTTTGACTTGAACACCAATTGTATTTACAGGAATGACAAACCACTTGGCTTTCTTGACTCATAAGGGAGTATAGGTCCTTGTGTAAATAATTTAGATTTTTATATCTATACTGTGCAGTTACTCATATAGTTCTAATCACTCATTTATTTTGCAGATGTTCTTCAAATCACTGAATGTAACTATAAGCTAATAAAATTTACCTGATTTTTTAATAATAATAATAATAATACAAAATTCTAATAATCAGCAAATTGCCCTGGTTTAAAAGGAATCCCGTAACTTAGTGATGTGCGATTGTAAGAAAATAATCCACCTAGGAGTGAAGGCAGCATAACACCTCCACATCGCTGATCATTTCCACAAAGCAGCACTACCCGTGATGTTTTATGCTTTTTCAGCACTCGGGATTCAAAATGAAACAATGACACAAAAGGAAGTTAAAGCACATTTATAGCTGTTACTTTCAGTCTGAGGTCAAACAATGTTTATTTATTTATTTTATTTTTTTACATTATTAATTTTAATCAACTCGTGGAGCTTGTCTTTTTAAGATTTCAAACATTGTACGTCCAAAGCATTTATGTTGCTGTGCTCCAATCCATGATTATACAGTAGCTTCATCAAAGTTAATACTGAACCCACTTAGTACTACATCCACTTATTTCTCCCTCAATTCTTTTATAGTATATTTAAGATTTTAATATATTATTTTAATATCTTAATAGATATTAATATCATAGGCCTGCTTTGAACTTGGACAGAATGCCTGTTCAGAGCTTAGCAATATCTAATGGCAGGGCAGTGTTAGATGAAGTAACACCAATTGGCTGCTGCCTGCCTTACCCTATTTAAGTTCCACTTCAGCTACATGAGCAGTCTTTGGCATAAACAGACACCTTTGTGTGTAGCTAATGATTGCAGATGGCAGCACACCTGAATGCTCTTAAGTGGTGTAATACAGCTGTCTCTGTCCACAGTGTTATTGAGAGGTCTGTAACACGATAAGGCAAACGGCTCGGTGGCACTGGTCAAATGAAATTTAGCCTTTCAGATCAACGATCGCAAATCGTAAATCTCAAATCTCAAATCGCATCTCAATCTACCGAGCTGTGATATATGTATACATTTTTATAGCAAAACAGCTAGTTCATGCTTGTGTACTTGGCACTGTCAGATGAGGCCAAGGACTCAGGCGGTCACTAGCTATGTAAAGACATGCTCTCTGTCCCTCCACCTCCACTTTCTCTCCCTTCGTGGCTGCCAGATATAGGAACAATGTGGCCTTTCTTACCTGTCAGAGGTGTACATTCCATCTGTACTAAACCAAGTCAGAAAGCTGCCGCCCCCCGTCCCCCCCCTCCTCCCATCCACTCCATCTCACCCCTTCTTCACGCAGGTCCTCACAGCAGTGCCAGATTTAGTTCCAGGTGCTTCAGCATGTGTTCTTCGTTCCATAACCACATCCCCTCTTGGTGGCTTGGTGGCTTTTCATCACAGCATAACTTTAGGTAAGCTTCCTTTTTGATCCCCTTCCCTTTCCCACCAATATCACCTCAAAACACTTGTAATATAATCGAAATATTTAGTAATCACATGTCAATTAATCACCATCATGAGCGTTTAAATGCCCCAACGTCTTTATTTTTTCAATACAGAAATGGAATGGGGTGCGGGTCGGGGGATGGGGGATGGGGGGTTAATGTTGCAGGGTGGTTAGCGACGAACTCTTACAATCGTGACATAACTGTTTGTGGTTGTTTTTGTGGGAAACATAAATTTAGGAGGTCAAAGTGTGAGAGTTGCACTAAGGACACGAAGAGGGCAAAACTGTGTGGGAGCTTTACAGGAAAGCTGCTTACATCACCCACAGACCCATCCCATTTATGCAAGTAACAGCCAAAGCAGAAGAGAGAGAAAGAGAGTGAGAGTGAAACAGAGTAAGAGAGAGAGAGAAAAAGAGAGAGAGAGACAGACAGACAGATATACAGGCAGAGGTCGCTCACATGTACTTAACAACTTCAGAGATATCAGTTAAAAATGAACACCAAACAATTAATGACTGATTTCTGAAGCTCTGAACTTCATCTGAACTTCAAGTTCTACAGTTTGGCTCGCAGGATAATATGAGGGGATGTGATATTTTACCTGAACTCATTGGCTCAATGAAATGCAACTAAGGTATGTTACCTCTTCACTCTACTTTAAATGAAAATGCATACACAGGCCGGGTTCTGTAGTGATGTACAGTATGTGTCTCACAACTTAAACTGATCCTGCAAATAGGCATGTTCATCTTTTTTTATCTGTGTTAATGCCATGCTACTGCATAAATTATATTTAGGTTGTCTGTGGTTTGTTTTTTAGTTAATTAGTGGAGGGATGTGTTTCTAGAACTGTTCTTGCTTTTAATGATATGTTTTACATCCTATACGTAGTTTTTTGTCAAAGTGAAATTATGAAATATTTGAACACAACATGGTTATAGTCAGATGGAATATGTTGGAAATGATTAAGAATGGAGACAGTCATTGTGGTATGGTAGTTTATTGTGGTGGAGATCTTTACTATGTAAATGTGTATGATCTAGAAATTTCGAATTATAAATGTCTAAAATTGTTATTTTCCAAAATATGCATTGATAAGGACTACTGAATGCGATCATGGCTTTTTATTAAAAGTTTGTTGTTCAGACATGTAGACATTCTCTAGTAGTTTATAGACTTACTATGAGCTATATATATGTGTGTATGTGTGTGTGTACGTGTATGATCAGGATATAAAATATGTTGAAACAGGGCTATTCTGCAACAGATTTTATATCAAACATTGGCAAAGCGGTCAAAGGAAACGCTGCAGACAAGGTGTTAAATGCAGGATGTACCACTTTCAGTTTTACTCAATTCAACATAAGGGAGAAAAGATCTTTGTTGCATTTTGATTTTTCATCATCAGATATGACCATTAACAGTTTTACAGTTACAGTATTACAGTATGCTCTTGTTTGCATTTATAAAATGTTACAAAGTGTTTAACTTAAAAAAAAAGAAAAAAAAGAAAAGAAAAATAATGCAAAAAGTTCAGATAAACAATAATATTTAATAATTAAATTTCCCATCAGCATACTTTTCAATAACTTTCCTGTAACTCTGTGGTTAGGCCCCATGGTAGCGTTTCTGTACAGCAGCCTGGTTCCCAAAAGATTGTCTTATCAGCTTTTCACATTACTCCTCACAAGCTCAGCTGATAGGCTAAATACCCTCCAACGGAACTCTGAACTTTTTGACATTTAGAGAAAGTGGGAAGAATAACCGCTGATATAATTCAATGTTGGAACTGAGTGTAAAAATTCCTACATTTGTATTTATAGTCTTTATCAGTCACCTTCTGAGGTCCAGCAAACAACATGTTGACTAGACATACAGCCAAAAGAAAAGAAAAATAGTATGATATATGTTATATTAATATAATATTAATAATGTCATATTATAATCATAATAAATTTTGTATAAAGTTATACATAGATATATGTTAGAATATTGTAATTATAATAAAGTTTTTCTTTTCTTGAAGTGTGTATACATTTTTTAAGTTGGCTCTGTGTGTGTGTGTGTGTGTGTATGTATACTGTATATATATATATATATATATATATATAGTTCCATGGAAACAACAAAATACAAATTCCTTCAAATTGCTTCACCTTTTCGGAAATTGCAGTGGCAAATACAGGAAAAAAAATATTCCTATTAATTTACTACAAAGCAAACAGTTGCAAAAATTCTATCTAAACGATAAAGCTACTGTAAAAGACAGTAATAAACAAACTGTGCAGATATTACATACTGTATAAATAACATTCATACTTAAGTGTTTTAATACTCCTCTAGTAAACAATTTATAGAATTATTATAAAAATTATTTAATTATATATTACAATCCAAACACAGTCCTTGTTTATAAAGCTGATGAAGAAAATTTAGGCACTTATTTACTTTGTAAAGATTGGACTGATTATCATGCAGAAAATTTGCCATATATAACTATTATACTAATACTAATTATATGCCATATATAACTATATATACTAATTAGAAATGAACGAATACTGTGCAAGGAATAGTGAAGTTGTGTTTTATTTTTTGTATGCACTATGAATGTTCAATTACGGTAGAATTTCTCTTAATAATAGAGAAATAAAACCCACAACAATAAAAGTCAGAGAAAACATTACAATTCTTCTAGGAATTTGGACATTTTACTGCTACCATAAATTTAGTAACTATAAAAGAAAAAAATATGGTAATTTATTGACATGTATATTTGCTGGTGATACTAACAGTTAACTGCTCCATGCTTATATATTTCAGAAGAGGACACTGCAACTAGGGCCTTGTCTGAATGTGTTCAACTATAAACAGCGCTCTTCCCTTTAGTTTCAGATGTGAGGTGAGTTATAATAATTAATCAGTCCTAAGATGACCATAACCACATTCACCGTTCAGTTTAAATGATGGAATAGACGAGGAGAGCTGATAGGAATCTTCGTGTGTTGATGTTGAAATAATCATTATTTTGTGTGTGTGTGTGTGTCCTTAGGGACCAGTAAACTCTAACAGACTTCATGGGGGAGTGTCGATGTCTAGCACTCACAGAAATAGTGCAAGTGGCAGGGTCTGGGCCAATTATTCACCTCAACAATCAGAGATGGACTGGACCTGGCAGGAACTAATGGCAATCACAGAACTGCAGGTCAGTCTGAGGCATTAAATTTCTGTTTGGGTTTTTATTGGTTTGTGAGAAAGGTCATGGAAAAAAAAAAAAGAGAAAAAAGTCCTGGGACTGTCTATGTCTATCAAAATGACTATTTTGTTGCATTTCCCAATAAAAGAACACTTCTTAATCTCACCTAAAAAAAAAAAAAAGAAGATTTATCTTAATGAAAAATCAAGCCCTGTAACATTTAGCTAAAGCTGAATTCCTCTTAAATGCAGCGATTCCGTTAAGATGTACAACAATAGGCCAATTGAGTGACGCAAGGATAAAGACAGATAGAACGATGGTGAGTGCAGTAGGTTGCCAGCAGCCCCCTGCGCAGCACAATGGCCATTTGTTTCTATCTGAAACCCGAGCGGACCTAAGCGAGCCCTGCATAAGCTACGGGTGGCACATTTGTGCAGGTGGGCTGATGTGATCTGTAACCTGCAGGCGACTTCTGAAAAGGCTCCTTCGGTCTAAACCCTTGTATTTCACAATGAAAAGCAGAATGACAATAACTTTAATATGCAAACAGACATGAGATTGAATCTAGAGATTATTGCAAAATAGTTGAGAGTGCCAGAGTAATGATACAATTAAAATTATTGTTGCTGTGTTGTAGGAATTCGAGGTCCCCAATGAGAATCCATTCGAAGCTGGTTCATACATTTCCATGGAGCCAATGGTGCATTATGGGACTTGTGGAATCAACCTGGCAGAACCTATCCCACCCAACGCTCAGACAAACACTGCTGCTGGTTTTGAAGCTGGGTACGCTGATGCAGTATCCTCATACCAACGCTTAAATCCAAACATGGAGATGCACTATGGACATGGCTGCCAGGCTACCAGATTACCACCGAATGCACAATCTCTTCAACCCACATTTATGAACGCATTTGATCCCGTGAACATGAACAACCCCAATCAGGGACAGGGGAAAAACTGCAATGGACATCCAGATGATCTTGAGTCAGACTCAGGTCTTTCTTTGGGCTCAAGCCCACCGCTTGCCTCACCTGAGAACGAAGTGCAAGGGGCACTTACATATTTACCCCGAGATGGCTATACCGATGGTGAGGGTGAACGCATCAGGGACCAGTGTCACATTCGATCAAATGTTAATGCACCTGTGGATTATTCACACACATTCGGCTCCTATTCTGGACATCCCTACTTTCCACTTGCACCAAACGCACATCATGCCCAGCAGCATGTTCCTCATTCACATCAGCACATGGCGTCGATGAAACAGCAGCTTTTACCTACAGCTCTGCATGATCCACATACAAACCATGCAAGCACACCAAGAGCAGGCTCTTTCCATTCACCGCAATCAAAACCAAAGGAGGCTGGAGTGTCTGGGCCCCTCACCAGGGATGAGCGGAGGGCAGTTGCGCTCCAAATCCCTTTTGCGCTTGACAAGATAGTCAACCTGCCTGTAGATGACTTCAACGAGCTTCTAAGCAGACACGCGCTAAGTGAGGCCCAGCTCACACTCGTCCGGGACATCCGCCGTCGCGGCAAGAATAAGGTTGCGGCACAGAACTGCCGGAAGAGGAAGTTGGAGAACATTGTGCACCTGGAGCATGAGCTGGGGCAGCTGAGAGCACGCAGAGAGCATCTAGCACGAGAACGGCTAGAGTTCCAGCAAAATTTAACCATGCTGAAGTGTCGTCTCTCTGAGCTTTACGCTAAAGTATTCTCCCAGTTACGAGATGAGGAAGGACACCCATATTCTTTGGAGGACTATTCACTCCAACAAAGTAATGATGGTAACCTTTACCTTATGCAGAGAAACAACTCGTTGGATGCTGAATAAATGAAGGTCTAATAATTGATATGTCCCAAAGACATTGGATATGCTATAACCATTTTTATGGGTCATTTGATATAGCCATCAAATCATGCTCAGGGCCACAACACAGCTTGCTGGCAACTTTACTTAGCAAAAATAAAGGTGGTCCAAATCTCACGATACCAATGTATATACAATTAAGCATTAACTCAGTAATTAAAATTCACCACTTTAAAAAGCTTTATTTACATAGTAAAAAACACTTCATTACATAGTAAAAATAGTTTCCCAACATCATGTCTTTGGTCCTAAAACACAGAAAAAAAGAAGAAGAAAAAAAAAAGACAAAAAATTAGCATATAATTAATTTTCCAAAATCACATCAGAAGAAAACGAGCAATTACCTTCACACAGCCTGAAGAAAACAGGCCAAAATCATCCACCGTGGATCTGAAATGCTTTGCATCAAATTCCTAGAGGACAAAAATAAAAAAATATTACACGTCAAGACAATACTGCACGCATTAATCTGAAGGGACAGAATCGAGTTACACTGCTAAGAAAATTTATGTTTATACCAGTTCATTCTTCTCTCTGTATTTACTTTCCTGATTTTTTTTTTAACTAGGACACTGAATGCAAAGTTCAGAATACTGTACTGCATCTACAATGAATAAAATGAGTTGTGTCCAGTGGTAATGGAGAAGTCTGTTCTTACCTACTGGTGGCAATAAAGCCATTCTGTTGCTCTCTCCTAGTTTTTCAGAGATGACCTGCACTCAAATGCTCCCTGATTTCTTCTGATGGCGAAGGTCTTCCTACTCCTCTCTCATCTTGCTTCCATGGCTAGTCATGGTAGTCATACAAACTAACCTGCTTCATCTTTGCCAATCTAAATAGCAGGTGGCCAACATTTTTTCTACAGATGTCTCGGCAGAGATCTTGCATTTTAACTCTGCTGCAAAACATTTCCCTTTTTTAATCGTCTGCAAGTTTTCCCTGCCTGGACTGTGAGGCAAAAGATTTCAGCCATTATGACAACCACCACTTGAGATGTATAGCCAGCAAAGTCTTCTCCACAACGCTACTATATGCCTGACTATACAACTCAAGTCCCCAGTATCCCCCAGTGACTACAACAATACACTTAAAAAAAACTGGATGTTGCTTTATTTCTTGATTTTGTTCATGTTACACATAATTAGGACCCTGGTTTAAAGTAATTCTACACAAAGCTTCCAATGGAATGCATCCCATAAAGAAAAAAATATATAAAAAGCCTGACATCACAACCACACACAAAAACAAAATTCTCTCTCATGACGACACTACTGTACATCTCTTCTGAACGGCTGAGCAGATCTAGGGAGTAAACCTGCCGCTGCCCTGTCACTCCACTTGCTCTCCTGTATCCTCTCCTAAGTACTGAGTCCTGTTGAATATGAACAACAATGTTAAGCTATACACTGCCTCTCAGGGTTTAATAGATTTTTTTTTTGTACAAATATTTATCATCCAGAAGAAGAAGACACTTTGCCTAAAGAACATCTCAATATGCAGTTTTTGTAAAAACAACGCATCACAAACCTTTAAAAAAAAGACTTAATATCGTCTACCACCAGAGCCTCCGCCATAACCTCCACCGCCTCCTGAGCTACCCCCATAGCCACCTGAGAAAAAGAAAGGTTAGCTAAAAGACTGAAAATTCTTACACCTCTTACTTGATTTAAACAAAACTCACCACCATAAGGGCTGCTATTCCTGCCGCCACCTCCACCACCATAGCTTCCTTTCATGGGGCCAAAACTTGACTGCTGGTTGTTGTAGTTTCCAAAGTCATTGTAGTTTCCGTTACCTCCACCACCTCCACCGAAGTTACCTGTGCACAAGAGAAAATTCACAATCTAGAAAACGTGATGAAATCGGCTCAAGCAGTGGACATTGAAGGCATAAACTCACCGCCTCCAAAGTTTCCACCGCCGTTGTTATAATTATCGTAGTTGCCGCCACCACCACCGTATCCTCCTCCGCCTCCATATCCGCCACCACCGTAGCCTCCACCACCATTGTTACCGTAGCCTGGTCCTCCTCCACCACCATATCCTCCACCACGGCCTCCGTAGCTAGGACCGCCTCCACCATATCCACCTGCGTAAGGTATTTGTTTACTGTTCCAGATTCTTTTAGACCCAGCCATATCCCCTTACAAATAAAACAAAAAAAAAAAAGCTACTCGAAATGGACAGTCACATACCATCTCCAAATCCGTTGTTGTAGCCATCTCCACCTCCATACCCTCCACTGCCACCTCTGCCTCCTGCTCACACAGTACATTTTTTTAGGATTGGAATTTACAATTCATCAATGTACAGTTCAGTGCTGTCGTATTCGGAAGATCCCCCAGACGCCCAGTACGAAAATATGGTAAAAGTTCTGGTTGCAATGAAAGCTGTAGCTGAATTGCGTACCTCTGAATCCGTCTCTGAACCCATCTCTGCCACCTCCAAAGTCATTGTTGCCATATCGACCACCGAAGTTTCCACCTCCACGTCCTATACAGAGACATGGAAAATCGTTTCCTTAGCTTAAAACAAATAACTTGTATACCTACAAAAATGCAACTGGTGTCAAAGTCTTACCCCTCATATTCATTGATGAGTTCTGCATCTCTTGTTTCGAGAGGGCCTTTCTCACTTCTGAATTATGGCCATTTATCGTGTGGTACTTTTGAACTAAGGGGGAAAAATGTAAAAAATAAAAATAAATTTACACCAAGCAACAACAAAACTGACAGACTTTAAACAAATCAGCATCCACGCTAGACACTTACTGACAATACGATCTACGGCATCGTGGTCATCGAACGTCACAAATGCAAAACCTCTTTTGTTGCCTGTCTTATGGTCAATCATTATTTCGATTGCTTCGATCTTTCCGAATTCCTGGAAGTAGTCCCGTAGATGACTTTCTTCTGTGTCTTCCTTGATGCCCCCCACAAAGATCTTTTTTACTGTAGTGTGTGCAAAGGGTTTGTTGGAATCCTAGAACACATAAGCAGAAACATTTTAAATTGGTTGTTGGTCTTTCTCTTACTGGTTTAACAGAGGATGCACTTCCAGATGCAAGCCTCACATTTTTTATTTAGCACTGGGACCAGCAGTGCATGCAGCGGCTGGGGTTTGGCCATCGTTATTAGGGGAAAAACTTGATTTAAATATTTTAGGTATGAACGTTCATACGTTCAAGTGAGTATTCACCTCTCTAGACACGGCGCGTTTGGGCTCTACTAGACGACCGTCGACTTTGTGAGGACGTGCCTCCATGGCAGCATCGACTTCCTTCACGCACGAATACGTGACGAAACCGAAGCCTCTGGAGCGTTTGGAGTTCGGGTCTCTCATAACCTTGGGAAGAAACAGACCATGAGCACAGACTGAGAAATGGAAATGTAGCCCTTAAAATCATAAAATATTATTAAAGGCTGAGATACAAGAATTATGAAAATTGCTACGAGACAAATGCTCTTGAAATAAAAACGGTTAAGACTCACCACACAGTCGGTTAACGTGCCCCATTGCTCAAAATAAGATCGCAGGCTGTCGTCTGTTGTCTCGAAGCTCAGGCCTCCGATGAACAACTTCCGGAGCTGCTCCGGTTCTCGGGGCTGCTCCTAAAAAACAAAACATTTTACCTTACAGTAATCTTTTTAGCAAAATTTACATAAATTAGCAACGTGCTGTGCAGAAAGAAAGCGAAGGGAACGTTTCCATGCGTCGTGTGAACGTGCAAGAAGACGCGGTAGGTGAAACAAGATGGCGGCCATGATGCTACCGAAAGAGACGGCTAACAAAAGAACAAGCTACAAAGAGCAACAACCAGGACGCTATGAACCTCACAAATACAACCAATAATAAAAAAACTACCAATAATTGACTGTATATCATTTATAAAATGCTTAAAACTACGCGGCAACAGTTTCTCGGTTTATGCGGCCTAACAAACAAACACAAGATGGCCGTTAGGCTACACACACACACAAAGCATTTCTGATTAAAATAACACGGATACACGCTTACATAAAACATAATACTGTCCTATATATAAACATCAAACATGTTAATTTAACGTATTTACCTCCTTTGGCATATTACGATTTTATTGAGACTGCTCGGAGAAGCACACACGCGGCCGAAACCGTACTGAAAAAAAAAGTATGGACTGCGACGGTATTTTAAATCAGACCCACGGGGGCCGCCTTCTGTATGCTGTGATTGGTTATCGCTGTGCATTATGGGTACCATCTGTAACCGATGATTGGTTAATACGCCTGTCAATTAAATAAATTCCTCGTCGTACGTAACGCAACCATACTATTACACCCCGCCCCGTCATAGTCAGCCCGTAATTTCAGAAAATTATTATTTAAAATAAGGTGCTAATAAGCTACTCACTTACTAATGTTAACAACCAAATGTGCCAATGAAAAAGCTAAACTGAATATGTTGATTGGGATTACTTAATATTTTCACTGCTGAAATAACAGCACTGAAGTGGTTTGATTTCTCATCAATGAACTTTTTATCCTGTATTCTGGTTCGCAGGGGCGCCTGAAGCATATTCCATGAGACCTAGGGCATGAGGCAGGGTACACCTCGGACAGGGTGCCAATCCATCACAGGACACACACACATACACATGCTCGTTCACACACTACAGGAATTTTGTGAACACCAGTTAGCCTAAAATGCAGGTCATTGAACTCTGGGCGGAAACCGAAATACCCAGAGGAAACCCGCCAAGCACAGGGAAAACATGCAAGCTCTATGCACACAGAGATGGGAATCAAACCCAGACCTTGGAGGCGCAAGGCAACAGTGCTAATCACTACACCACTGTGCTGCCTCAGCTCTAAGCGATCAAGGCATAAACTGCACAAAATCTGGCACAAAAATATTGGCAGCAGATTATTTAAATTTTTTAATTATATAAATTGTGGGATGGTGGATCCATGGATCTCTTAATGGATGGTGGATTGGATTGATCCAAGGTCCAATTTTGATGATGAGCACTTTAGGTGGTCCTGGGGTGTAAAGGGACAACATAGGAACTCTTATTTGGTCTACAGCTACACAGACCTCTATGTAGCAAGATAAAATGCACCAGATGTGGATACTTTTATCTTTTAAATCATAGCCAGCTTTAACCCTTGTAACATTAGTACTATTTGTAAGTATTAATCACGGCATACCAGGAACAAGATGGTCCATTTTGGAAATGCTCTAACCCACTTCATCTTGCTTTTACAAATTTCCATTTTTCCTGCTTCCAACACATCTTCACAAACTAATTGTTAGTTAGGGCCCAAGCCCTATAAGGTGCGCAGGACCCTCTTGTTTTTCAAAAAATTCTTTTTATTTTCTCCACAATTTTGGGATTAACATGCTCAAAAACTCAACAGGTTGGAATCTGCTGCCATTAGGATGCCCGAAAGTCACGTGGCCTGGGTCCCTCAAGGACCCCCACACAAGATTTTGCTTCATAGCTCATACACACTTGCACGTAAGCACACAAATCTCGGTACACAATTATAGCTCATTGAGCCGAATAACTTTCGCATGTCATAGGCTCAACTCAACAGGAAGTCAGTTATTTTGGGTCGTTTGCCAAAACGTTAACAATGGATTTTTGTATACTCCTCCTAGGAAATTTATAAGATCGCCAAATTGATATTGGATACAGCCCCTGTCTCTACACATGCAATTGTAAGGATATAAGTCAATTTATCTGTCAGTGATTTTAATGTTATGACAGATCATGTACAGGGTTTAAAGAAAAATCTATATCTGCTGACTGCTAACTGTTACCATTTTCTCTGAACTGTCAATGATTCTCTTAACCAGAAAAAAGCAAGCAGAAAAAACAGGACTTTGCACAAATTCCACATTATTAGACACACATATTATTTAAGTCATAGAAATAAAATTTTGGATTTAGATATATGGTCACATTTGAAAGGTTTTGTGTAAAAACAAACAAACAAACAAACAAACAAAAAAATCATAGCCAGTGTAAGTTTTAGGCAAATCTAACCTTTCCCCACTGTGGGATGAATAAAGATATTCTTATTTAACTAAGACAAACAACATATTTTTCACTGTGCTTTTTTATTTAACAAAGTTGAAGCCTAAAAAACATATAGGTAATTCTGCACCGCTTTTACTGCTTGGTGCAAGTTGCAGCCAAGGGCTGCTATGCAATTGATCATCAGTAGGCATAAAAGCAAAGTTTTGGCAATTTGCTGGTCTGGAGAATTCAGGTTTGTTTACACAATGCCAAGAGGAATGCCAAAAGGAAAAGCAATGGTTTAAAAGAAGCAACAAGAGGTTTACCCGTGGCTCCGTCCACGTGCAGATCCTGACTCCAGCATGCACCATTGCCTGTGAACGGAGAGTGCGGTCAACTCGCTGCAGCTTCTCACACTGCTCCAATGCTTCAGCAGATATAATGTCCTTTATTTGTCATTGTTTTATGGCAGTTAGGATCCAGTATGTTGGTTATGTTACTGCCAACTGTAGGCCTCATTACTCGTCCTTTTAAAGCCGATTTTCCATACCAGCCTTCCTTAAAAATGTCTAATGCTTCAGTCCCTGATCTTGTCCCTGCTTTATCTGGAACTTCCAGTCTTTCTTCTCGACACATTTTCTCTCACCATCTAGTTGGAGTTCTGGTTGCATCACCACCACCTATATATCTCTGACATTCCAGTCCAGTCTCCCTGAAAAACAACATTAAATACTTCCTTTCCTGATCTTTGACTTCAAAAGACTTTTAACATTGCCTTCTACTTTTCCTAGTTTTAAAATATATTCCACCATATCTAGACTCTCCTACATACATTTGCTGCATGAGAGCAAACATATACAGCCTACATTCATGGTATTTCAAGCTCCCATTGGGTGTTTACCTACTATAACAACACTGCTATTAGGGCACTGGTGGCTCAGTGGTAGGTGTTTTGCCTGCCATGCGGAAGGCCCGGGTTCGATTCCCAGCCACTGGATGCAGTGCCG
This sequence comes from Clarias gariepinus, assembly GCF_024256425.1. Classification (NCBI taxonomy): domain Eukaryota; kingdom Metazoa; phylum Chordata; class Actinopteri; order Siluriformes; family Clariidae; genus Clarias; species Clarias gariepinus. Next base: position 23,254,319 of record NC_071121.1, on the reverse strand, counting down.
GTCCCAAGTGGGAGGGTTGCGTCAGTAAGGGCATCTGGTGTAAAACCTGTGCCAAGTTGTTGTGTGGACCGGATATCCTGTTGTGGCGACCCCTTGCTGGGAGCAGCCGAAAAACCAACAAGGCTGCTATTGAGATGGCTCTGCCCAATTCTTTTTCTGATTTCCCCCCCTTCCTCATCAAATCTAATTAGGCCTGTTTTAAATACAAATGTCTTGCTTTTGATTCATTGTCCCCCTTCTGTTGCCATTGTTGGTTTGCCTTTCTCCACATTATACCTTTCCCCCTGACTTTGACCTCAACATTAATTTCGTTTCGGGTTGCCTCTCAAGACAGCTCGTCTGCTCCCTATTTTCCAGGCAAATGGCCTGGGACCCACAGGACAGAGACTTCTCTACCACTATTATTACCTCACAATATGATCTAAAAGGTGATGACACTACTGTTACACAGTAAGGGGTGCCAGCTACACTGGCACAAGCGTTCCTTGATGAACTTAATAGTATGACTTAAATTTGATGACACAGCCTACTGTTAATTCAGCAGGAACTACCAGTGCCAACACAAATCCAAAAACAAAATTTGTTTAATATGTTTAGTGAAACCTTGGATTGCAAGGACTTGGTCCATGCGTGTTTTGACTTGATAAGCGAGCAAGGCCATGAAAAACAAGAGTATGCATGCGACACTCAAAACATATAGGTTTGGAAAAAAATTGAATTCCTTATAAAAATGCTGCAAATCGACAGGTGGCATTGATGCTTTTACAAATTGCCTCTGTACAACTTTTATTTTTAAAGAGAAGAGTAGGGCAGAATTTAGCTTTATTTTAATAAATACATTTTATGTCCTACTTTTAGACTGGAAGATTTTCAGTCCTAAATGAACTTTGAGCCCAATTCCTACTAGTGATTCTGAGTTGCTTAACAAATATGAGCCCTGACCCCAACCAATTAAAATGCTGTGGTGGGACCTTAAGAGAGCCGTGCATAAGTAAATGACCATTAGTGTACGTATGCATGCATCTTTGTCAGCAAACTACAACATTCCTTTAACAGGGAAACTCTCTAATGACACTTGTTTTTCCCTCCTTTTGAGGATTTCATGGGAAATGTGATATTGCATTTTCATTAAACAGATTAATCTCCCTCACAGTTACAGACTTGTTGCAGGTGTTAAAGACTTGGACATAAAGAGAGTTACGTTCATACATGTCACAATGTTAAAGTAAACGCGCACACTGATGTAAATTATACAAGTGACCCATGAGCCCACAGCACAAGAGAAAAACATTGGATCAGGTGTGATCACATGATGTAATTAATAAATTACATTTCATACATTTTGGTTATCTTGCAAAAAACTCAAAGTTACTGTATATCAATGTTTCACTGCATATATAAAAATGCGTGTCCAATGGATGATGCACACAACTCCATGACTGCTATTCCTATTTCCTGTTATTCAAAAACTGTATAAGTCACTTGTGCAGACAGCATACGGCATGTTAATTTATGAATTAGTTACATACCGCAAAAATTTTTTAAAAAATTTCTCACTGCTCTTAACCAGTTAAGACGCCTGCAGAGGTCTCCTATTTTGGTGGAGATGAGTGAATTCATATTTTAAGAAGCTTGCTTAACAGCTCTTATGACTCTAGATACAAATATTACTCCAAATATAATCCTGAAAGTAGGACAAAATGGAATTCTGGCCACTTGGGAGCGATTTCCTCCTGTGAGACACAGGCCCCAGATGTTGCTTAGAAGAACCAGGTGTGGTCATTAGGCACACAGACTTAATTGCTCTAGGTGATGTGAAGTCATGTTTAACCAAATTACTTGTTCAACAGTATAGAATACAGTTTACAAACAATAATAAACTTCATTATGGTTGTTTATCAAGCACAATGCATTACTTAATGTACTTTATCCCTACTCACAGTCACACAATTGTCTTGGGTGTTTACATTGGGTGTTCACATTGAATTGATCCACTTTAAACTCTTAAGTTGCCAGTTTGCTCCATGTAAACGCACAGTCAATCATATCTGGTCAAACTTGGTCCTGGTGCCAAGTTCATACTATACAATGCAGAAAAAGCTATGTTTACAAAACTTGGAAGACACGAGGGAAAAAAAAAAAAGGAAAAAAAAAAGCCAAGACACAAGTTACAAAATAATAAAAGCTTTATTTTAAAGCAGTAAAAAAACATAGCTTAAAAAAAAGGTCCCCCCCATCCCAACAGGTCTTTGGTCCTACAACAGATAAGACAGGTGATCATTTAAAGATGCCATTTCAAGCATCAATGGAGCAGAAGTAATGTTTATTACCTTTACATTGCCTGCAGAAAAACAAGCCTGCATCTCCATTCAGGATCATAAATCCCATATGTATTCCTAAAGATTTGAAAAGGGGGGAGAGAAAAAAAAGCCAGTCAGCAAAAGCAAAGCCTCACACACACTTGCTTCATTTAATTCTTTAGTTAAGTAAGGATTCAGACTACATTACTCAATTTAATACTTGTACCTACAATGAATAAAATCAGTTGTGTCCTGTAGTAACGAAGTCTGTTCTTACCTGCCAATGGCAGTAAAACCATTCTGTTGCTGTCCCCTAGTCTTTCAGAGACTACCTGTAAATCATACACTTCCTTATCCTTTTTGATGAAGGTCTTCCTACTCCTCCCTCATCTTGCTTCCATGGCTAGGTACGGGAAATCATACAAACTAACCTGCATTTTACTTGATCAAACTACGGGTGGCAAACAGTTCTACAGATAGCTTGGCAGAACATTCCACCTTATTTCCGCAATTATGGTGACCAACTGGTCTAGACCAAAAAAAATAAAAAGAGGCTGTTTTGATAAAAAAACTGGAAGTTGCTTTATTTCAACTTAATTCTTGGAGTTACACATAATTAGTTTAGCGGAATAAAGTTCTACAAAACCTCACATGGAATGCATCCCATAAAGAAAATAAAAAAACGACATCACATCCACACATAAAAACAGTCCCGCTTGTGACGGCACTACTGTACATCTCTTCTGAATGGCTGAGCAGATCTAGGGAGTAAACCTGCCGCTGCCCTGTCAGCCCTCTCGCTCTCCTGTCTCCTCTTTAAGTACTGAGTCCTGTTGAATATGAACAACAACATTAAGCTATACACTGCTTTTGAGCATCCACAGATTTCTGTAAAATCAGTGTTTTTTGGTGCTTTAACTAGGACTAACTTGGGGGAGGAGAAAAACTCATTTTAAATACAAACCTTTAAAAGGGACTTAGTATCGTCTGCCCGAGTTTCCTCCATATCCACCACTGGAGCCACCGCCATATCCTCCACCTCCACCCGAGCTACCACCATATCCACCTGAGGAAGAGAAAAGTTGATTAGGCTATGGTTTTAAAATGCTAAAATGTTTTGCGTGGCATTTACTACAAAACTTACCACCACCATAGGGGCCGCTATTCCTGCCGCCACCTCCGCCGCCGCCATAGTTTCCCTTCATTGGGCCAAAATTTGACTGCTGGTTGTTGTAGTTTCCAAAGTCATTGTAGTTGCCACTACTGCCGCCGCCACCACCACCTCCGAAGTTGCCTGTGCATAAGATATGTCAATATCTGGTGTTCCAAAAAATTCACAGCTATAGATTATAAATATAAAATAAACTCACCGCCAAAGTTTCCATTGCCGTTGTTATAGTTGTCATAACCACTGCCGCCGCCACCACCACCACCATATCCTCCTCCGCCATATCCTCCGCCACCACCGCCGCTTCCATAGCCTTGTCCACCGCCACCATATCCTCCACCACGGTTTCCCCCATAGCCACCGCCGCTACCACCATAACCACCTGAGTAAAAGATTATTACTTTTATAAGGGGCAAGTTGGTACTTTATATTAACCCTTAATCTAAAGTAATATAGAGACAGTGACTAACGGGGAGGAAAAAATAAAATGTCGCATACCATCACCACCAAAGCCACTGTTGTATCCATCTCCACCACCATATCCACCTCTGCCACCTAATTACACAAAGCAAACAGAATCATGATCAGTTCACAGCTAACGTGTTTGCATCAACACACTTCGCCCAGAGCATAGAAATGGTTTTAAGGCTACCTCTGAACCCATCTCTAAACCCATCTCTGCCTCCTCCAAAGTCGTTGCCATATCGTCCAAAGTTTCCACCTCCACGGCCTACATGGATTCAAATAGTTAGCTTACTATCAAAGAGAACATCTCATGTAATTCAGAAGTGACGACACCTTACCTCTCATGTTCATTGATGAACTCTGCATCTCTTGTTTAGACACAGCCTTTCTGACTTCTGAATTATGGCCATTTATTGTGTGGTACTTTTGAACTAGGAGAACACAAAGAGTTAAAATACAGTCTGCAAACACCACAAAGTGTTTCAAATCAGCCAAAACTACTTACTAACAATACGATCCACAGCATCATGGTCATCAAATGTAACAAATGCAAAGCCTCTTCTGACACCAGTCTTGTGGTCGACCATGATTTCAATTGCTTCGATCTTTCCAAATTTCTCAAAGTAGTCCCGTAGATGGTCCTCTTCTGTGTCTTCCTTGATGCCACCCACAAAGATCTTTTTCACTGTAGTGTGCGCGAAGGGTCTGTTGGAATCCTGGAACACATAAGCCTCTAGTCAAATCAATAAACAAAGTGCATTTGAAGTAAGGGAGGTAATAAACATATGCACTTACCTCTCTAGACACAGCACGCTTGGGCTCTACAAGGCGGCCATCGACTTTGTGAGGACGTGCCGCCATGGCAGCATCGACTTCCTCCACACAGGAGTATGTGACGAAACCGAAGCCTCTGGAGCGCTTGGAGTTCGGATCTCTCATAACCTTGGGAAATAACAGACCATGAGCTAAAACAAATGGAACTGTAGCCTTAAGCTTATAAATACTGAAATGAAAGGCTTTTGTAAAAGGTTCTAAAAAATTACAAAATAAATGCATGTTTTCTTGGGCAAAACATACGTACATTATATAAACAAACAGACTCACCACACAGTCGGTTAACGTGCCCCATTGCTCAAAATAAGATCGCAGGCTGTCGTCTGTTGTCTCGAAGCTCAGGCCTCCGATGAACAACTTCCGGAGCTGCTCCGGTTCTCGTGGCTGCTCATAGAAGGAAACAAAAAAAACCCGAGTTGTTACATTATTTTTTAGCTAAATGAGAGCAATAGCAAAATTCATCCAGCAGCTAGCGTTTAGATTTTCCGCGCAGCACGCATGAAACACATCCGCCATGTTGAACTCCTGCACCCACATTAGCTAGCGAGCTAACCAAGTCCACAAAAGCTAGCATAAAAGACACTAATCCAGCGCAACACACCGAAACGTTCACAACGTTAAAAAGCCCAATTATACATTGCATCTAGCTTAGAAATACTTAAACTATCAATGCATCCGGCTCGGCTAGTTTGCTACAGCCCATGTGGCCTAACGAGAAAAACCAAGATGGCGGTCATGCTAACACCCGGCTATTTAACGCTTCTGTAACGCGCATCGCGCACAATAATTTACCATTGACGTGCTCATAATTTAAAGCACTGCAATTACATAAATAATACAAAATTAAACTCCCACATATTATTATTGAACCAAAGCTTCGTTATTATTTTTTTATTTTATTTTTATCTGACACTCACCTCTTTCGACATGGCGAACTACACAACACGCTAGTCAATGAAATCGCAGAAAAAATGCACCGTGACTTCACGTTAAATCAAGTCGCCGAGCCCCGCCTAATGGAGGCCGCGATTGGTTTACAGTTCGCGCTCAAATGCAACGTCATACTTATTTCTTATTCAATTGGTCCTTATTAACGTCATTTATAGAACTGGGCTTGCCTAGCCTGTGCAACCAAACTTGACTCTTTTAAGCGTTCTGCAAAGCATTCTGTAAAGATTAAAGAATATATAAAATTAATGTCAGTAAGGTGTTGACTAGAAGTGTCTAAAATTGTCTATAGTAATAACAATGCTAAAAAATATTTAATGTTTCCAGTACTTACAGCAACAGTTAATATAAATCTAAATATAGTAATAAATGAAATCACGTTTAAACAGGGTTGCTTTAATATGAAGGCAATCAGATGTAAACTTGGTGTATGGTTAATGCGTACGATTCGGTGCCTAGCATCCAAAGCTTGCATCCAATCCTGGTTCATTTAGGATAGAAAGTTCACTAAATGTATAACAAAAATTAACAATAATAAACAATTATATTTGGAGCCTAGGCAGTGCACTAGTAAACGGGGTGGGATTTGCCATTCAGCCGGCGTGCCTTGTGTGCCATTGTGTGTTTTTGGCGCGCTGTGGCCGGTGCTGTGTGTGTATGTGCGCATGTGTGTGTATGCATGTGTATGTGTGGAGGAACTGTGCGAGCATCGAAGAAGACGTCGGTGTGAGTTGGTTTTCTTTTAAGTAACAACCTATCTAGCATTTTGCATGCAGTGCAATGCAACGCATGTGCAAATGCACTTGATTCTTTAGAGTGAGCGGTGCATGCGTCGTGATTTTATCCATGCACGTTAATTCTGCTTAAAAATGTTATCTTCTTAGGCCTGTGATTTATAGGAGCATGCATGCATTTAGATGACTGAATAATTATTATAAACGAGATCTGATCTGATTAGTGCCTTCACTAGGCTGACTCCTAACAGAGTCAGGAGTTTTAGATGAATTAAAGCGAATAAGACGCGTGAGGCATGCACGAGCGTGCTTTTAGCAGAGATTTGCTAGAAATGTTTGCTAGCATGCTAAGTATCAGGGTACTTACCACGCTAAATCAGAATGGCCCAAAGTATTTAAAGCATTGTGCGCACTCCATCTTATAGCAGCTCTAAAAATTAAACACTGTTTATTTATGAAAAATATATATACAGAAATTTGTGTGTGTAAATTTATACTTTTTGGTGGCTAATGTGGTGGCTCTAAAGATGCTAGTGCAGACCTAGCTAACGCGTGTCTCACCTCTTTAAATATTGTTTTTAGCCTGTAATAACAAGCAGTGTTTTCCTGCTATATAAGTAATACACTTCAATGCGACACTACCTATAATATATACACATTTCCTAACTAAAACACTGAGTTTGCCTTTTTAACGCCATTGAAAAGATGGCGGTTCCTTGCGCTAGCATATGGCCATGATTAGCTAGCTTAGTTCGGGAATACTTGTTACTGAGTTATCTTAGCCGGCTGACCTAATTTTGCACTATAATTACTTTTCAAATGAGAATATTTACAGTTCTGTTCTTGCACCTAAAAAGGTATTTGTTAAAATTTTAGTTGTACTCAAATTCAGGTTAAGTTAGCTCTTTGCAACATTGTTGACTTTTAAGCTAGAAGTCGTGTTTTCTTTCAGCATAATAAAACTACATAATTTTTACATGCTTAAGTCTATGGACTATATAATATTATTTAAATGTGTTACAATAGATCAGCTTTGAGCTTGTGTGCATAAAATGTGTAAATATAATGAGTTTTCTGTGTGATTTGTGAAACACTCTTTAGGGATGTTGTATGTGCAGGGTTGATGTTAGAAATTCTGCTATCGATGAGGTAGCAGGTAAACATAAAACTCATAAATGTAAAGTTCTTGAAGGAGCTGAAGGTGTTAAAGCTCCTCAAAAAAAATTTGGTTCGTTGAAGTGTGAAGTGAGAGATTTGGAGGGAAAATGGAAGCACAACACTGTAAATGCAGACGCACTCAAAAACAGCCAGATGCAAAGCAAAATGACAAGTTTTAGCTAAAAAGCATAAAGCCATCTCATTAACACGTTCGAATTGTCTTGTCACTTTTTCTTTTTTAGGGGTGACGTTTGTGCTGCAGGTTAAACAGCAGTAATAACATCAGACCTGGTTGGCTTGCATTGAAACAGGACCGTAGGTGAGTGCTGAATGATGCAATGCATAATAATATATATACACACACAGACACGCACAAGTGTGTTAGTTGAAAATAAAAAGAATTTATGCTTTCTAACAATTCAGAAAATATCTATTTATATATTTTTTTAACTGGAGCTCAAACTTTCGAACGTTAGATATTATGTGTTGGTCCAAAAAAGTGAATAGGAAGCCATTTGAGATTCGCCCCTTCCTAGATGTTTAATTTTTATGATAAGAAATGTCTAAGGAATTAAACTAAATATTAATAAGAAAATGCTGCCTTGGGAATATATAAAAAAACAAATAGGGGTAAGCAACAAAAATAAAATGGTGTGTGGTTGTACACAGAACTGTGCAAAATGTTTAAGCCACTCATAATTTATTCTTATTTTGCTTCCAAAAAAACAGACCTTCTTGTGTTTCTAATAAAGTCTTCAGGAATAGTTCTCGAGGCTTCCTGAGGAACTTTTTTGTCTATCGTTTTCAGTCCATTCTCTTTTCTTGAACAGTTTCAGAGGAATGTCTTTTGTTTTTTAAGTCAAACAGTGACCTATGAATCGTTCAGGCATACAAAAAATAAAAAACGTAACTTAAGGCATGACCAGGTGAGAAACAGGTGCAGATGATCAGGCTGGTGATTGGTATACTGTTAATGCTGAGTGGTTGGAACTGACGAGAAGGAAAATTGGGTTGCTTCTGAGGTTGTTTCATAAACAGCCAACTTTTAATTTGATTCTTTAGGCACTTTGCAGCCTGTCACATTAAACATTTTCTTCTATTTTTTCAATTTCAATCTACATCATTTAATTTAGTTTAATGTGAAGATAAGAGAAGTGAATAAAGACTTTGAACATATAATAACAACAGATGAGAAAACAATGTAAATATAAACACTAGTAATAAATTTAAGCAAAAGCTCTTTTTTTTCTATTCCCATGCAGACCAATGAACATTTATAATAAGTGTTGAAGTGTCTTGTATTTCTGTGCTTGTGTTTTTTTTTTCTTAAAAAACAAAAACAACACCTTACTTTCTTATTGCAGAGGGATACATTCCCTTCCTCACTTACTCTTTAAGGTATCTGTGAGTGGAAAAAGACTTTAAAAACGGTAATGGGAAAGAAGAACCAGAACCGTGAGGATGATGAGGCTTCATCCTCAGACGAAGAGGAATATGTGGTGGAGAAGGTTTTGGACAGGAGGGTCGTAAAAGGCAGAGTGGAGTACTTTCTTAAATGGAAAGGGTTTACAGAGTAAGTCGCCATCTGACTTCCTTCCTAACAGGATGCTTTCTGTTGTAGGTACTGTGTACGTTACCACTTTTTGTAAGACATACGAGTTAAAATTTGCGCTTGTTGATTTGTCATTCCTAGCAAGCACAACACATGGGAGCCAGAGAAAAATCTCGACTGTCCAGATCTCATCGCAGAGTTCATGAAGACATACAAAAAGGGCGGCAGCGGCACTAGCACTCCAAGCAGCGGGACCAAACCATCCAGTGCAACCCCTCCTCGTGCAAAAGATACCGGCGGTAAGAGGAGAAACTCTGAGGAAGAAGAGGAGGGCGGAAGCAAGCAGAAGCGGAAAAAAGAGGTATAGGACTTTTGCTGTCTGTTGTTTTGGAAATAGGATTACTCTTGGCTCGTTTGTTTCAGGGCAGATGACATGCTTAGAATGCAACAGAAGGAGAAGCACATTAGTAATCTTAAATTCAATTGCTCTATTTCTCTTTCAGAAAATCACAATTTTGTCTTAGAAAGTGCTAAAAAGTTTTTAACCCTAATTATCGTTCCGTGCTCTGTTAAGGATGAGATCCTAGTCGCCAGAGGCTTTGAGAGAGGCCTGGAGCCAGAGAAGATCATCGGTGCGACTGATTCTTGTGGGGACCTTATGTTTTTAATGAAATGGTGAGTGCCAGACAGTTTCATGAATAACACACAGTTCACCTACAGAACTATTGCATGACAATAGAGTGTCAATGTTTCCTCAGCAGGTCTCGGGCAGAAAATAATCGCCTTTTGTTGAGGTAAATAGGTCGCCAATTTACCTCTTATTGTGTTGCCTTTAGTGCAGTTTCTTTAAAGTGTTCACCCTATACCATTGAGCCATCATGGTAGTTATTTCTCAGTGGGAATTACTCCTAGATTAAGTAAAGTGTGAAACACATCGTTGAAAATGCACATGCATATTTATTTAGCCTGGGTATGAAGGTCAGGTAATGTGTTTTTCGAATTTTAATGTATTTTTTAATTTCACTTTCCTCACAAGGAAGTGAGCTTAAGGAGCCTACTCTACTGGCAAACTGGCATATTTTTTATTTTTTTATTTTTATTGGGACACTGCTATATAAGATGGGGAGGGGGAAACATTCCAGTTTGTAGAAATTTCAAAATAAAATCTTTTTTTACATGAGCCAAAATAATTTCACATTAAACCTAAAATACATTTAAAACAAGGCTTGCAAATTACATCCAGGTTTTCTGAACTAGTTATGCAGCACTAGTTATGCAGCACTTTCTGTTAAATAATATTCAGTTTCATTGCTTAAAGGACAGTTGTAAGTTGTATATGTACATGATAGATTGGTTGATAGCTGTTTCAATCTGTAATTGCAGTTGCATATGCCCTTGATGTAATGTTACTCTATAGAGCAACTGCAGTGATTTTCATGAAAAATAAATCGCAAAACATAATCTTAAACTGCTTTATTTTTTACTTCTATATCTTATATTAGATAATATGTTAGAAATACTATAAAATACAACCGTTCTAGTGGAAGGAAGTGAAAGGGTGTTTTCACATTAGGGAACACCCTGTTTTGCGGGCACATAGTGCCCGCACGTGCCAAACTCATTCTCTGATTTATACAGCCATAGCTGATAAAGTAGGAAGGCACATGAGAGCACTGCTAAAAATGATTTTTTTTTTTTTACCCATATCATTTAACCATATCATTATCATCCTCCGATGGGGATAAACCGATAATCATTTTTTATTTTTACGGACCAGTTGTCTTTCAATTGGCCGATCACGTAAACCGATGCCACAAAATATGTTAATCTGCATCAACATTAACATGCCATCGTCAGTCTGGCAATAATACCAAGTCTTTTTAAAAGATTTGCAATGTTCCGTTTTTTTCTAAAGAAAAACCACGTGAGGGATTGTCTGCCAAGAGCTTTAACACAATTAACATAATTCGTCACTTGCAGTTTGGAGCTCTGGCTAAGGCAGCCCTGGTTTACCTTACCGTTAGTTAGCGACTATTTAGCACTGCTGCACACTGGATAATAAAAGGTATTGCACTGTTTTTTAAAAATGCAGAAATTCTGATATTTAGAAAGAAATATCTTTCTGGCTCTGACAAGCCAAAATTGCCTCGTTAAATACAAAGTGACTGATGTCTTTATTTCGCAGAGTTCAGTGCAGAGTTTTGATTTCTTCATTGATGCAGCCTTGTTCAATGTGCACGATTAAATAAAGCAGGACAGTTGCGTTTTAGATAAGCATTTTATTTGCGAGTGCGCTTTGATGCCAGTTAAGGAATGAAAAAGTTTTTGTCTTTAGTCATGCTTGATTATAGTATAGTCATAATTGATTTTAGTTTCATTATAATCTACAATAAACATTAAGTTGCTTTCCAATAAGTAAATGTTCACATTTATGATACTTTCTGAGATCTTAATTATATTTATGCATGTCTGTTTAGAATAAATATAATTATATATATACTCATTTAAAGGATTATTAGGAACACCTATTCAATTTCTCATTTATACAATTATCTAATGAACCAATCACATGCCAAATGCTTCAATGCATTTAGGGGTGTGGTCCTGGTTAAGACAATCTCTTGAACTCCAAACTGAATGTCAGAATGGGAAAGAAAGGTGATTTAAGCAATTTTGAGCGTGGCATGGTTGTTGGTGCCAGACGGGCCGGTCTGAGTATTTTACAATCTGCTCAGTTACTGGGATTTTCACGCACAACCATTTCTAGCGTTTACAAAGAATGGTGTAAAAAGGGAAAAACATCCAGTATGCGGCAGTCCTGTGAGCGAAAATGCCTTGTTGATGCTAGAGGTCAGAGAAGAATGGGCCGACTGATTCAAGCTGATAGAAGAGCAACTTTGACTGAAATAACCACTCGTTACAACCGAGGTATGCAGCAAAGCATTTGTGAAGCCACAACACGCACAACCTTGAGACGGATGGGCTACAACAACAGAAGACCCCACTGGGTACCACTCATCTCCAGTACAAATAGGAAAATGAGGCTACAATTTGCATGAGCTCACCAAAATTGGACAGTTAAAGACTGGAAAAATGTTGCCTTGTCTGATAAGTCCGATTTCTTTTGAGACATTCAAATGGTAGAGTCAGAATTTGGCGTAAACAGAATGAGAACATGGACCCATCATGCCTTATTACCACTGTGCAGGCTGGTGGTGGTGGTGTAATGTTGTGGGGGAGGTTTTCTTGGCACACTTTAGGTCCCTTAGTGCCAATTGGGCATCGTTTAAATGCCACGGGCGACCTGAGCATTGTGTCTGACCATGTCCATTCCTTTATGACCACCATGTACCCATCCTCTGATGGCTACTTCCAGCACGATAATGCACCATGTCACAAAACTCGAATAATTTTAAATTGGTTTCTTGAACATGACAATGAGTTCACTGTACTATAATGGCCCCCACAGTCACCAGATCTCAACCCAATAGAGCATCTTTGGGATGTGGTAGAACGGGAGCTTCGTGCCCTGGATGTGCATCCCACAAATCTCAATCAACTGCAAGATGCTATCCTATCAATATGGGCCAACATTTCTAAAGAATGCTTTCAGCACCTTGTTGAATCAATGCCACGTGGAATTAAGGTAGTTCTGAAGGTGAAAGGGGGTCAAACACCGTATTAGTATGGTGTTCCTAATAATCCCTTAGGTGAGTGTGTATGTATGTATGTATGTATGTGTGTGTATATGTGTATATATATATATATATATATATATATATAATTTTTACTGCTAATAGTAAATAAACAATCAATAGTAAATAAACAATCAATAGAACCCTTTACAGGCATGTTGGGGTTGTAATCTTCCATTTAATCAGTTATCGGTGTCAGTTGGTTCTGATTTCTGTTATCTGGGATCTGCCCCAAAAAAAACCCTGATTGGATCACCACTAATATCAATATCTAGTGTAAAAGCTCCTTTGTTACCTTTAAGTGTTTACCTTTAAGTAATTAACCCCAATCTTGACCTACTTACAGTCTTGTGAAAAATGACACCTGTGCAGCTGACAAGTCAGTAACATGAAGCATCTTTCCGTGAGTTACTGTAAGATATGCAGATGGAGCACGCAAACTAGTTTCACACACTGATTCTAAAATAACCTCGTCGCTTTGTCTCCACAGGAAAGACTCGGACGAGGCGGACCTCGTGCTCGCAAAGGAGGCCAATCACAAGTGTCCCCAGATCGTCATCGCTTTCTACGAGGAGCGTCTGACTTGGCATGAGGATGGCGAGAAGAAGGAGAAGGGTGCTGCAGCCGTGTAAGGGTACAGTCCCCTTCTAGAGACAGACACGAGTGCACTCACAATCCGTCCTTTGTTATGGACCATTTTCAAACCACCACTGGCCTCCTGGCATTAGAGGTCACTTCCCAGTTTCTTTAGTCTCCTTTCATCTCCCATATGAACGGCAACTCATTTATCAAACAATGTCTCAAGTATTGAGGGATGAGTTCAATGAGTAATTGAGAACTACGACAAGAGCTTGGGGAATGGAAGTGTTAGACTGATGGAATCATATGGATAGTGTTTTTACCTGCAGAGCTTCACCACCCTCTTTATCATGTTTTAAAGTATTTGTGTCCCAATGATTACTTTAAAAAAAAAAAAAAAAAAAAAATCACCCTGTGTGTGTGTTGACTCAATAGTTTAGATTCCATACAGCAGTTGGTGAAATGTATTGAAGACAGCTAATATTTTTTAAGTGTTTTATCAGAGATTGTTGTTATGTATCTGCCGTGCTGGATTAGTCACACCATATTTTTTTCCCGTAAAAAAAAGAAAAAAAAGAATTGATGACATTTCCGGTGTATTCCTCACATCAACAATAATTCTCTATCTTGCAAAGAATGTCCTTAGAATTTAGGACTGCCTTGACTGTAGATTTCTTAAATCTGGAACCTTTTTTACTAGACATGAAGCATTTTATTCTTTTTTTTTTTTTTTTTAAATAAAGCATCTCCCCCAAAACAATAATGTTAATTACAAATCTGATCATGCCCAGGATGTAAACAAACATTGTTCATCTTACAAATGTATTGGGAGAAACAGGTATCACTTTTGTTAATAATTGTGTTTTACTTTAGGCTTGTGAGGGCATGAATCAGTGATGTTTGTACCCAAGTGCTCCACCTTGTGGCTGTTTTTTGAAGTGTTTTACACTTTTTGTGGCCACCTCCTTCACCCGGAGGCTGTTGTGACCAGACAGATAGATAGTCACACCTACTAATAAATCAAATAAATCAAAGTGAAATTGGGTGCCACCTGTGTTTGGAGTGAAAACCTGTAGACACACTGGGCTTTTTGTGGATATAACAAAATTCTTTTTTTCTGTCCCTGCTAAGGTTCACTTCTCAAATTTCCAGCATGAAGTGAATCAAAGCTAAACCTGTCTTTAATAGGGTTATGAGCTCAGGTGTGTAATTGTGTTTGTAGAGCCACTGGACAAATAAATTCAGCCCAATAAACTAAATAAACTTCCTGACTTTCATTGACATGACAGAGCTACTGATTCCGATAAAAAAAAAAAGATAATAGTTCAACCATGTTGTTTGTGTGTATGTACGTCATAGGTTATATAGTCAGACACTTGTTTTCTTAGCTTGTATGTGTGCGAAATAGGAGGGAACACCCACTCAGATGGGTTGTGTTAGATACCGGGGTAAAAGTTTGTAAACAGACTCCATCAGTTGTGCGTCGGACTGCTATGACTGATTAGATACTGTAACAAAAAATGTCTGTTTGAATCCCAGTTTTACTTACTTTTCAGATTGGACTATTGCTTACCTGTCAAGGCAGTTGTCTATATATACAGATACGTATAAATATGTATCTCATTTTTAAATGTAAGCCCTGAGTTTTTTGTTTTGTTTGTCCTGTTATGTTATGCAAGTACTTTCCCATTTCTTTTATCATTTCGTCAGATCTTCATGTATGTCCAGAATACAGTTTCAATGTCTTTTTACTTATAGATTTTTTTAATGTCTTGTATCAAATTGTAGTAAACCTAGTTTTCCACATGAATTTGAAAAGTTTTTCATTTTAACTCCACAATACTGTCATGTTTTGATTTGATAGTTTAAAGACAGACTTGAAACCAAAACTGTTATCATTGATACAGGTGACTTTTGGTTTGTAAGCTGAAAAACACAGGTTTAATTTTTCCAGCAGGTGGTGCTACTCAGCTCCACACTTATTTACAGCTCGACTTTTAACGCAGCCCATAACATCACATCATATAAAACTGTTCTAGTGTTGGATGTTGTTTGTTGAATTGATTACTTGTATTGGTGTAGAGATCTGTAAATTTACCTCTTAAACCCAAGCTCGCTAAACGGTGTAGGAAAAAAACAAAACTTGAGTATGTACACAGAAGGACCAAAAAATTCAAAGAGTATGAGCTGTTTATTATTATTATTATTATTATTTTGGTTTATTTTTTTGTTTTGTTTTTGTGGATTTAATGGATGCTTTTCTTTAATTTCTTTTTTTCCCTTTATTTTAAAATACACTTTCTTTATACACACACAGCACACATGCAGTAGCTATACGCCATAACCTAGTGGTACAGCGTTTGACATTTGGTTTTAAGATGTTCCTCATGGTGGCTATTATTGATATTCTTGGAAAGCATTTTCTAATTTAGCCCACACACTGCTTACATGTGAATTATCTTTCCCACAGCTGTGTTTGTAAGTGTAGAATGTTGCTGCGGACATTCAGTCAAAACTGTCAAATCAAAATAAAGAAATTATAAATACGACCGATTGCTCTGACAACAGATTTGAGGTTCAAGAAGACAGAGCTGCTTTCTTGCTTAATTTCAGGCAGAACAACACTCAAGTATTTGGTAACTGTCACTAATTTCTTTTAATTATTTTAATGATTCATAATCTCTTAAAAATAAAAAAATAATACATTTTTAAAAATGAATGGTATTCATTTTAGAGCTTTTCCAAAAAGGTTGAGACAAATCCAAAATGCTGCTGTTTTTTTTTTTAAAGTAGTGGCAAAAAGTGCAAACTAAGTTAGTCTGTTTGTTGTTATTATTATTATTATTATTATTTTTAATTATTACTACTACTTTAACTATAAACTCCAGGTTTCAGACGATCCAGATGAGCTAGAGCTGTCCAAATACAGAACAACTCTATAATGTGTTTGGGAGGCCTGTAGCTCCTCTCACCTCTGCACAGCTCACAGCACTAAAGACAAGCCATCTTTCAGTTCTCCCATTTTTTTCACCCTTCAGCTCTTATGCATAGTTGGTTGCTTTCCTGCCTACCTCAGTGGCAGTGGAATTTTCCAAAGTGAAGAAGTAGGGGGGGGGAGAGAAGGAGAAAAGCTGGATCACTCCAAATGGAATGCAAAGGTCACCAGTAAATTTGCAGCCGTGGGGAGCGGAGGGAGTACGAGGCAGCATGCTTTATGGCGAGCCGGGCCTCTCCGGACACACCGACGTCTCCACCTGGAGGAGAAGCTCTCTGACGGGTTGGATCTGCATTGATGGTGAGGCAGAGAAAATAAGAGTGGAGAGCCAACCGATTTGGAGTTTGGAAAGAAAAACAGCCATTTAGACATAGTGAAGAGTGTGAGTGTAAAGTGTGTGTGTTTATAGGGACCAAATGTTCCTGATTGAGAACCAAGACTGTATAAGAAGATTCTGGAAAAGCAAATTCCATTTAAGGGGAAAGTCCTTTCAAGTTCAGATAGGTATAGAAACATTTATGTACGTTACACCATACTACATGGCATAAATCCATGCATATGATTACATTTAGTGTTAATAAAGAAAACTACTAGGCAGCTGGAATTGAATAAGCGTTGTGAAAAGAAAAAGGTGCCTGCCTGTGAGTATGTGCTTATTTACTACAGTCTTAATAGTCTCGCACAACAGCATAAAACAAGACAGAGCGTTTGGATTTAAGTAAGTTGATCCTCGAATTAGTTTGCGCTCCTTCACAAATCCGCCCAGCTAAAATGGGAGCTCGGGTTAGTAGGTGTTTATGGGTGTTTCGTCAGGAGCCAGCACAAGTCAAAGCAGAGATGCACGAGGAAACAGTTTGTCTTTGCAGCCTTTCGACCAAATGAGCTCCACTGGGCTTTGCTAGGCTTTGGTGCCATTGCACATTAGCCAAATGGATGAGTGTCGAGGGGGCTGGCAAGCAGCTGTGGCGGGGGGCCCGAGTCCAGGGAAAGGGCTGCTGCAGTGAGCTGCATTAACACTGCACCACTTTCTTTCTTCACACACACACACACAAACTTTCTCTCCACACAGTGCTTGGGTTCCAGGACCTCACTGTTTACTGAAGTAAGAAGAAGAAGAAAAAAAAAAGCTGTTCCCTTCCAGATCCCCTGGCTGCAATATATTATGTGCTTTTTGACCTTCAAGGCAACTTTGCCATGAGCAGAATATGCAGTGCTACGATTCTCTCAGTATTTTAAGATCTACTCAGTCTTTCGCTAGCACAAGCCCATCCATCCAGGCTGCTTCTTCAGGACACCATGGCACCTCAGTCGCGCACCATCTCTGATCCGTGCACGATGGTACAGCACCACCGCAATTTGGGTGCCAGTCGTGTTCAAAGTGCAGCAAAGCACTGAGACAAAAGCCTTCGTGCTTGCACAAGCCCCTCCCCGACAGCCCTTCTTCTCCTCCTGCGGCCGAGGGAGCAGGAGAGTTATGGCAGTCATAAAAGGCAGATAATGCATTGTTAACTAATTCTGTCTGCTCGAAGCTGATGTATCAAGCACTCTAAATCTCCACGGCTCCAATAAAATGCAAATGCTAATGCTTGGCGTGCGTGAGCCGATACGGTTCGGGGTGCAGATGCTGGCGAGAGGGACATCGCAAAAAGGAGAGCGCTGCTTTACTGGTATTATACGTCCATGGTTTAGTGTGTTAAAGCTGGGAAAGGACATCACAGAGTGGCCCGGGCACTAAAAGCACAAATCTTTTTTTTTTTTCTTTTTCTTTTGGTAGCCTGAGCTATAAATGGATATGTAAAATGGGTGTGAAGCTTACATAATTCGGTGTGTATGGTTCTGTGTGTGCACTACTTAAGTGGTATTACCTACCCATGGCTCAGGGAGTAAAATGCTGCAAGGAGGACATCATGGAGGGCCCGAAAAAGCATGGGACTGAATGCAGTTGGGTCTTCGAACTTATCTGCAGTGGGCTGGTGCGACTGCAGGCTTTTATTCCAGCTCAATTACAGACACACTTCATAGCTGATCGGAGACCAAGGTGAACCGATTAAACAAGTGAAATCAGGTGTGGCTTCTTTGTGGATAAAATTGAAGACCCATGGCTTAAATATTACAGTGCGTGAGAGAACAGGAGAAAGAGAGAGAGAGAGTCCACTAGTCGGTGGTATTACATTCCAGTGATTCAGGGTATTAATAGTGGAAAAGGGCACTATAGTGCTGTCCAAGTGCTGGTAGTACACCACCGGTTTGGTTCGCTGAGGCTGGACTGACCGCGTACGGGCAGGGCTCCATAGCAGTGTGAGAGTTTTTACTCCTTCAGAGGTATTACATACCCACGGTTTAGACCCCACACCTCACGCTGCCTCCATGGACATCAACAGAATGATGGGAGAATAAATGTCAGTGTGTAATGCCCTGCCCACTGATTCATGGGCTGTTTCAGACGAGCTCAGGGCAAACCACTGCACTGCTTTCGATGTATTATTTACAACGTTTCGCACAAGAGGCTTCGATGTAGAAATATTAATCGCGTTTGCCTCCGGGTCAGTGTTAATTATCAAAATGTTGAGCACTACATCGCGGACATTCGTCTAAAGGGTTTAGGTGAGCTATAGAGCACTTGATAGGATGTCGCAAAAAGGTTACAGTTGTAAATACAGTACATCTGTTCTGTTATAATGAGAGAGCTTCATTATTTCTTACTCAGTCTGGTCTAATTTGTATTTCCTGTCATTGAAGCTTAAATATTATTTTTTAGCCTTCTGTATATGATTAGGTGGCTACTTTCTTGTAGCACATGTTGAAACTTTGCTGAGACTTCTAATGTCAGTGCAGATCTATATTTTAATTAAGAAGCAATCCTGCACCAACACTTAATCATGATTTGTGCTAATTCAAAGTCCCGGGTGTAGAAGCTAATTTAATTTGAAGAAAGGAGGGTCAGTGTATGTGTGTGTGTGTGTGTGTGTGTGAGAGAGAGAATAAATGAAAGAGAAAATGAAAACTATATAGAGCATGATAACTAGAATTGTGTTTTGCATGCATTCTAGTACTTATATGAAAATATCAAAGGGGCATGCAGAAGACCTTGTGACAATTTGGTCTGTAAGCACAATTCTTTAAGACTCCATGCCCACCCAAGATATGGCTCATTACAGTACATTGCAAGATTAAATAGACCAGTGTCTAATGGCATCCACTGTTTGTCTTTGAGAATTTTAGAAGTATACTCAGGAATCACAGAAAGGAAAAAGAAAAAGCACATTTTTAAGAAAGGTTAGATGATCAACAGTGGGTTATGGATGTTACTCATTTGTGTGCATTTTACAAATCACACAAATATATTATTTTCTGTTTCTCTACCACAAGCGAAAAACTGCTGGATATTCCAGTTTTTTTTTTTTTTTTTGGGGGGGTGGGCCGGGGGGCTGGGGGCAGCACAGGTTTCTAAAATTTACGATGTCGCCTTTTCGGCGCCCGTTCCTGTGTTAAAAAAATCTTCTCGAGTTTCCCCGACTCGTGGCTGAGAAGTGCATTAATTCTGCTCGTAGCAGACGCTTCCGGTCTCAGGTCAGAGCCTCGTGGGCCTTGAAACCTGGCTTAGGATTGCTTCAAGTTTCTCAAGGCTTTCCCGAACATTTTTTCGAATGTTGTAAAAAAAAACCTACCTTTTTACATGCTTTTATTTCTAAACGTTATTTCCTCCTTTATTTTACAAATCTCTGTTCACAAATTGGAAGCTGCTAATTATAGAAACTCATATATTTTTTTCACTCTCTTTAACAAAAGTCCTAAATCCCTCTTTTTTTTCCATGGTGCTAACCTAGTGTGTGGGATTTTCTTCATATACACACCCACCGAAGCAAATTTCTCATGTGTGAAAATGTGTTTAGCTAATAGAAGTTTCTGATTCTTTTGATTTTTCAGGCTGGGCCATTGGCACATCTGTCTAATGGAAAACCCGGCAGCCCGTCACAAACGTCTCGTAAAACTGTCAGAAAATGACTAATATTACTTTCAAGCAGAGATGCACCATGAATAGGGGATTATTCTATCGAGTGTCCGTGAAATCCCTTGGTTTATCGATGCAGACGTAAGCTTTGATTAAAATTCCCGTACTCCACTCTAAAGGTTTTAGCTGAAAAAAGTACTGTGTGTACACAACACGTGGGAAAGGATCCATTTCTGATGCATGTAAAGTTTCCAGGTCTCAACATTTTTCATCTCAAAGCACGCCTTTGCAAAACTATATGGCATTAAACCAGTTTGCAATAAATATGACGTGATTTACCCGCAGACATTGTTAAACGGTGTGGATATATATTAGGATATCGTATGGTGCTGAAATGTGCCAAGCCCACAGGATCAGAGGGCGAGCCACACAGTAATAGCACATGATATGCCTCATGGTTACGATCGTCTTCATCATCCTCAGACTTCATCAAAGTTGTCACGCTCACACTGGGGTGAAATAAAAGCACGGCAGCCTGGCAGGAATCCTGAAACGTGAGAGAATTTGGAAAGGAAACAGATGGCGGTTTCTAGCAGACACATACCCGTTTAGGTCTGCGGTTCTCTCTCTCTTTCCTTTTTTTTCCTTTTCTGTTCCCCCTCTTTTCACTTATTTCTCCTATTGCACTCTCCTCTACTTTTTCGATCGGATCACCTTTTTTTTGTCTCCCTTCTCATTCTCGAGCTCTCATCCTCCCTTTCCCTCGCTTCCCATTTTCCCCTGAAACTCCCTGCTGTAATATTTGGGCTCTGATCGAAGTGTTCCGTAGCATTTTCCAGACAGTTAAATCTGTCCACATGTAGCACAGTGATGGGAGTTGAATAGCTGCATAGCTCATTCCCTAAACCCTTCTTGCATTTTTTTTTAGCTTGTTAGTCCAAAACCAGCACAAGGAGCTCTATGTAAAAAGTAAAAATTCACCTTATTGCTTCTGAATTTTGACAAATTTCCATAACACAAAAAGTGGATAGCCATTTTTTTTCTTGCCCAAGATGAACAGAAAAACCTACTTTTCTTTGCAACTCAGTTCAATCTGACATAACCTTTTGGTTTCATGTCAGCTGACTCATATCAACCAATTGGGCAGCTTCTAATAGCCAACCTAAAAGCCTTCGAGAATCATATTGTGAAAATGCCTGCTCTGATTTAGACCAAAAATAGCACTTCTGGAAGGCTTGCAATGCATTTCTTTGTGTGATCGAGGGTCTTGCTATGGCTGCTTTTAAAAGTCACAGCAAACTATGTGAAAATGTATGGCAGATGTGTTGCTGTGGTGACCACAAGGTCACCAGAGGCCATGGCGTAAAAAGACTTCAAACTCATCTGGTTCCTATAGCCGGCGCCTGATGTGGTTGTAGCTTGAAAGCCGCCCTGTTACACTGATCTCAGACCTGTAGTGTCAATTTCTCCTGTAAAGGTTAATAGGAGGGAGCTTGTCTTGGACCAGCATCAAGGTGCAGCTGTGGCCAGACTTGGATGAGAAGGATAAAGGAGAGGTTGGAAATGATTGTGCTACCACCCGGGTCTGCTTACTGCCAAATCTTGGCTTCTGAAATTTCCAGCACCTGCTGTGCATGGTTTCTCCAATTTACATCCAAGCTTGGAGCAGAACCTTACAGGGTGCATGGGATCAGACCTGTCTCACTATAGCAGTCATGATGGACATCAAACTGACAGGGAACCAATAAAAAAATTCCTTAATAAAGATTCTTCCACAAAACCAGTCTCCTGTTTTATCAGGAGCATGTTTCAACATAAAAAAGTCTTCTCATTTTGTTTTGCCAATCACAGTAATTGACGAAAGAATCAGTCACTGTCTGAATGATTCATGATGACGCAATGTGAACACGAGACCAGCACTTATTTGAGCGCTTTGTTAGCCTTAGCTGCAACACAGCCAGATTGCAGGAATTCACGCCAAATACAACTGTCTCTGTTTTTACAATCTGCCATTGAAAAATGGCTTCTGCTTGTTTATGAGGTGGCCCACAACATGACCGGTCCTGTTGCTTACACTGCTTCCTGCTGGTGTACCCTGGAAATGCAGCTTTGTTTTAACATCAGTGAGAGAAGACATTGTTACGAGCATTTCAGATCTTAATTTTGAAATAATTCATTTATTCATTCATTCATTCATATTTTAGGAATCTTTTGTTCCTGTACCCTGTTGCAGTGTATCCACTGGCTCTATGTTAATCGTACAGAGTCTATTTTTTAGCTATAAAGTGGTTGAAAGTATGGATTATTACCATGCATAATTTCTTTGCCAATGATGGATGTTCTCAGTACAACAGTGACACTGACAATGAGGTGGTATGAACAGTTCCTGGGGTTTTTCGACACTTTAATATCAAAGCTGGTTTGAGCTCATCATTATCACTAGGTGGGATTCAGACACTGATAAAGGCGAATTATATTTGAAAAAAAGATACACCGCAGTGTCTAAATGTATTTCTAGGCCCAAAAGGCCAACCAACAAGGTAGGTGTATCTGATAATACAGACAGGAAATGTTCGCAGGGCTCAAAACCTCAGCGGTGCTTCACCTTATGTTAGTGTAACTGCTGTGCTGAGACTCATCCGCTGCCCAAGTCGTATTAGTCCTGGGGTGGACCCTTTCTATTAATAGTCAGTATTTTGCAACAAAAATTGTACACTTACAACAAGAGCGGAGCAATGTTTGTGTAATAATACTGTAATGTTCTTCACATGTCTGCAAGAGTTTACGCTGGGGTCTCTGGTTTACTCTTACCAGGTCAACAGATTAGGTATTCCAAATTACTGTACTCATAAATGTGAAAGTGTTTCTGTGTGCGTTTGTGTGTGATTGCTTCTGACAGACAAGCATCCTTTTATTTGTAATACATTCTCCTTACCTTCCACTGCAACACTGACCATAATAAAATGGTACCTGAAGATGAATCAATATAATATAATATAATATAATATAATATAATATAATATAATATAATATGATATAATATAGATGATGTGGTCAAAGACTATATTATTATTATTATTGTTGTTGTTGTTAAGAATTGCAGAGAACGAAAAAAATATATATTATATTATAATATAATATAATGTTATGTAAAGCTACAGTATATAATGAATTATGGAATGTCCAAAGATGATGATGATATTATTATTATTATTATTATTATTATTATTATAATTATTATTATTATTAATGCTACTACACTAATAAAATTTTGTTTTAAATCACAAAATAATTTATTTTACTGTTTATTGTAAGTGATATTATCATTATTATTAATTTATTATTATCATAGTAATACATAGTAAACAAAATAAATACAAAATCAAGAACACTATTAATATAATATAATATAATATAATATAGCATAACTGTGGCATGTTTTATTATTATTATTATTATTATTATTATTTAATAACAATATGCAAAATGGGATTATTTAACATCATAAAATAATCTATTTTTACTGTTTATTGTATGTATGAATGTATTATTATTACTGCTGCTACTGCTACTACATTATTTAAAAATTTTTATATTTGAAAATATACAAAATAATACATTTTACTGTTTATTGTATGTATGTATGTATGTACGTATGTATGCCGATTAAACATTTTCGCTCCTTCTTGGTGGAAAGCAGACGCTAGATCGCATTCGGCTAAAAACACACACACACACACACACACACGGCAGGGTCTCACGAGCTGAGCTCTCGGGAAAGACAGACGAGGAGCTATGTGCTGTAGAAAAACCTCACATGGATAAATACGGTGTGCTGTATATCCGTATATTCGGAAGACGTTGGTTGTACATGTATTATTATTATTATTATTATTTAGGAAATTCTATCAGCGGGAGTTAATGAACTACGCTTAGCTTGGAGTATTATATAAATAGATAATGCAAAAATATTTTAAAAAATATAAATTTAATTAGGGTACATAGGCAACTAATTTCGTGTGGTATTTATTTTGGATGGTAAAAAACCTTTTCTCGCTAACGTGACTTGGCATTAAAAGAAAAAAAACGGATAAAAACAAAACCGTGTACACGTTTGTTGCACTTTTAGGCCACAAGATGGCGCTCAAATCGAAATCATCAGAAAAACGTGTGGGGAAAAAAACGTGTGGCGTGTTTTGAGGGGTATTACATTTCCATTTTAGTTGTGGAAAAGCTCACGTTTCTGATCTAAAAACCTAAATTATCCATTTAATCGCAGGTTTCAAAAAAAGCAATTGACACATTATATGGGCAGTTAAAAAAAACGCAATTACAACATCTCTCTCTCTCTCTCTCTCTCTTTTCCTCTCTGTCTCACACACACATACACACAGAGAAAGAGAGAGCATTTCCTCTCATCCTTCAACTCATCGGTCTGGAACTTGAGAAGCTGTCGTAAAGTGCTACATGAGATTTTATGATCATCATCGGCTCCCACACCAAATCAACACCCCATCATTTAACAATGAAGCACATTTCTCTTATTCCACTAGACCTTCACCTACTGCACTAAACCTACACAACCATCTTTTTATTCATCATACCAGCAACCTGATGAAATATTACTTTAAACTAATTATATAATTTTTTTTATAAATATTTTTTAGAAGATACATTTTTTAATAACTATGTTTTTTTTTGTTCGCTTTTTTTTTTTATAAACGCGTTTGCTATTATATTTGATCTAATTTAAAGTCTTATCGCATACAAACCGCCAGATGGCGCTCCGGTGCTCCAGGTTTTCTATATAAAGTGTACGGAGCCGTAAATCTCGTTCTTTCGTTCTGGTTTTATTGTCATAATTTGTTGTCATATTTTAAAACTTTAAAACATATCTAAATATAAAAAAATACAAAACAGTATCAATTTACAAAAAAATAAACCAAAAAAAAAAAAAAAAAAACAGACCTGTATTAGACTCCCTCGAAGAGGATATGACGTCATGAAGCTGGTCTGTTGGACTTGGGCTGCGTCCCAGATAGCTTAAATAGTTCACCAGGATAAGTTACAGTCGAAACAGTGGAGGTGTTGTCTTATTATTATTAACGGCACTCGCCCATGTGACAACAGCCATAAAAGAATGTATAAATAAATTATGAGTCATAAAAAAATCGTAAATCTCAAATGGATCTGTGCTTTCAGAAAGAAAAGAGTTATTTGAAATACAGTCTTTTGTTGATATTGTTAGCCTAAAGCGTTAAGTTTTAAACCCCTAATTAAAAAAACCTATTATCTTTTTGTTTAAAGCTCCTCAGACCTGTTAAAATATCTTTACATAGACCAAATGACTGTTATTCTTAGTACTAATTGCTCTCCATTACTAGTTAATTAGTCAAGAGATGGGTCTAATGGAGATCTCTAAGTCTGTGTTGTTTGTGTTTTATGTGGAAAAATATTTTAAGCTCTCACGCAACGTCTACAGGCTTAATCCTGTATACAGGGGGTCCTGTATCCTATCCTAGGTGTACGAGGCGGGGTACACCCTGGATGGGGTGTCAATCTTTCGCAGGGCACACACACATACATGCACACTCTTTCACACACTACAGGCAATTAGGGAACGCAATTAGTCTAAATTTGCATGCCCACCAAGCATGGGAAGAACATGCGAACTCCATGCACATAAGACCCCGGATATTTTATACCTGGATATTTGAAGGTTTAAACCTGTGAATTTGTTTTTAAACACACATCACATATCACTTTATCATAATAAAAGTATCAGTGTCAAAATGTTCCACATGACAACAGGCCTGGTTTTTGGCAGTTTAGCTGATGAAAGTTTGTCAAAGGTAGAACTTGTTTTACATCCACATTCTGGCTTAAGTCTTAGCGCTTAATCCTGGGAAACATTTTAGTTCTGTGTACTCTTGGACAATGATAACATGAGCATTTGGCAGAGTGAGCTCCAGGCTCATATTACTGAAGGGTTTAATTTGTATAGGCTTTAAAGTGGTGTTTTCTGTGGATCTAGCCCAAATGTTTCTGAGCGTAATCCTCCAACATATCCTGCTGTTAATCAGACAGGGGGAGGTTTTGGATGAAACTAGTTGACTAGCTGGCTCGCGTCATACTTTCTTAGAGCAGAGACCTCACAGTTGAGGCCTAATGTTTAGTGGTCAAATCTTAGTAGAGTCACTCTGATATTTCTGACTATGTTATTGTGCGTATTCTGGTAATGCAAAAAGTTGGACAAATGGTAAGTTTATAATTTTTTTCATTGTATATTTGAAAATACGTATACTCATGCTGTTTTGCTGTTTTGAATAAATCATCGGTCTATATCTTTCCTTTATTATATTATTACTGTATAAGAATCAATATAGCATTTTGATAACTATGTATTTAATCAGTTCAGCATAGAAAAAATAATAATATTCTTATTTAATTTTACTGATGATTATTAGTCCATGCTCACCATAATGAGTCATTTCCTAATTCCTGTATTTTTTTTGTTGATGTATGCAGTCAATAAAGCTTATAATATGGGTAACAAATAAGATACAATATTTTTTGATAAAAAAATGGTATTTTGTGTAATTATGCAGTTGTAGGGTTAGCTGCAGGATTTTATTTATTTATTTATTTATTTATTTTGTTTTTGTTTGTTTGTTTGTTTATTCATTCATGATTAGGATTTTTTTTTTAGAGATAAAAATGGTATTAAAATCAACAGAATAATTTTCTTAAAATGTTTTAGTGGCTTTTTTACATGTAACTGTAGAGTTTTTGCTCTAAATGTGCATCATACATTTAAAATATAAAATCTTGCTTATTATTATTATTAATATTATTATTATTATTATTAGTGGTAGTAGGTAGTAGTAGTAGTAGAAGTGGTAGTATTGTACAACGAGCACTGGCAGTGTGTGAGAGACTTTTCACTGATCACGCCCAAACTGCAAAAAGTAGCTGAACCAGTGATTATGCAATATCATTATAAATATAATGAAATTGATGACATGTTGACAGAAAGGACACTAATGGCAATTAAAAAGAAATTTCAGTTGTTTGTTAACAGCAGCTGCTATTTGCTACAAATTTCCTAATATTATTATTTATTATTAATGTTAAATACTACTTCTACTTATAACAATAATTATAAATAAAAAATATAATAATTAATTTTATTATCCCAGTTCTTTTAGTTTTGCTTTAGGCAGGATAATGCCAGCAGACTTATTATGTGCTGTATAGATAATCTAGAATCCGTCCCAAATTAAAAAGCTCTGACACAATTAGACGCCTCACACTAAGCTTTCCATTATGAGGAAAATCTGATTTGTGGACTGATGAAGACATTTGCTGTTTAATCCTTTGGTAGCACATATTTGATCTGATGTAGTTGAATGAGTTTATGTGTGCAAGGTTTAGGGTTTCAAGTTGTAAGTAACTTTTCTAAATATTGCCAGATAGCCAGTGGAGCAAGGTCTCTAGTTCTTAAATCCCAAAACACTGGCCTTAGATTGCATTTTGTTCATTGTTGTCAGTGATAGAATGTTGCACTCTATGTGCTGTATTTTGTTAAGAATGTGTAATAGTAATTTCGGCCACTAGAGGGAGGATGTGGTCAATTGATTATCCCCTGCACTATGGATTCTACAGGCCATATGCTTGATTTGATGTATTTTGATGGTAGTATGTGTAATTGTGTTTGTGCTCTTTGTCAATGTTTAAATACCTTTGTTTAAAGTTACAGTCAGGCTCAGACAGCAACTTATCCCTAAATCTGGCTTCTGGGGCTATTTTGAGTTTACCGCCTCGACTGGAGTGAGTATCCTTGTTCTCAGTATTGAATTTGCCAGTCCTTTCGATGGCCTCTAAATAAATCAAGGTTATGGGACAAAAATGTGTTTTTGAGAATGAGAGTAAAAAAGCAATGATCCCTGGAGGATTTATGATTTGAGATGTGAGGCCTTGATGTTTTACTGATGCGGGCTGTGGCCATGGTTCAGGCCCGAGGGCTTTGCCAAACTAAGGTAAGATAAGCCCTCTGTGAATCTTTGCAGAGCCGACCAGGCCTTTCCCTCTTCTTCAACTCACCTGTTTCTGAGCTTTTGAAGTCCATTCGAGTCCACTTTTTCTTAGCCTCACATGCATGCTCAACAGCCGTTCCACTCGTTCATCTTCCCAGGGCTCGGGTTCAGGCTGTGGTGATGAAATATAGTGCGGAGACCTGTTACATGTTAGTTTAAGAAATAGCGCAGGTGTAAATTACACAGGAGACGCAAGCTGGTCTTATTTATGAGAGCCTTGTCAGGTGTTTAGGTGTTGGAGCGAAGTGGTGTAAATCAGAGCATGCTGGATATGTGTGTGTATACACATGGAATTGGCTGTGTTTGGCTGAATGTTATTCTCTAAAGAAGGTTTTACGATTGGCTGTGGAGGAAAAACTAAGCACACAAGGCCACCAGCATCGACAAGCCCATGCGGTTGACCCGCTTACTTTGTCACCGTTGGTGCATCGGTTATTTTAATGTAGTCATTTGCCTGAAATATATGCCTTGCAAAACGTTCTTACAACTGTATTAAATATACACATTATTGTCACATTAAAATGTTATTGCTGCTTTATAGTGTGCTGGGCTAAATCATAACACGTTGTAATTCAGCCTTGTGGTCCTGCAAGCTGATCCAAGGCAGCCTGCAGTATTATGAGGAATGTTCCATGAATACTTGATGATAAAATAAAAAAAAGTATTACTGATGCTGAAGAATGTCAAGAGAACATTCCCTGGCCTCGACCGAGTAGCACCTGCCGAGCAGTCTTTGACTAGAGTGGCCTGAATGATGAATGGATGTGAGATGCCGAATAGGATGTCCGAACACATTGTAAATGGGTCATTGAAACAGTAAACCCTGCTGGAGCACTTTCCCTGGTCCAGAGGGAACCGGCGTTGTGAACAGTGTTGATTTTATACCTGTGGGCGTTTACGAGCCTTTCTCTATTCTTTCCCCATGTGCTCAGGAAGTCGAGCTAGGAGGGAGAGAGCCTTTTAGCGTGTGCTTGGATTTGTTACGATACAACATTCTCTCTTTCTGCTCCATGATTGATTCATGGAATTTGTTGAGAGTCATAGACTACTATGGCTCATATATCTCTTTAATTTATAAGATGTATGTACAATAATTCATAGTTTTCACTAAGATTTTATTTGGAACTCCTGTATATATGACCATTCTGTGATCAGCCAGTCAGCCAGTCTTCTCAGTGCAAAAAAACTAAATCATGCAGATTCAGGTTAAGTGCTTCATCAGTCATTAGAATAAGGGAAAAAGAAATGTGAGTCGCTTTGACCTGGGTTGGACGTGCCAGGCTGGTTTGAGTATGTCTTTTAAACTTAAGGGTTTACACAGACGAGAACAGTCAGAGAGAATGACCAGTCAGGTTCAGAAGGCCTACCACACAGCCACTCTTTACAATCCCAATGAGCTGAAAAGCATTTTCAGAATACAGAAAAGTTTCCAAAGGTGTTAGAACACAAATCAGCTGCAATGAGCATAGACTTACTGAAACAATTAGAGGTGGAAAAATGATCTGTTGAGTCTTTGATTTTTTTCCTGTGTGCTCATGGTACATTCAGAATGTGGCATTAGCAGCATTAATCCATAGTTTGGACTGCAGATCCAGAAGTCATGAGGTGACTATGCTACACACTGCACTATCATGACACCTGAGCATCTTATACAATTCTTTGGAAGCAGTGGCCTTCCCAGCCACAAGACCTGAACCCAAAAGCTTGGACAAATGACAAATGACTGATCTGCATTGGTTAGGCAATGTGATGCAATTGTATCAACATGCAGATTATAATTCTCAAATGAATGCTTCATGTGCAATTCATGCCATAAAGAATTAAGGCTATATTACGAGCAAGCAGTGCACACAGTAGGAGCAGCAGTAGTGGTAGTAGTTGTGGGAAACCAGTGGGTGTACATGTTAGAAGTGCTGCAGTGTGATCACATGTGTTGCTTTTTATTTTCATATGTGTGATTTTTAAATAATTCATTTATTTATTTTTTGATTTACGTGTTTCTTCATGGTGAAATGCACACTCCTATTTTTCTTCACAGTGCAATAGCCTAATAAACCAGCTAATAACTGCTAGCTATTAACTGCTAGCATTTAGTTCCAAGTGTGATTATTTATATGTAAATATCAAACCTGAGGGGAAAAACGATCATAACAATGAGCTCTGTTGTCCATGTGTGCTAATATTTAGTATAACTGCTGTGGGGCATTTTACTGCATGTAGCTCCTCTGTACTGGCAATATAAAATTCCACTCTTAGTTGAAAAAAAAGTGTTTCAACCATCATCATTGGCATTGGCATGGCGAATTTTAATAATTTGGAACACAATTAATATGAATGTGAGTTAGCTTAATGTGAGTTAGCTAGCTAGCGAACCTAAGTTCTACATAGCTTCTTTGGGATCAATTTCCACTAGTGTGACAAAAAAATAAACTGGAAAAAATTAAGCTGTTTTCAGTCTGAAATGTCAGGTCGTTAATATTAATTTCACCTTTATATAACAGCAGAAGCCCTGCAGTATTCAAAACTGAGCTGATAATTGCGCTCTTGTTTGTGGGATATTGCTTAAATGACTAGCATCAGCTGAGTTTGAGTTAGCTTAGCATATGTGTTTAGCAGCTGAAAGTCTCCAGGTAGCTCAACTTCAGTTAATAATTTACATGTTGAGTATTACATGTTCAAAGCCGTTGAACCTTTTTTGTATTAGTCAAGTATTATGAACCTGACTCCTTTCTTTTGTAAGTACTGTTTTAAAATGAACAAAATTTGACCTTAAAGCTAACATTATCACATTTTACGGTCATATATAATCCGTTCACTGGGCTCCTGTAATAATGTTTAATTAAATAAAACATCCCATCTGTCCTGCTGTTGTTGGTACTGAAGGTCTGTGTCTTTACACGCAAGCTGATTTATGGCACTGTGTGTGTGTGTGTGTGTGTGTGCGCACCCTATCTTTCTGGTTTCTTTTTTTCCCCTTCTTTTTCCGATTTTGGTATTCTTTGCCTACTCTTGTCTCTCGAACTTTCTTCTTCAACAAGCGCTCTCTTTGTCACACGGCTCTCTGCTCTGGGCTATAAAGCATTCTAGAGGGGGGCAAGGATGTAAATAACAGCCCTGTCTCTCTTTTTTTTTTGGACGAGATCCTGGGGCCCTGCACACCACTCTCAACAAAGCCCGGGCCAGAGAGAGAAAAGGGAAAAGGTTGCGTGTGAAAGAGGACAGAGAATGCAGGGCAGAAAAAAACTGAGTGAAAATCAAGACTTTGCTCATGTTAGAACCTTCCAGAGGCCTGAAGTCTGTGGCCTGAGTCTGTGTTTTTGTTACTTTTGTTTATTACTTTCCTGTTCAGGTCCAAGAGGGCACTGACCCCCGCCCTGTTTTAACGGCCTAAGTAGCTGTCCAGACGTGTTTTGCCAGCCACCCCCTCCACCTACACTGTTCCTCTCCCTCCCTCTCCTGGTGTCTGCTTTATTGCACTTGATTCTA
Source organism: Clarias gariepinus (assembly GCF_024256425.1). NCBI lineage: Eukaryota > Metazoa > Chordata > Actinopteri > Siluriformes > Clariidae > Clarias > Clarias gariepinus. Next base: position 23,222,357 of record NC_071121.1, on the reverse strand, counting down.
AGAGCGCTCATTCCTGAGATGGCTTGGAGAGCAGCTGTGGCTAAATTGCCCGCCATAAAGCATGTGCGGTCCAGTCGAGGGTCTGGCACTGACTGGGGGTTCGGGGGTGTGTTGGTTTGGGGGGGGGGGGGGGGGGGGGGGCTCTCACATTGTCACCTCTACAAAAAACCCAATAGACCTGTGCGCAAATATTTAAAAAGTACACTTATATCCATTATGATGTCTTATCAATACATCTAACATAATTTAGATTTTAATGGACCTATAAAGATTTTAAGTTTCTAATGTTATTTTGCTTTATAAAATCAGGTTCCATGTTCTCAGTTGGAATTTGTCCAAGGTAGAAAGTGTGCCTTTTTTTTTTTTTTAAGAGCAGCATTGACAAACAAGAGGTCAGTGACATGAATACAGGTCAGGTTCTAGAGGATAGGTCTGTGAAGCATAGCCAAGGGTGTGTGATTATCATTAAGTTACAAAGCGATAGAATAAATATTCATTGGGTGCTTACAGTAGTTTTGGAGCAATTTGTCTACTCACTTGGACCTCATGCCCACTGTTGGTGGAAAGTTCAGTACTAAAAGGCTTGATGCATACAATAATAAATAGACAATAAAATAAGTCTTTGTGGAATTTATATGTCTATATAATTTTGAGCATGCTTGACTCCAGGGGACTTTGTAGGCATGTTGAAGTGTAAGTGTTATTGCAAGGACCTATAGCTGTTATTCATTTTACAATGCTCCAGCTGCACCAAGAGCTGTAAAATGTTCATTTGGTGAAAGTTATTCACCATAGCTTGTAGTTAAGGATGGTTGATGGAGAGGGGGTTTCTTTGGTACTAACCTTTATGCATTTGCCAGCTTAAAATATTGTTTTTAAATATTTTGTAATTTTTTTTGGAAATCACATCTCAAATTACAAGATATAAATAGCTGGATGTGGTCAATCACTATTGTAGCACACTGCTTCCAACATGGGTGGCCAGTGACGTGTGAGGTAGCAGTACAGATGAGCAGCTGCAGGGGGCAGTCTTTGTCAGAGTAGAACTTTGACAGCTCCATGACATGTCCCACAACACAGGTTTACACACACACACACACACACACACACACACACACACAAATGAATGTGCAAGCGCTGTAAAGCGATGATGCAAGACTAGGTGTGGAGTGTGAGGTCTGTGTGCCATCAAAAGGCGGAGAGAGCGTGCTGCCTTGCAGGGACAGCCAACTTCGTGACAGATGAACCCAGTGACAGTGGGATGCAACACCCTGCAATTGCGCCAGCTCGTACGATCTTTCAAAGTCCTCGTCTGCCGCTGCCTGCACATGCAAACCACACTGACCTGTGCCAGCATGCATGCAGAACTTTTATGCACACAGTATTACACACACATGCACATAACTTTTCACATACGCACACAGGAATTAGCTGTAGGACAAATCTTATTGAAAATTGTTTGCATTACGCAAAGAGGGTGTACTAGGAATGTGACGAACACCATCGTATTGGAAATACCAAGTAAAAACTTGGTATATCACAGCTTCTCAATCTTTTTTTTTTGTGAGTTTTAAAACTTCTTTTTAACTTAGTGAATCAGACCCACCACCATACAGGGTAATCATCTGCTTTAAATGACCCATATGCCATTCTCTGGCTGGTCACTAGGTGGTGCCTTGCTCTCAAATTGCGAACCAGAAGTTCAGATTCAGGCCAATGTGAGCAGGCCTGATGTATCATGGCCCAATGAAAAGGAGGAAATGAGGAAGGGCCATAAATGTGTTTGGTGCATGCAGGGCCTAATGGAGTCTGCCTTTGCCAGTACATTAGCAGCAGAATGGAGGCACGCAGACTTGCACCTCCACCACGCATCACAAGAGAAAGGAAATGGAGATGGGAGGAAAATACCCAAGTTGGTGCACTTTAATTGCAGGGTGATGAATTTATTCTCACTTAAACTAAAAATTTTTTCCCCAACATATTATTTATTAGTCTTTCATAATATATGGTGCATAGTGCGTTCAATAATGTACTTGGGGGGAAAGGAGTATATAGAACGAGTAAATAAGTCTTCTGGTAATAAACAGCACAGTAGGAAAGAATAATTCTAATGTAAGACCGGGAACGACACAAGCAAACAAGCAAACAAGTGAAAAATAATGCAACAATGATTAAACTGTTCATTCTGTCAGTAGCACGTTTATTGAGCTTTTATTAAGAATAACGGAGAATATGCACTTTCAAGGCAAGTGATTCTGACACCGTGTCGTAAGCTGAAATAATTCTAATCAATAAATGACCATGGCTTAGTAGGAAAGTTGACAATTTGCCTTACTATAGCCAGGGATCCACATACACGATATTATAATAATATTGTATGTTATTATTTTGCATATTTATAGAGTTTATGTCTGAACATATTAGAACAACGTTGCTATGTATTTCTGAGTTATTAAGATTTTGAGTGATCATATGTAAAATTTATGTGAGCGGTCAAGAAAGAGATTTTGAAAACACAAATACATCATTTTTCCTCATAATACCCTCGCTTTCCAATAAACTTTGTTTATCTGTCAAAATGCTTTGGTTTTTCCTAATTAAAAATAATTTTAGGCTAAGCTGCAAGCCACAAATGCATTGCTGTCTCTGCTCGGACCAAACCGGGCCTAATGGAACAACAAACTTCAGGGAGGACGCTTTAAAACTTGTTACGAATGCCGGCAGTGTGGGCAGAAGTGAGCGGGCGTTTGTCATCACCCGTGTATTTGGAAGGGCGTCTGGCTCCTTCTCGATCGCTAACACGTATGTGACCTTGGTACACCCTCAGAAAACAAAAACCGAATCACTGCACGCTGTTCATTTTTTCATGCAAATCACTAGTGGGGTGTCCATTTTTGCTTACCCCATAGTTCACACTGGCGCAGTAGTGACTGAGAAGACAGTAACCTTGAATGGAAAACAAAGATAAGACAGTGCGGCCAAAAGAAGTTTTAATACAACTGGAGTGTGAATGATTTTTGATTACATGCATATGAAATAAGACCACCTTTTGCCTGCAAAAAAGCACAATTCTTTTAGGCACACTTGCACAGAACAAAAGAAAAGGTAGGTTGTTCCATCTTGGAGAACTAATAATACAAATGTTGACATCAGGCCTCTGTGGGGGCCTAACCATCACTTCCACGACGTCTTTTTCTTCTTCTCTTATGCTGAAGATAGTTCTTAATGACATTGGCTGTACGTTTGGGGTGGTTGTCCTCCTGCAGAATAAATTTGGAGCAAATCACACACCTCCTAATGATATTGCATGATGGATAAGTATCTGCCTATATTTCCCAGCATTGAGGGCACCATTAATCCTGACCAAATCTCCAACTCCATTTAGCAAAAAGCAGACCCAAACTTGCAAGGAACCTCCACCATGCTTCAATGTTGCCTGCAGACGCTCATTATTGTACCGCTCTCCAGCCCTTCGGCAAACAACCTGCCTTCTGCTACGGGAAAATATTTCACATTTTGACTTATCACTCAAGAGCACCTGCTGCCATTTTTCTGCACCCCAGTTCCTACAATTTCATACATAGTTGTCATTTCATACTTAGCTTAGCATGAAGACCACTTCTTGCCAAACTTCTTCGGACTACAATCCTCAACATTGCTCGTTTCTTTGTGCTTCTTGAAATCCTAGCCTGCTTGAAAATCATTACCTGGAAGAGGCCTTGCTGATGCAGTATCTTGTTTTTGTGCTCAGTCTCACCTGTATGACCTGTGACATTACCAGTCTTCCACAACCTCACCTTGAGTAGCAGATTAGCTGAGTTTTGCTGTTCCTTAACCAGTTTTAAGTGTCCTACACAGTTGTTTCTGTTTCAGTGAATGACTGTGTGTCAACCTCCATATGAAATCAATGATCATTAGAACCTGCTTGGTAAAATTGTGTGAAAGTGTGAAAGTGTGCAAGATTTGATGCTGAGAGTTTAAAAATAGTCACACCAAATACTGATTTAATTTAGATTTTTCTTCCATTTGTTTACTTTGCATATTGTAAATTGATATAACAACAACAACAACAACAACAACAATCAGTTGTTATTTTAAGACACAAATGTCAGCTGGAAAAGTTCTTACAAGAACAGTACAGTATTGTGTCAAGTGCATTTGCAAAACCCATCAAGCACCGTAATGAAACTGTCTCTCATAAAGACAATCCCAGGAAAACAAGACCAAAACCTACTTCTGCCGCTGTGTCAAAGTTTATTTAGAGTTACCAGCCTCAGAAATAACCAATTAACAACCAGCGTCTCTGATTAGAGCCGTTATGAAGGCTTTATAGAGCATACGTAGCAGACACATCTCAATATCAACTATTCAAAGGAAATTATTACATTTTTTGGATGCCTTCAGCATTGTTTAACAATGTAGAAAGAAATAAAAATCAAGTATCATGGAATTTGATTCTGATTTCAATGCTTTAATAGCACTCCAAATGTTCAGTACTGGTCTGTGTAGTTCAGAAAGCGTCTCCCCCTGACGAAGCGTCACCCGAATGACGATGTTGAATACTAATCGTTATAATCTTTTACATTCTTCTAATTTATATCCATACAATTTTTTTTCTGTAAAGCTGCTTTGCGACAGTGACCACTGCCATACAAATAATATCGTAAAACTTGAATTGAAACAATGAATTGAATAACATCTGCACAGTCAACAACATCACTATTAAATCACTGCAACAAAATAGATTAGTTCCTTTGCCATGCAACTTGAAGTTATCTACAGAATAAATATATTTCAGGAAGAACTAACATTATTGATGCCTCTTTGGGACCTCACTTTTTTATTAGAATAATCCCATACTACTAGCTATATATGTGATATCCAATAATATCTAATAATCCAGTAGCTTTCTGTTGTGATAGTGGAGTGCCGGTGACTTCAGAGCAGCCGCAGCATTAATGCTGGTTCATAACCTCCTGAAACTGTCTCATGCGACAGCCCCATACTGCGGTCACTCCTCTGACACCGTGTCACAGCAAGAATCAAATTCAAGCCCCAAAGGTCTCAGAACCCGATTATCTACATTATCTCAGGTCTAGCAGCTTCGCTGTTGTAACCCCTCAGTGGTGCAGAGAGCCTCCTCCGACAATAACTAGGATAATACTTTCTTTTCCATCGCACTTCCTTTTATAAAATGTGTTGTTCGTGTTACTTCAAAAGAGTGTGCAAACCCTCCATGTAACTCTGTCTAGTACTGTCAAAGCAGTGTGTTCTCTTTAGACATCTCTTGGATTTTATTTACAGTCATGGCCACGCTTTTAACTTTTCCAGGGTTCTGCCAGTTAAATATTTATCTAATATTTAAATATTAGCTTTTGCAATATGTGTCCTCAAACATATTGTTGTGATTTCCAAGCCTTTATTTTTGCCAGACACTGGCTGTGCTCTCGGCCATGTGCATTTTTTTCCGCCTTCTTCCTCCTTTTATAGGCCAAAAGAATGCGACTGATTTATGGTCTATGCTTGTGCTGAACCCACATATTCTGCGTATGTGTATATATACACACACACACACACACACTGCTAATACTGAAGAATCTACAGGGCCAAGGCCGCCTAATGCTTTCATTTAGAGTCTTACAGCCTGGTGTCCTTGTAATATTAATTTACGCACAGGAGTGTTCGGGAACTCTAGCCCCTAGGAACAATGTTGGTACAAACCAGCACATATAGACACATACACATGCATGCATTCATACACAGCCAAGAGCAGCAGCTTGTTGTTTCCATGTTGCCTCTGTGCTTTGGCTTGTGGGGCTGTCGGCGACGCTGATCGATGCGCCTTTATTGCTTCCCCTGGATTATCAGTCGAGTTCAACGGGAGGGGAAGGTGATTCATCAGCACAGGAGAGAGAGAGAGAGAGTGTGTGAGCAAGCAAGAAAGAGAGAGAGAGAGAGTAAGATCAGGCAAACAAGGGAGGAAGAAAGCGAGGGAGACAGTGAAGTAGAAGTGGGGAATTAGAAAGGGAGATCTGAGATAAAACGAAGATAGAGTGTGTGTGTGTGTGTGTGTGTGAAAGAGAGAGAGAGAGAGAGAGAGAGAGAGGGAGAGAGAAACAGACCAGCTACAAACAAATTAAGTGGGTGGGATATAAAAAAGATGGTATGCAGATGTAGCACAAAACGTGCCAAATGTATGCAGAAGGGAAACAAAAAGCCTGAAGTGTGTCTGTGTGCGTATGTGCATGCGTTTGTGTGTGTGAAAAGATTCAAGCCATCTTTATTGTAGATAAATTACTGCTACTGATCCCCAAGATGCCACTTCCTAATTAAAACAGATAGCGAAAGAAATAAAGAGAAGCAGACGAGGAGGTGGGGAAGACAAAGAGTAGGCAGCACAACCCAGGTATGACCCAGTCTCTTTGTGACGTACCCAGAACACCAGAGCGCACAGCGTGTTTGCTATAATGGCACGTCTTCTCAACAAAACGCTGCTTGTACATAGGTTAGGTTTAATAACCTGGATGGCTGAGCAAAAGTGAGAAAAAAAGAGAGAGTGAGAGAGAGAGACACAGGAACAAGACAATGGACACTGATATGGAGGACGAAAGACAGACAGCGAGAGAGGCACAGAGACAGCAGCGCACCTGTTTCATCTCCACTTCATCCATCAGATGGCCCATCGCTGCTGCACGCTCTCCCCCGGCTCCTGTCGGCGTACGTGTTCCCAATTTTCCACAGGTGCTTTTCCCGCCAGCCGTGACCCGCTTGACACACAGTGCCAACCTGCAAGGCAAGGCCTGCAATATGTTAGTGTGTTCTGGCATGACGTGAAGGCAGGTTTGTTTGCTTTGGCTCGACCTCATGACTTCGCTGCCTTGACGTCGTCATCATTGGCTCAGCCATTCTCCTTGTATCTGGGGCTCTTTTCAATGCCTCTTTGTCTACTGTAGCGTAAAAAGGGTATAAGAGAAGAGGACATGCAGGTCCCGAAGCCAGAAAATGTGAACAGAACAAATAAATTTATTGAGTAAATGTAACATAACAGCTGGTCAGTTAAGAAAGTTTTGAAGTGAAATAAGGGATTTTGTTTGAGGCACCACAATCAAAATACCATTAGTCAGATTAAGTTATATGATATGACACACATATCAGCTAACATCTAATAAATACTGGCATGTACCCGCAAGTCACCATATTTCAAGTGAAATGCTTATCAACTGACAAAGTGCTCACATTTATACATACTCAGTCATTTTACACAAAGATTAAAGCACTTAAGGGTTTACAGTGATTTGCCAGCACTATTTATTTAAGATATTCTGATATGATTGACACATCATACTGTTTTCAATCTATCCACTTAATGCTGTGGAATATTTATATATGTCTTATCACTTACATTATAGCAGCTGTACATTTCTGTTTTCTCTTGTGTCATGTTTCTGAAAAAGTGGAGTTATAAAAACGTACATTTTTAACCGTTTATAGTCACATATAAATATATAATATAGTTATAAATATACACATATACTATAGTTACATCCTAATATCATCTGCTTGGAAGTTACACCTACTGACCAATCAGAATCAAGAATTCATCAGCATCAGAGTTGACTCATCCTAAATTATGACATATCTGGTACTTATAGTGGGGACGGAAAGTATTCACGCCCCCTTGAATTTTTCACTCTTTGTTATATTGCAGCCATTTGCTAAAATTATAAGTTCTTTTTTTCCTCATTAATGTACACACAGCACCCCATATTGACAAAAAAACACAGAATTGTAGACATTTTTGCAGATTTATTAAATCTGGAATCTCATATGAGCCTAAGTATTCAGACCCTTTGCTCAATATTTAGTAGAAGCATCCTTTTGATCTAATACAGCCATAAGTCCTTTTGGGAAATGTATCTTATTTCTCACCATCTTCTAGTCCTTCAGGTGTTTTATAATCACTGAGGAGATCTTTGGGTTCTTCTTTACCTCTCTCACCAAGGCTCTTCGCCCCCCGATAGATCAGTTTGGCCGGACGCCCAGCTTAAGGAAAGGTTCTGGTTGTCCCAAACCTCTTCCATTGAAGGATTATGGAGGCCACTGTGCTCTTATAAACCTTAAGTGCAGCAGAATTTCTTTTGTAACCTTGGCCAGTTCCGTATGAATACATAGGCCCATGTGATATTTCAGTTTTTCTTTTTTAATAAATCTGCAAAAATGTCAACAATTCTGTGTTTTTTCTGTCAATACAGTATGGGGTGCTATGTGTACAATAATGAGGAAAAAAAAATTCCGTCCCCACTGTAAATAAATACCTTTATACTAACAAATGAAAGGCTTAACAAAAAAACTTAATAAATCTAATCTACACAAGGATTAAACTCAGATCTTTGTCATTAGTAATAAAAAAACTCCAACAGTAGCTTGTCATTTTAATTAAAGGTTTGTTGGGGAAATCTTCTCACTGCCATAAAAGTCTCTGTGAATGAGCTGTTGCTATTGAACAAGTGCATTAATACAATATAAACCTGAGATTTGACTTACGGCCAGCACTACAGTCCCGGCTGCGGTTATCGACAATAAATCAACTCCTACTGACCAATCAGAATCAAGAATTCATCAGCATTGTGATATAAAGTCTATTGACTCGTCCTAAATTATAAAATATTTGGCACATAAATAAATAAATACTGTTATGCTAATAAATAAAAGGCTTTACAAAAAAGAAAAAGAAACATTTAAACTAATCTACATAAGGATTAAACAAAGATCTTAATAATTAGTAATTAGTAATAATGGGGACCGGTTTGCAAGTCATGGTATGCTCATGTGTGCGATACCTAAAAGCATGCACTTTGCTGAAATGCTGCAAGCTACCTGCAATGCAAAGTAAGCAATTACACCTCATATAATGTGCAAATATGCTGTTATGGAAAGCTAATTCATCTTCCTGGTCTTTTAATTCAGCTCCCTACAGATGATTTTGGTTTTATAATTGTGTTATTTCCTTCTAACAACAAAATTACCAGGAAAAAAACATGCTAATGGTTTTAGCTTATTATGTTATAATGTAAAGTTTTGCAGCTTAACATTTCTCTTATTTGACTTCATAAGAGGACCATTTAGTTTAGTCGGTTATGAATAGTAATCCAGTTTGCTGCCAAGCCCTTGCTTGCTAACTGTTAGAGCAGAGCTACCTGCAGTGCAGGACTCCGCACACGTGCCTGCCGAATGTACGTGCACGTCTGACTCCTTAAACGTCTCACATAGCCGTTTACCTTTGCCGCACACTACATTACTTTGTCTTCATATCTGGTGTAATCTTTTGCTGCCTCTCTCTTGAGATTTGTGCCTGTGTCTGTCCCTGAGATTGTCTTTGCCGTCACCTTTCTTCATGCCACTTTGCTCTTCTCTTTCCGTGCCCCCTGTCTTCCCTTCATGCACCCCTCCCCTCTACCACCACCACCACCACCCCCCCACCTCTCTGATGATGGATGGACAGCTTGTGTATTTCCAATCTGCCATCTCTCCTGATGCGGTTAGGGGCTTGGATGCTGCTGCAGGCGGGAGAGCGAGAAGAGAGATGAAGGGAGGGGTGGGGAGTGTAGAGGAGAGGAGAGGAACGAGGCGAGGACGGGGTGATGCAGAGGACACGGTATCTGGAAAACAAGCAAATGAAAAAGAATGCGACAACGGTGGCGGCGTTTCGAGGGGTCCAGAGCACGTGCTGCTGAATCAAACATGCACATGGACACGTGCTGCTGCAGCTGCTGTGGCTTATACCATCTTGGTTGTAACATGAAAGTCATTTTGTCAGGTGTTTGGGAAATGTTCTGTGTTGTTATGAAACCAATAGGTCTGCTCTTAATCTTTCAGAAGTCTTTCTTAGGAGAGTAGGTGTTAGGGGAAGGCTTTAATACAATTGATATGATTTTGGTCTGATTACATTTGATTACGTTTTTTTTTTGTTGCAGATTATAAATCTGATACAGAACAATATGGTATGACACCAATTGATTTGGTAACATACATTAGGATTCTATTTCGATTCTTAAGGCAGCGATATGATATGTGCTGATACTGTATGATACCACATGATGCAAATTACTTGAATTCAAAAGGCACTGACTGACATTTGATGAAATCTACTACACCACCATATGATATGATATGATATCGGGAGATATGATCCTATAAAATATGATTTGATTTTGATTCATGGTAATGATTCGATATCTGACAGCACCACCTGAATATGCAAAAATATGATATGTTACAATATGATTCAACATGATGCAATTTTGAGTCATAAGGCAATAATATGATATTTGACAATGTGACTGAAACTGCTATTCAATAATACGATCAAAATGTGATGGACTTTCTTTAGAATCTGGGGTGGGCCTACCATTAATTTGAAAGATGATGATGTCAAATCACATCAGTTTAAAAATATGAATGATTTTTTACACCTCAGTTGTTTGTCCTTTTTTATAATGATCAATTTATAATCAATTATAATCTATAATAGTTGATTTATGAGTGTTGCATCAGTTCATTTCAGTCGTTGCCTTTTAAATCAATGCATTAATCCAAATCGCTGGACAGTTACACCCCGGTGATCTAGCACTATTGAACGCTCGAATTTGATTGGACAGATGTTGTAATGCTGATTAATATTCTATAACAGCAGCTCTTCCACCCAAATCACAGGTTTAAATAAATGTGCTTATCCTTTCCCCCCCATTTTTTCCCCTCCTTTTATTTACACAAGGACTTGTACAGCGAAAATTTGCATAATATAGAAATAAAGTTTTCTATAATGCGATGTTTATTTGGTAATAATTGAAGGAGTCTCCAGTGTCAGAGGTAAAGCTGGATGGCTTTCACTTATGGGAAAGTCTTCAGGACAGAAGGCTGGAAAATAGAGGCTGATGACGGTGCAAAATTTTATTTCTTTTCAATAAACAACCAGAAATGTTGCTGTGGTATAAGAGAAATAAAACACTGGATGTGCTGTGATTCAAAAATAATCAATTTGTTGAGATTTTTTTTTATCATTACTGTAAGCTCATATATTTCTGTATAGCAAAGATTTTTTTTATTACAAATTAGTTTTAATATTAACAAGTTATGGTGTTTATTTGTTTATTTATTTGCCCCTTCACTGCTGGTTATTAGTGCCAGTTACTAACTACAGTAATGCATTTGGGTGTATATTTTTGTTTCTGAGCACTAATCTTAACTCTGTTGTAAATATAATTAATACCAGTAGAGGGAGCCAGTTTAACCCGGGTCCCTGGTTTGACCCCAGCAAGTAATTGTCCACTAGGTCCAATGAGGTCTTAACTCACTGATGTGCAGGTGTTAAGTAGTCTGTCACCTAAAAGCATGAAAATTATCTTGGGAAAATTTTTAAAGTTTCAAAACTTTCATGTCTGTTACTTTTTTCTGTCTTGCATGTATTTTTTCAATAAATTTAAATATTGCTAATTTGCAGGACTTCAGGGCTTACAATATCATTTCAGCACGGTTCTTTGATTTCTCAGGTGAGAAGATCATGTGTAACAGAACATGTATGACACTGACCTCATCTGCTTTAACCCCTGGAAGGGCCATAAAAAGGTCAGCCTGCTTGACCTCTATGACCATACCTTTGCCGACTAACACTTTTGAACTTTTGAGTCAGACAAAAACTTTCACACGCACATCACATGAGAAAGAGTGTAGGTGTGTGTGTGTGTGCGCGTGTGTATGATCAATATCAGGTACAGACATCAATTGACACATGGGAGTAATCTTTCCTTCACAGCTTCAGGCAAGACAGCTTTTTTAATTTGACCAGTAGGATACGACTCTGAGTTATATTCATTTCGCTTTAATTCCACACAGGCTGCAGTCCATTGTTTTGGCCTTTTTCCTCTCTTTCTTTAGTGAAGACCCCTTCATTGATTGTAATTAAATTTGCTCTTGTCTCTTGTTTTTGTCCTGCTCTCTCTTCTTCCCATCTGTGTGGTGCGACTGGCTCTTTCTCATTCTGTGCCGGTATCATCCCTCAATGTCACTCTTTCGCTTCAAGGCATCGACCTCTGCCTCGAGCCCCGGTTCAGCGGCAGGTCACTCGAGGGAGGGGGTCGCCTGTTATTGGGGGGTGCCAGCTTCCTTCACTTGCCACGGATATGCTGCTGTCATGGCAACTGTGTGAAACTGCCAAGCGGTCCTAACATTTTGCTGGGAGCATCTGAACCCAATGCTGAGCCATATTCATCCATATTTTGGATCAGCCTGCAGTTTGAACTAACTTTTCTCTATTATCAAACTGCTGTTCCCTTTTCTTTATCAAGTCATTTTTCTTTTTTTGTTTGGAGCTCTAACATTCATATTAGATCTCACATCCGGCACTTGAGTGTATACATATCCAGGTTTGAATTATTTGCTTTGTAAAATACATCACATGAAAACAAATATCAGGCCCACATAGTTAGAACTGACCAAATTAGACTTTATCAAATTACTAATGTTTTTTTTATTTAATAACCAATATCAACATGCAAGAAGTAATACGTTTTATGATCAAATGTATGCACCTTTATTATGACTACTATTTGTTTCCATCTTTTCAGAATTAATGCATCTTTAAGTATGCCTAGAAGTTAGACCTGACGGACTAATTGTTAGACAACTGGAGGGTAGACTGTCCCAGAGACAAATGGCTAAGAATTTTGAAATGCCTCTTTCTATCATTAAAAGAATTATAGCGCAGTTTAAAGAAAATGATAAAACCTGAACAGAGTCATGACCTGATCGACCTGGGCCTTCTGATTGACGTGTTGTGCTGTTGAGAACAGCCCTCTTATTTGAAGCCCAGACATGTTGTTGCTTTTAAGTCACTAGAGGAAATTCACCAAAGTTTTAATAATAGATTAACAGCAAAACCTTATTTTCTTTATTATTTAACAAGTTTGTTGCATAGATTTTATAAGAAAAACTACTGGGTGTCTATTTATTTCTTGTTTATCTGGGCATTTCTTTAGATCATACTTCATGTCCAGTTAAAGGTAGGTCTATTTTAAAGGACCCCACAGATGCAGTCTTCCCTTTTCCCAGATAAAATATTTCCTCACAGATCAAACCTACCATAATTTTTTTCTTTTTTTTTCTTTTGTTTTTTTTAAAATTTTATTTTAAACACATCACTGATGTACCTCTTTACTAGAAGCACGTATGCCAGTTGGCTACCTTTGTGTGTTTTTTTTTTCATTACTGCTGTCGACCAAAACAGAGCTGAAATTAAAAGTGGGAAATCTACATCTTTATTAAATACCGCCATAACCAGTTCAGCAGAATTGAATCGGAGCCCAAATACTGGCACAGGGTGGTGTAATAATTCAGGGGGGAATCCTGAAAAGAAATCCAACAGCAATTTGCCAGTCCTGTAACTGCCTTTGTTCTATGCTATGTTGTATTTATATAAGGGACGTTTTCATATATCAAAATTTGATGAATGATTTTAACAGTGACATTGGAAAACTGGGGGAAAAAAGGTCGAATGAAGGAGAGAGAAAAAGCGCTGCGAGCTCTTCTGCTATTTGCTCCATGTGTTTTGGTACTGAACAGACTTGCAGAGTGCCTCAGGCCACCACGTTCAAACCAGGTGGAGTTTCTTTAAAGAAAAAAAAATGCAACTCACTATTAATTATATCTTACAGAACCCACTTTGTTTCTCTCTTTTTTTCTTCTTTCTCTCTATCTCTCTTTCTTTATCTTATTCTATCTTGTCAAACAGATATGATGGATTGGGTTATCAGTGTCCCACAGAAGCATGAGCGCCTGTCAGGTGCCTTTTGATGTTCGACAGCTCGAATCTCCTTCGCCATGCTTTGATGATCCACTCTAAATCCAGATGAATCAACATGGTACGGTGCTTCGCACTACATGCAACACAGGAGGCTATTAAACACACTCCACTTAAGATTTAATGTACCCCTTCTTCCTTTAATAGAAAGTTAAGATTCACTTGCACCATTCTTCATAGCTCACAATTCCACCCTCCCCCCATACATGTATAAAAACTATTGTTCTCTCTTTCTCCAGTCCATAAAGTGACAAAGTGCTTCCCTATCCTTATGAAACCATGCAATCCTCATATCAGAATATCACATTTTCTCCCAACTACTTTGTGTATTTATCCTCGTAAGACGCTCATATGAAAGCAGCTGGGTATTACTTTTCCCCCCCAAACTTTCTTTCCTGTTCGGAGACATTGATCAATTCCCATAGTTGTTGGATGCTAATAAACAGAAATAGTGCAGCAATTACAAGGCACACAATTATAGTCTGGGTCTCCAGAGGTTATACAAGCACCCAGTCTTTTCTTCACTTCCAAATAATGAGCTGTCAGAAATTTCACTTGCTGTGTCTCCAAGACCCAGTAGGTGGAGCTGTGTACACAAAACACACAAGATCTACATCCACAACTAATCATTGTTTTAAAGAAGTACCCAAACACATCAGACTCACTATTTTCTCTTTAGTCTTGGGTTTATGGCATAGCCTAAGAGAAAGGTGGCAGAGTGACAGGAAGTTAAAGGGATGATTGATGATGATCCCATGTACCACAGTTTTTAATTTCTTAATTTTTAAGGCTGTTCCTAGATACAAATTCTTGTTAAAGAAACAGGTGTCCCATTTATAGTTGTGAATAATGAGGACTGTGGCTTGTGGAATAATTTCTGCTGCCGTTTTAAAGTAAATAGTCCAATAATTCTCATGTTGCTCCTCGTATAAAGGTCCTTTACAGTTGTGATAAGCTGTGATTCATTTGTTTATCTGAAATTTAGGTCTCGAATTATCATCAAGCGTAGTGTTTGTGGGTTAATAGAAGTGAATAATAATGTAATGCAAAATAGAATATAATAATACACCACGTTATAGCTTTGGCACCAGGAAGCTGTAAAGGCAAAAGTGACCTGTTTTAACTATTTTTAAAAGACAGCAAATGCTCAAATTAATGGCGTCTGATCTCATGGCACTTGTAAGTACACTAAATAGAAGAACATTCAACATGTGTTGATGTACAGTATCTTAACGGATGTTGTTCAGAGACGATTGCCTCTGTTAGAACAACAGTTGTTCTGGGCTGACTCTGATAGACGTGTGTGTTGTGAGATCTGGTTGTATTCAACCTTCTATTGTTAGTCATCTTGTGCATAAAATTTAAATAAAACCTACAGATTGCATATGAGGAAAAATGTCTATGTCTAATGCAGACTTTTGAGACACCCTGTGTACCAAAGAATGAATGAACTGATAATTTAGCATTTGATAATTTCTCTGGTTCGATGCTAAGCTTGGATACTTTTTTTTTGTGGAAATTCACAAAATTTTCATAACATTTTATGGTTTCCTCCTATCTCCAAAAAGTTGCCAAGAGGCAAAATGGTAATCCTAAATTGCTTTTTGGCATGTGTGTGTGTGTGTGCTGGTTTCCCTTTCAAGGTGTATACCTGCCTCACACTCAGAGTTCCCTTGATAGACTTAATCTCCCACAACCCTTAATGATCTTAGTATAATAAAAATACAAATCCAGTATAATTGATGTCATGTAAAGGTAAAAAAAAAAAGATTTTGTAGTCACATGTCTGCCTGATACTTCATTTCTGATCACTTCAGCTTACACAGATATAATTTAATTTGAACAGCATTAGCTTCAGCCTAAATTGTTCATTTGCAGGAAGCTATGCAAGAAGAAAGTGATTTGTTTTACTTGATTCATTAATTCCTCTAACTTTTTGTAATAAAATAATGAATGAGTTGATGTATAATTTTAAAACATTTAGTACATAAGTTTTCATTCTAGACCCAGCTCAGTGATTCATTCAAGCACAGAGTTGTTTCCTGCTCTGTTAATTATTACTAGTGATTAAGCTCCTGTATTGGGTGGTGTCTTAAATAAACAATTTCCTTTGTTTTAATCAGAGACGTGGGAGTGCAGCATGCTGAAATTAAAGCGCGTGTTTAAGATAATGAGGAGCACTTAACGCCCTGCTACTGTTCTCCATGTCCTTCAAAGCGAGGTGACTGGGAGTGCCTCGGAGCTGTTCCCGATTAGCTGTCCACTGCGAGACCTAGTAACTGTTAACACCATTGAGAGTGAGGGTGAACATGGCTGACAAAATAAATCCAGCCTCTTTCACTCAACTGCTCAAGGCTGGGGGTGACCTCGACACCAGGAAGCAGAAACTCACCCAAAAGGAGCATGTGACAAGCAACAGGAAGTCATTAGCACAATACAAATGTTACTCTGGTAAAGGTCATGGATCAAAGGCCTGGAACACACTAAAGTGAGGAAAGCTAAAAGTTTTTCAAGGCACACCTTTGAGGTTGCCTCGGATGCTAATGCTTTCTCTTGTGAGTTTACCAGTGCGATAAACTTTCAGTTTATAGAAACTAAAAAAAAGTGCTCCATTGGAGTTAAGCTACAACTCTGAGGCGGTTAGTAAATGCATTTCCAATGAGGTTTTTTCATCTTGCCAGGCTGTCTGTTGCCAGAGGTTCTAGTAAATGAAGCTTTTTGTTAACTGCAGCCTGGCCCTTCCTGCACTGGGTCTGTCTATCTCTCTTTCCTACTCCCATGCCATATATTGTCTCAATCTTTCTTATTTTCACTTTTTTTTTAAGCTGTTGTTTCACTGCTTGCCTCTCTCTTTAAAGCATTCATCCACCACAAAGTCCAGAGTATAGTAGAGCTCCATTCTGAACAAAATCAGATGTGGGAAGTTCCTCCTTGAGATTCCCGTCTTCCGATCACAAAGCGTTCCAGTGCTCAGCGCTCAGAAGGATGATGTATAAACAATGAAAATGGCTTGCCTCAGCCAAAAACCAGATTTATCTCCCCATCTGTGTAGACTGCAAACTGGAGCGAATAACAATTACACCACATTCAGATTAAATTGATATGCACAGTTGAAAGGTCTATACATTATTAGAGAATCACAAAGCAATATTGTTTTATGTTGAACAGATACGCTTGCTAACTAAGCATATGCTTGGTTTTGTCTCTGCAAGCATAGCAATAAGTAAGTTTTTTTTTGGTAACAGTAACATTGACACAACCATGCATTTTAATACCTTAAAATTATATTTAAAATAAAACCATTAGCATTGAAAGTGTAGGTTAGATTGTCTGTTTCCATGCTGTCTGTGTTCTGAAATTTGTACACAAAGCCATGCCCCTGAATCTATTTGGTTCTATTTGGACACTGACTTGTGGCAATTTTACCCATTCAGCGGCTTAATGATCGAGGTTATAACCCCATCACTATTTGCTTTGAAATATGAAAGGTGGATCGGAAGGTGGTTCATCCGAAGCATTACAGTACCCTAGCCCAATCCCCAAAGAGGTATCATCTTGATTGTTTGTGTTTTCTATCCAACTATTCAAACATGCATTTATCTTGTCTCTTTTGTATAAAATGTAGATAGTTTTTCTGTTAACTGAAAAATATCAATATGTCTTGTCTCAGCTAGTCAGCTAATAAGGGTTTCTTACTTAGCTAGTTAGTTTTTGTTTATTTATGTTGTTAATGTAGCACCTTGGTCCTTAAGGAATGTTGTTTCGTTTCACTGTGTTCTAAACTGTACATGATAGAAAGGACAATAAAAGTCTACTTGAAGACAGTTCAACCCTTTGTTTCTAGGAATGTTGCTAATTTTGCATTCCCATCTTCAGCTTCACTATATATGAATCTGACAGCACTGGGTCTCACATTTTTTCTCAAACAGACTGAGATAGGCTGGTGCAAGGCAGGATCGACAGGAAGGCCATGAAACAAACAAGCCTTTTTTTTTTTGTAGGTTCAAATTTACAATATTTGCCTTATCCAAAGTGACTTACATTTTACATTATTTTACATCTAAACAGTATAGGGTTAAGGGCATTGCTCAAGGGCCCAACAGTGGTAACCGAATGCTACCCCAGCACAGGAGTTCTTTGTGCTAGTGAAAAAGTCTTATTTAAAAAAAAAACAATAAACATTTGCGCCTGGTAGTGTTTACAACCTGAACCATGGCATTATGTGTATTATTCTGTTGCACTTCTCCCACTAAGAACTTGTAAATTTTAATTTTTCAAGTTCCAAGAATGGATTGCAGCACAAAATATCACCATATTTAAAGTGTCCTACTACTAGGGGTGAAAGTAAGGTACAAAGTGAATAGTATGCCAAAATAGTGCTCCAGAGTTTCCTTCATACACTGTTGGCAGTATGCGGTATGGGACACGGCTAGCCTAGTGAGTTTTCTACAATTTGTATGGCACAGTAATCCTGTTTAATAATGATTTTATGGAACACAGTTCAGTAACCAGAAAGTTCCAGGCTTTTACTGCCAAAACCAAATCCTGAAGAAAATTATTGTTCAGACCATAAAGCTCTTCAGTTTTTCCTTCTGTTGCAATTAAGTGTCTGCTGTTAACACCAGCGTTGTTTGGGAAATAACATTCAAGAAGAGAATTCCTTGTACCTTTTGGGCAATGTTATGTAAGCAGAAAAAAAAACAACTAATGCAAACATAGTTCTGGAGTCATTTTAGTACTGTATCATATCATGCCGCAATGTTCATAAAAACGCTCTCTCCAGTCTGCATAGCCTCAATATATAAACCAAGGGGAAAAAATATCCTTTTACATACTAATGCCATGTAATGTTCAGTATGTCCCTACAGTATGTCACAGGACATGGTTTAATTTAAAATAAACCAAGTTCACACTAACTTATCATTCCTTTTTACCCCCAGCTAGGGTTTACAAGGAGGTTAGATCAGCAAAACAAATAAGTCGATGTCAAGGATCAGGAGTCC
This sequence comes from Clarias gariepinus, assembly GCF_024256425.1. Taxonomy (NCBI): domain Eukaryota; kingdom Metazoa; phylum Chordata; class Actinopteri; order Siluriformes; family Clariidae; genus Clarias; species Clarias gariepinus. Next base: position 23,203,499 of record NC_071121.1, on the reverse strand, counting down.
TCCCTGGAGAGGCATCTGTCTGGGCAGTGACTGGCAGCTCCATCAATGAGCAAGAGGGTAGTAATGCACTGGCATTTGAAGAGTAAGTGGAAGTGTGTCCTGTGTGTGTGTGTGTATGAGTCTTATAGCTGCTAATGGAAATTGTGCGGGACTTGCTAATGATTTTCTCATCACTATTAATGAAATTTGAGGGGAAAAGCCTGTCTGGTTCCCATACTAACTGCAGAGGGAAAACATCATTTGTATAGTTTTGAAGAACCGCACAGAGCGATTCCATGTGTGGCAGAAATGCCTGAGCCATTACAACAACCCAAGCTCCCCTTGTATTGGATCAGATCCCGGTTTCTCCACAGTCCAGTGCTGAGGACATCAATTAGAAGTAGAGTAAGAGTATTCAAAATGGTACTCATGCTGCTTTTATTTTTATGAGAGCTCATCCCTGGTTGCCTTTATGACAGGATGAGGATGCTGTAAGTGTAGGATTATTATCTCAGGGTCATACTGAGAACCTATAACGATTACTCAGCTTGCCATTATATAGAACTGTAAAAGTTTTATATGCATGCCTGGGTGTGTGTGTGTTTGTGTCTGTGTGTGTGTGTGAGAACCCAGATGCACATCTATAACCAGAAGACAGAATTGATTCCAGATCCTGGTATGTGTTTTTGTAAGTATCTATTTTCATATGTTTGATACAGGAATCGCTGTCTTTCTCAGTGCTTTGGCCACACTTCACTCCTTAGCCTTGCTGGTGTTGTGCTGAACCCCAGGGTTCTGGCGCCGATTGGTGAAAAATCTGCCCGCTAGCTTGCCCGTGTTCCCATCGATTCTGTCTCAGTTCCCAGTTATTCCAATTAGTTTTACTGCTGCCTGTTAGTAGCCCGGCTGTCAGGGGAGAGGGAGCAGATCTGGTCTGTCCTCTCGCAGTGCTTTGTTTACACTACTAATTGCTGCTCTTGTTTCCTTTCATTAGCAAGAGCTGCCTATTGCACTAAGTGCTTGCTTGCTCCGTACGTTCGTCTCACTCACTCTCTCGTTTTCTGGCTATCAGTCTCTGTGTCTGTCTATATCTGCCCCTCAGACTACACATTTTTCTTTGTCTGTCTTCTCCCATGTCTGGCTTCTTCTTCTGTACATAACCCTGCATAAATTTAGTGCTAAAACCAATTCAAGCTAGTATAAGTCAAGCATTTTTAATCTTGCTGTTTGGCCAGGGTTTAATTGTTTACTTGCTTAAAGGAAGAAAAAAAAAATCCATCTGGAATGAGTCGCATATTAGTCAAGAATGTATATAACATCCAAGATTTATTTCCTAATTACATTTTGAGTTGACTCTTTTACTGACATACTACTTTGTTTTCACCTCGGTTAATGATTTCATACATTACCCACAATACTGTTTGGGGCTGTGGGATTTAGATGTCTCTTGATTGCTACCTATAGTGAGTTATGCAACAGGGCTTTAGTGTTTTAGTCTGTCCAGCGTGACTGCACTCATCATCGCTAACTAGCTAACTCTAACTGCGCTGTGATATTGGAATTTTAAATCCAGGGACTGCACTGAGGATGCCACTATTGTATATTGGATTTCTCCTTAATATGAAATTGAATGTCTGTGGGTAAAGGTGAGGAAGAAAATAAGATTTTGTTGGCGATCACTGAAAATTTTCCTCCGATGCAACAACACTGTGGCACACCACCACTAACTTGTATTTGCTCATTCTTTTATTATTTCTTCTTCTTCCTTCTCACTTGAAAAAAAAACATACATTAAAATTACAGGCTTATGTTACTCTGATCAGCGGATGCTAAAATTGAAGAGAACTTTTGGCTAGCAACATCACGAGTAGCATTTTACAAACCACCAACCCTCATAAACACTTGCATTTCCTTAATATAGCATAAACTCAAATATTTATATCAGTACATCTGCCTATAATATGTCCCTATGTTGCCTGTAAGTCTCTTCACAAAAGTCAAAGTAGTAGTGTCTTAGAAACCCAATTTTATGAAAATTTTTCATGGTAGTGGAAAACAATTACACGAGCCCTTGTACATGACGTCGAAAAGACATGACATTCTACTTAACATGAAGGAGTGGCTAGTTATTTGTAGGACTTGGTGTTTAACATGCAGAGCTATTTAATCTTATGTAACCTTAAAGATGTACAATGACATCCGAAAAACAAATTGCAGCATGGTGAAAAGTCAGCATAGAAAAAGGAATACAAGTATATTTCAAAGTGGGTGGTCTGCTAGCCATACAGACACAATGACAGGCAGAATGTGTATTTTACAGCTACATTTGACCACTAAAGCGTGTCTTTGAATTATAGCGCTGAAAGCTACATGAGCAGATGTGACACAATGCGTGTTAGCTTAACCAACAGTAACAATAAATGCCATCATCTTGAGCTAGATGGAAGTTAGGAAATGCGTCTCAATGACGCGGCGTTTCTTCAACTTTGCAGTATTAATGGTTATCACTCACTTTGACTACAGTCAAATAGTTGTTGATTATAAATAGCAGCCTATATGTATAAACCTTTGAAACCACTGAGACGTCCTCATAGCCAGTTAAGCAAGCTTTAGATCATGATTAACTAACGTGGTGAATGTCTTCAAACCAAGGCCAGTGGCAGAGTAACGTGCCTTTTAATGCCCCTTCAAGGCCCTTGTGCACTTGCACTCCTCATTGTGACACCAACATTTTCCAGTCTGCTAACAAGGACAGTCATTAAAGGAATTAAAATTCACATTTGTTCCTCAAACACATGTATACATCTTGGCTGGATCGCTGTGCACATGTGCCTCGTGCTTGTGTTGTGAGTTGTATTATTTGTATTTTTTATTTTTATTTTTTTGCCTCACTTGTAGTGAATTATGCCTTAGAGGCTTGTGTGTTAAAGGAAAAACTCTGCATCGGCAGTCTCCCCCCCCCACCTTCCCCATATTCCCCATAAGCCCCGGTGCAGGCTGTAGGAGGAAAAGAGAGAAGAGGAGGGAGTGGAGTAGAGTGCAGCCGCGCCTTCTTAATGACTCCCATCCCTCTCCGTGCCACGTTATTAATTAGCTCAATGATCCTTGCCGATGGGACTTGGGCGGCGGATTAAAGACCTCGGCGGGTGTAGGAGTGTCTGCCTCTGTCGGAGAGGTGAGGAGGGACAGCACCATGCTCTCTGGAGGTCTACAGGAACAGGCGCTAGCATACACAAGCCCTGGGGAAGTGTATGTGTGTTATGTGTGCATGTATGGATGTGTGTGTGTGTGAGTGCGCGTGCATGAGAGAGAGAGAGAGAGAGAGAGAAAGCATATTACCTTATGATTATTGCTTAAAAAATCTAATAATCCAGTACCTGAAAGAGTGTGTATTAGATTTCTGTGATAGTAGAGCTTACAACGCAGGATGCAATTCTGTATGACTGGATTTTAAAGGACCAATCATACACAGCTGCTTGTCTTCGGTGGCTGGTAAAGGCAAAGCTGTACAGGCAACCCTGGCTTTTAATATGTAAGAGCAGCATCACTGATACTGGAATGTTACCATTAACAGTCTGAGGAAGAGGACATGAGACTCCCGAGGCAGGAAACAGAAATAGCCATGAGAGGTCAGTGGGTTGAGAACAAAGTACTTCTAGTAAAGTCTGTCCACTTGGCGGCCATCTTGGCAATGCTCCCGGGCAGTTATTTTCAGTCATACAAGACCAGGCTCCTACTGTATGTGCTTGAATGAGCAGAGACCCATATAGCAGAAATAGATTGAATATATATATATATATTTGTGAAAAGGCTGCAGCAAAAAAAGTGGCATGAAAAACAAAGTTTTTTATTCTTTTTTTTTTCAGCTGCTCCAGCTAAAGTGCATACACGTTTCATTATGACTGACAGAGCAAAATGCCCTAAGTCCATACAGGTGCAGGTGTGTGTACAAGTAGTGTTGGGTAGAAACTTGTTGGGTTGCTATCGAATTCCTGCTGATGTTCCATGGATAATAAGCGAACTATATGTGCATGATATTGTAGGTAAGGACACACACACACACACACACACACACACACAATAGTGCAACAGTCACCAAACTGCTCGATTCCTCTTTTAAAACAAGACAACATTCTTTTAAACAGTTTATAGATACATTTAATGTTGTGGAACATCCATGAGATGAGTTAGTTTTTGTTTCCTTTTACAGGACAGCAGCTATAAACAATCATTTCATCAGCAGGCACATTTTTTTCCCTTTCTTTGGAATTTAAGAAGGAAAAAAAAATGCAGCTTGTCATGTTACAAAGAAATTGCAAAGCATACACTCCTGAAGACTTTCCAGGTTTTTGTATTTCTTAAAAAAGCAATTTTTGAGATTAAGTTTGATATCATGTTGTGATAGACAATAAATCTGGTTCCAGGACTTCAGGCTGGATGGCCAAAAGTATTGGGAATACCAACCATACCAAATAGCTTCCCAACACCATATGTCTTAATATGGAATTGGTTTCCACCAATCTTGACTCTTCTGGGAAGGTTTTGCCCATCTCAAATTTTGGGTTTAGGAATTTATGAGCATAAGCATTAGTGACATTCGGTATGCAGTTGATGTTCCAAATAATCCCAAAGATGTTCAGTGGGTTTAAGGTCAGGTCTCAATGTCAGTTTATCACAACCAAGTCACTTAAGTTCATCCACACCACCATTGGCAAAGCAGACCTTGCTGGTACTGGTTTGCATCCTGTATTTCCAGTGGAGGGAATTCATAATACAACAGGATACATTGTCATTTGGTCATACTGTATAGTGTATTCTGAGGACAAAATGAGATGATGCTAATTTTTTTGCATATTCATTGGTCACAAAGTGTGGTCTGTCAAGAATCTGTATAATATCTCAAAGCAATATCAGTTTAGGGTGTCAGCTTCATGGTGTCAGTGTGGCCTCTGTAATAAAAAGCCTTCTCCCTGATAAAACTTTCACATCCAGAAGCTATAAATTCACACAGCACCGTCACATTTCTAGCTGGACGTTTATGTCCTACATGGCACTCTATCATGAATTTATTTGCTGAAAACTACTGTTCATAATAACGTCGCATTTGCAAATATACTGTACAATGTGCAGCTTTATATTGGCTGTAGCTGTCAATCTAATGTCCAGGTTAATCAAAATACAGGCTTATGTTTATTTCATTTTGCTTGCAGTGGGTGATTTTATGGTGTACAATATATTGCCTACATTGTGTGTAGGTGTTTAAGTTTATAAGACTTGCTGAGCATTTTCTGTTCTGTGATTTCTTTCTTTCATGAGACGGGCCTAATACAGATGACTCAAAAATGTTACAAAATGATCTTGTAATTGTGCTTTTTTAAGGTTTTTATCTTACCATTATTCTGTTTCGTGCACTTTCCAAAAGCCATATAAGTTAAATTTGAAATCAGATACAAAAATGACATAAATTCAATTGAAAACAATGTTAGATTGTATGAATTTTGCCATTCAGAGAGCAAAAAAACGTTATATGCTTAAATATGACATTTGTGTGTGTGTGTGTGTGTGTGTGGGTGGGAGGGGGGTATGGTTGGGTGGGAGCAGATTGGTTCAGCAGTATAGCAATCTCACTCAATGCCTCTCCAGGCTTCCTTGAACGTGCCTTCTTCCTTCCGTCCATTCGGTTAGTTTGTCTAAAGCCCAGGTCCCTTGGCATGTCCATTTGCATCAGTGTGATTGCCAAAGTAGAGAAATAATAGAACAACAGGAGGATCCAATCTCTCCCGATCCCCAATGATGATGACATGGAGCAAATGAACATAAATGTCACTGTCAGGCCAGGAATAAGGAAAAAGCTGGTCACGTAAGCAGGCTGCATGCCTATCCTATTAAGCCTGTAAAAGGGAGAATCATGGGGTGTTACAGTGCAGTGATTGGATCTTGTGATACAGAGCTTGGACAATGCCAACTTGCCATGCACATCCTTTGGAGTCAGGGTGCACTAGCATCCGCTTTATCCATGCATACTTGTGTATACAGGGACACAACAAGGCAAACACTTGTCTCAAACTAGTGATCCTGGAAAATGTGGAATATCCACAAGACATCACTTATCACAGCTATCAACAATAACTTTCCTAAATCATACTTATAAATTTTTATAATTTTTTGTATTCTTTACATACATAATTCTACACAGTATGTTATGCAGTGAAATGAAAGATAAGAAAAAAAAAAACGTTGTTATGGTTCTGGAAAACCAGAACGCATGTACTATCTAAAATGTATGATCTTAAATTTGCCACTAGAGACTCCTGTCACAAAGATTAAATAAACATCTTACAGAAAGCTTCACCACATTAATGATTAAACAGTTTTCTTTGTTAAATAATACCAGGTTGTTTAAATCTGCATATTAGGTTTAAATTATGCAGCATGCCCGTCTGTGAATGAGTTGTTACTATAGAAACGATAACACATTAATATAAACCTGTTATTTGCACTACTGTCAGAGCTGCTGTTTTAGAAAATTAATCAGCATCCTATCACCTTATGACCAGTTATTATCGATTATTCAGCAGCACTGTGGTATAACCAGCATCAGTAGACAGTCTTGGGTGATGAAATTTATTTGAGTAAAAACCTCAACTTAAATTTGTGCATTTCACGAGAGTAGAATCATGATGCTGCCACCTACACCCACACGCATACCCCATTTTCTCTCTCTCAGGTTGTGATATTGCATCGGATTGGCATTTAGGTTTTACACATGAACCTGTAGGCATTGGGATGATGCTCATGTCTCTGTGTTAGTGCTTGCTCAGACATTTTTTGTCCTTACACATCATACATCTCTATACAGTTCTGAGCAACCTCGAAGTGCGCGACCCATGTGATTATTGACTACGTGACCTCTGGATGACCCTGCCGGTGCACGAGTAAAGGGCAGGGTGTTAGCGCATGCCGCACTGTCTGTCACGCATGTCAATAAGGTGATGAATGGGGCTGGTGGTTATTAAAGCAGAATTAGAGCAGAGAAAGGGAGGGGGGGGCAGCGATAAATGATGGCGCAAATGGCTCTGCAGTTGAGGGCTGGGGAGCCGGATGGCACAGCATCAGTGTCATCAGTCTTTATTATCCTCCAGGGATACGACTGAGGAGTGAGGGAGAGAGTGAAGAGAGAGAGAAAGGGAAAGAGAGAATAAAGTGGTGAAATAGTCAGAGCTCATTACAGAGCATCTCCATGACTGACTTAAATCCATCTGATGGACAATCACTACCTGCCTTTTTTCCTACCTGTCTCACTAATCAGGCCTGTCTATCTACCTTCACATAGACTCTCTTTGTGTTTCTCCCATGCATGCTCTTCTGTATCTCTTTTCCTTTTTTCTTTCTTTAACCACCTATCTCTCACTCTCTCTTTGCATGTGTAACTGGCTTCTCTCTCTCTGAGGCATCGTTTTTCCATTTCTGCCACATTCTCCTTCTCCCCTCCATTTTCTCCAGCACAGAGGGAGGGGAAGACCCCCTACCTCTATTAATCATGGTGAAGTCTCAAAGCCTGGCGGCATACGCGCACACACACACACACACACACACACACCACACACACACACTCATATACACTCACATACACACTCAGGCGACGAGGCAGCACTGGGTTCACTGCACAGTCACAGAGCGAAAGCAGGGCGACCGATTGGTGGATCCTCGCAGAGCCCGGCCCCTCAGCCACATGTCGTCATGACTGCAGATGGGAGTGCATGATGCTGCCATTGGTATTCTGTCCCCGTGCGCCACCAAACCGCTGATCCTTTTTTTTAATTAGTACTTTATTTATTGATACCCACGTTAACGTCTCTCCTAATTTTGGGATGCTTCTGTCTAAATTATGCTCAGTGTCATTCACTGCTGTGACTCCAGAGAACAGACAGAGCAGACAACGAGATCACCTTGCTCCCTTTCTTGCTGGCAGATAACAGATCTTAGAAATCAAGTTACCTCTTACCCACTTCATACAAGCCTAATATTACTAACATCAATGAGGATACTCAATTATAAGTCTAAATATATAAATATACCTTGGATTAGGGCAACACACTTAATCATATACTAATTGAACCATGGTTTGGCCTCTGCAATGACAGTGATGTATTCATTCATCATTGCCAATGTTTACCCAGAAAACACAATTATAGATGCAGGACCTTGATCCTTGAGTAACAGCACTATTAAACCATGGGTTTACAGGAATTTTCTTCTTTTTTTTTTTAATGCGAGAAAGAGAGAGTGCTGCGAGAAAGTGAATAGACCAGTCTAAATTTAATTCCTCCGAGCAGCACTATCATAAATCACAGACATTTTGGCAGGGATTCATAATGATTGAATATTAAATGCTATAAAAATGCACTAATTGCAATTAGTAACCTCATTTATAATCTTAGTCAAAATGATGTCCCTTTTTTTGTATTTTGTGTTGTATCTTTCAGCCTTACCTTCATTTTTTTTTGGGGGGGGGCACTTGGTGAGCCTGAGATTAGCATTAAAAGATAAGCCACCCAGACCTAGCTCTATATCTTTCCATCTCTAACTTCTTTTGAAGAAAAAAAAAGGCATACACATCTCAGTTGGTTTTGCTCAGTAATTTCCTTTCTCATAACCTCACATTCTGCTTGCTCAATCCTTCTTGAAAAATCACTGCCGTATCTGGAGGGAGTGACAGACAACATGACTGTATTGACTTTATTATGTTATCTCTGGATGTTGTAAACTGCTATTTACATCTGCTTGAGCACCAACCCACAATTTCAGACCTTTAAACAAGCAGCTTGTATGATAATTCACAGCGCACATTATGCCTGTATGCCTATATCTTTCGCACACATCTTTTGCTTGACGCACTGGTAATCCCCCTCATATAAAGATCTACTCTCTTCATTTTTAGCTCATATTTGGTGGCTACATGAGCCTGTAAATGATGCCTAAATTAGCATAGCTAGTTTGCACTAAAAGTAGATGCTAATCCAAATGAGCCAAATGAGCCCTGGTGTGAGAGTGGACGAAAGCAATGGGTTAACTAATTACTACATTAGTGGCTACGTGGCGCAGGTGATCTGTCATTTGCTTAGATATTTCAGTCCCATCACCCTAAACACTATCTCTTACAAACACCTGCAGCTGTGCAGTCCTTCGAATCTCTTCTTCTATCCTTCTCCTTCTCTTTCCTTTTAATCCTCCTTTCCTCTCATCTCCTCTCTTCTCCTCATTCTTTTCTTCCAGGATCAACAGAACCGGCTTCGCCCATCGCATCAATCTGAGCTCCATGCTTATATTTATGTATGGTGGAAAGGCGAGAGAAGCGACGGCACTCTGCGCTTTATTGACTAAGCATTAAGGGGACATTATCAGGCGATAGCAGAGTTATTTATGAGGATGGGGGAGAGGTGCGCTGCCTGAGTTATGTGAGAACCAGTGCATGGATGAAAGCTGCTCATGCAGTCAGAGCTGATAGCAGACCGGCAGTGCACTGATCCAAAAAAGAGCCTCAGATTTATGTCGAGTGAGTTTATGCTGTTGTGTAGGTCAACCACAACCTGCTTATCTGGTCCTCACTGGTACAAGTGAGGCTGCAGTGCCTTGACAGTATGCAGAGCAGTTGCAAATGTTGCTGCATGAGCAAACGTGGTGAGTGTTAAAGCTGAAAAATGATGTATAATGTAGGTAAAGGCACAGACGGTAAGGCAGGTTTGTTTGGACCCCTGACTTTTATACTAAGCTAGCGGGCATTAATAAAGAAACACTTCAAAGAGGTTGAACATGGATGGCCCGGTGACAAATTATGCGTGTATAAATGTAGGCTATGATGTCTGCATTCTGAATTGCATACATTCGAGCAGCAGTGGTCTGCTGAAGTGAGACTATGATTTCCTTCGTGAATCTGTGCTCCAATCAATCATTATGAATCCGAAGATCAGAACATTCCAGAGAACTCGCCAAACAATATGGGCACAGGTCAAAACTATTCATTCATCCGTTTAGGCTAATTATGCTTTGATGCACCGCCTGTAAGAATGCAGACATAGCTAGAAAATTCGACTTACCGTCGGCTGATTCATGTGCAACCAAATGCACTATGTGTTTAGAGCAGCGTAAACAGCCGAAGTGCTTCCTGACGAAAAATAAAAGCCTTTTCTAAGATAAATGTCTGATAGAAGTGGAGAGGAGCCTTATTTGTTGAAATCTGTTTATTTCACATTACTTATTACAATCACATCTGCTCATTCAGAAACTTTATTCCAGATTTATTCACATCTCCGGGTTTACTTCTCAGTTGCCAGTGAATCACATAAAAATGAGGAATGATCAAAAGCACTTTGCAAACGAAAATAAAATTTCTTCTCACTCACACACACACATGCTCTTGGTTTTAAAGGTTCAAGAATAGACCCTGTGCAGTGTCGTATGAGTGTACAGACAAACCAACAGATGGGCAGACATGCCCTCGCTCACCTCAACCCAGTGGCACTTTCACTCTAAAACACACATATTCATGCACTTCACCTAGCCAAAGCTATTTCTTTTCCTCAGCAAACCAGGTCAACAAACAAAAAGCAATTATGTTGGGCAGCTGCCACCTGGGAGTGGGTAATTACAGTGTGGTGTGGACAGCTTCATTCTAAACAGGTACTAAAAGCATCATCAATCATATGCATGGTGATGCCTCATGCTCACGTGACTGTGCGCCGCAGGGAGATGCTCAAATCTGATTGGCCAGCACTAGATGTACTTGCAGAGGTCAGTCAGTCAGCTGAGCTGACCTGCCAATGACCTTGTATCACTTGACTTCTGCAGGCCTAGAGGTCAGGCCTTGATATCAGTTGGAGAGTGGGTCACAGAGAGAGAGGGAGGGGAAAGACAAATGATACAGAATACAATTGCAGAGGAATGAATAAGAGAAAAAAACTGTGAGAGAGGAAGAAATGAAGGGGAATAAAGACAAAAAAATAAAGCCCTGGCTTGGTTGAACACCTGGGTCCATTTTTCACACATTACCTGCCCAGTGGAAATGAAGATGATTTTTAGCCATTTCTTGTTAACCTCACAAAAAAAAGTTCTTAAAGACATTTCTTCGCATAAACTGTTTTTAAAGGTAAATATCCAAGTAAAAAAATACATATTAAATAAGGTAAGGTACCTTATGAATAAGGTAAGGGTACCACCTCGAATTAGTACCCCTTTTACTGAGAAAGTATACCTAGGTGCATATGCAAGCCAGAAGTGTATCAGTTAGACAAACAGTCACTATTTCATTGTCCCTGTCATGTATTGATGTCAGTCACGGCATGTCAAGTACAGCATGAGAGGTTTTCATCATATACTGAGATTACTATGTGATGTTGTCTATTATACAACAGTTAGTTCAACTAAGCAATCTATTTCGACGAGAATCTTTACACAGGTAGTAGTAATAATATATAGTAACAGCACTGGGACGTGTAACTATATGTATTATTACACACTACAAGCATTCTTATAACCATTAATTACAATAATTGTCAGTGCCTCTTGTGCCTACACCCTCATGCCTATGGCCACATACAGCAATGCTGATATCCAGCACAACAGCATTCCATCTCATGCAATATTGGTTAAATATAATACTTCTCAGAGTAGAATCCGTAAGGCAAACCATGGACTGTGTTTTTGTGTGGTTATTTATTTATTTATTTATTTATTGTAATTAAGACATGATTGCATTTTGTTAAAGTTATTAGATTTATTATTGAGTTTTTACATTAGAAAATCCAATGTTAAAAACCTAAAAAACATCATGCACATGATTGGAAAAAAGGGTATTAAATTGTACTATTTCTCATCACTGAGTTAGAATAATATCAAGCATTTATATTTAATTTATATTTTTATAATCTGGAATCCATCTATATTTCCAGTTGAAAGAAACATTTAAAACACCTATACCATCTCAAAAAAAGGAAAGATACAGTATTTTATTTTCTGAGATGTTTTAGTTGCCAAAGTGTCAGAAGGAAATTCAGAAATTGAAAGCTTTATTGTGCATTTTATATTTTAGTAGTGTTCATGAAATAAGAAATGGAGTTGTCCATATTAAGTTTGAGAACCCCTGCTTTGATACGTGAACGAATTAGAAGCTGAGGTTTGACATGTTAGGAGTGATGTCATCACATTTAGCAATAACAGCGTGGATCAATCTAAAAAGACACTACAATAAGTTTTAAAATATTCTCCACCAGGCTTTTTTGCATAGGCTTCGAGACATTAAATACCTTATAGGACCTGCCAATTTTTTGCTATTAAGAAAAAAAAAAAAAAAAACATTTCGGAGACAATTTGTAAGCTGAGGTTTGAAATGATGATGGTGTGGGTGCTGCCGTCCTCTCTGCAGTGGAAAAGATGGAAGATGTGCTCGCACTAATGGCTGTGCAGAGACATGGTTTGATTGGGGAAAGTTCATGAACTGGGCTTCCATTGAGAACAGAAGCAAGATAGACGAACAGAGCACAATGGCTTATCTGAAAAGACTGAGGAGAATCTTGACACACCACCTGCCTGTTCCTCTCCCCTCCCTACTTCTCCTTCTCTGTCGTTCCCTCTTCTCTCCACCTCCCTCATCTCCACCCTTCTCTCTTTTCCCCTCTCCATATGTCTGTGAACGCATTGCTATGGCAACGACACCCAGGGCAGCTTGGGTGGAGATTGGGGGATCACAGCAATGACTTTAGACAAACAACCTCAGACGCTCACTCTTTTAGTGAAAATCTAAAGGCGAAAAATAGTCAGAGCATGCTTGTTTGTGCTTGTTTACACTCCTTTATTAGCAGCGCTTATGCACGCCATGTCTCAGGGAAAAAAAAGCAAAAATGCAGTCCATCATTGCCTTGAAAAAATATGCCACGAAAATGTGTTGAATCAGCCTGAAAAAGCAACCCAATAGGCACAATTTTCACGCTGTGCCATGAAACATTATTTTATGTGGGCTCTGTCATTCCTGACTAAATTAGCATTGTATAGCTTGCTTAATGCTGTATGTTTCAGAGAGACGCTGAAGAAGAAAAGGCAAAATGTGCTTGTGTGTGCTTATTCACAATCTTTTATTTACAGTATTTAGACATATCATTTCAAAGACAAAAAAAAACAACACAAAAAACCACAAAGGCATAGTAAAGCGTTTTCTGGAAAAAATAGCAGAGAGATGCAAAAATGTATTGCCAAAAAGAATCTAAATATACAGTCGTCTTCCACCGGAAAAATCAAAAAGTATTTTGAGTGTGCTTGATCACTCCATTTTTTTGCTCAGGGTTGCTAATGAATTATAACCAAATTTACATATCAAAATTTCCTTTTGATGGTGTATATAACAAAGGCTCCATCTTACACAGTGATGTTAAGCTGTACCAATTGAAATTTGATTTCTTTTAGCCCAAGGGATGGTGTAGGATTTAACAGTAGGCATCTCAAATACAATAGAAGTCTCTTTAACTGTTGCTTTCATCATTTGATTTTATAGTGAACCATTTAAACACCATTTACATTTTCTGCAAGGAATTTATGCATTCATAATAGTATAGTGTAAATTTAAAACTAGTGTTGGTCAATTTGTATTCCCCAACTTTATGTTTTAAAAAGAATGTGATTTTGTGTGAAGTTATAAACATTCCATTCATGCAGTTGGAAAAATTGCTGCTTTAAAATGACCCATCATATTGTACCACTGTTTTTTTTTGCCTTTTTTTTTGCTTGGGTGCAATGTTTTAAAGGACATTTTAAACCGCAAGAGTGGGCAAAAGCATTGCCGTGGAGGTCAACGATGCTACTGAAGTCTCACAGAAGGACAGAAGGCCATCTTCAATCTGGGCTGTGATGGACAAGAATAAATGAGCTCGACACAGACAGTGCAGTGCACACTAACCTAATATCCCTAGTCCCTCACCGATTTGAATGGCAGAACTTCATATATTGTAACCTTGACACAGTTTATACCTCTCTGACACAGTTTCTGCTCCCTAATAATCTCCTTCCCTCCTTGTCGCTTTCTCTCCTCCCAAACGTCCACATTCCCAGAGCCCAGAAGTGCTGAGTGCTGCTGTTTTCTCTGCACACAGAGTTCTTCTTCTTTTTTTTTTTTTTGCTGAGCATGTAAACTGTCCCTAAACATGTGTTCTCAAAAGTCATGTTAAGCAGAGGAGAAACAAGGACTCAGATGCTTTGTGTACATGTTCATCCCTTTGTGCATGTTGTATCTATTTCTTTGTACAGCCACTGACAGCAAACAAGGCTGTCTTTATTTGAGGGTGCAGAGAACAGGACAAACCAACAGGGTGGAATCAAGGATGACAAAGAGTTCACTTAAAGAACACTATGTATCATAGCATGATTTTTTTTCTTTGGGGAAAATATGGAAAAGTTGTAATAGAAGGCATTATATATAACAAGCTCAAGTTGTTACAACTTTCGGTTTTCATGATGCTAACAATAAATTTTGTTCAAAAAGAGAAAACTGACAATAAGGATTGATTTTACACTGAAATTACACTGAAAAGCTTAAAGGTAAATGAGTGCATTTATAAAAAAATATGTGACTATGAGTTATTTTAATAATTAGACCTTATGTATAATAATAAAAATCAAAAGCATGAATAAACATAAATGTATTTGTATGCAGTGTCTTTTCCTGATACATTGTTTAATCTAAGTTAATTATTTGCATGGACTAATAGTAGTAGTAGCAGCTGTGTCCTTTGTTTATTGCTTTTTTTCTTTGACACTGTATATTTAATGCAAGCAACAGGTCAAACTCACAAATAGACGATGTGATCTTTTTAGGTTTTACCAAGTTCAAAGTTCTGGAGATGATCCTTAGAACTCCCTAAGTGTAATTTAGTAATTTGCTGCCGTCACCCTTCATCCTTCTTGTATAAATATTTATTTCTTCTCTCTCTCTCTCTCTCTCTCTCTCTCTCTGCATGAGGGGCTTCAAGACAAACCAGGATTTAAGATTTTCCTTGTGAATGAAGGAGCAAATGAACTGACATTTACAGAAGACTTCAAACACAGTATGGTGATGAGACTCTTAGTCGCAGTAAAACATCCAAATGGTGCAAACCCTTTAAATAATATATCCCAGAACATAGCTGGGCCCACCACAGTCGATCCTATGAACATTAGTAGAATGCCTGTTCCTTTAAAATCGATGGATAACATGTCACCAACTTGCAAAACCCATCATATTCCATCTTTCTGTGGGAACTGTACATACAATTATTCGCATATTAAGGAACTTGGTTGGGAGTTATAGTCACATCCCCTTTACAATCCTGAACTCGCTCCAAGCCATTTCCAAATTGGGCCATTTAAGGAGTTCCTACGAGGCCAGTGGATTAAATTTGAAACAGGCAGTCCAATCATGGCTTTGGTATACTAAGAAAACCTTCTAAGTTCATTAGTGTAGCAGGGGATTATATGGTTAAATAAACTTAGATTTTACTCTCATAACTGTGTTCCTGGTTTGACTTGAATACCCCAATTATGTGTGTATATTTGTCATTTGTGCTGTATATAAAAACTTTCTATATGCACAATAGTAAATAACTATAAATACTGAAAACTGACGAATTATTTTGCTTCTGATTTTAATGACAATTTGACATTTGATTCCAAATAGAAATACTAAATGACAAAACATTTGTATGTGTAATTAAGCTGCTTAGTAACAAGAACTACTATACCTTTTATTATTATTATTGTTATTATTATTATTATTATTTACAAAATACACATTTTTACAATATTATAATAAGACGTTATTGGCTGCGTGTGAGTGTGTGTGTGTGTGTGTGTGAGTACAGTGCAACAGCGCGAAGCTATCACGTGATCCACTCCAAAAACGCATACTTGCAAAGAACACCTTTATTCACATGATTTTTAAAATCCTTAAAACACACGTACATAGTCAACAATCATTTTAGACTATTACGCTTAATATATTTAAGTTATGCATATTATGACATGCAGTAGGTGCAATTCGAATTGAAGCGCCTATAGTCGTGATAACCTTTATCCTGGTCTATATCTTTTCTGTGTAAAATATATCCACACATAGACTAGTTTTCTCACCTCACATACAAACGTAACATGCTAGTGATACTGTTTGTTAGTATTTATTATATTATGTAATAATAATATTAATAATACCCTAATAATAATAATAATAATAATAATAATAATAATAATTATTATTATTATTATTATTATTATTTGGGAAGTTTTAGGTATCAGGAAGTCTTTCTTGAGTATAAACTATACATCAAGAACACGGAAATGTGCACAACGGAATAACACACGGGCTTCTGAGTTAGGCACTGACCGGGTCACTGCTGTCCTGAAGCCAAACAGGGGTCAAGAGGTGAAAGGTTGACTAGAGAGTAAGTGCATACATTAGCAGCAAAGGCGGTAGAGTCACGCTTTATTTTAAAAAACATGACCAAAAAATTTAGCGTTAAAAACAAAAGCGTCGCTGAAGAAAATACTAAAGAAATTTGTAGTTCTTTAAAAAAGTCCAAATTATGGAAAAGGTCGATAAAAGCAAAGATTTTGAGACTTTTTGCCTCTGCATTAAAATTTGGATTGCGTGCTTTTTTTAAATCTAGAATAAATAATCTACATAATATTTAAAAAGATTTGTTTATTTTATTACTTCTTTATTACTTATTAATACTGTTACAAAGTTTTTGTTATATATATATATATTTATATATATATAACTGAGCACCGTTAAGAGGAAGATTTACAGACTCATTTAACGAGCAGACAATACAAAAAGCTTTTAATGCCAGACGCATCACAGAACATAAATGGTCGCTTCCTTTGTTAAAGTATTTATGATCAGTCTTGTACTAACTCCTCGTGTTTTATTAAAAAGGCAAACATCCTGCCCGATCAATGTCAAATCAATTAAAAGCCAATAAACAAAGTAGTCAATAAATCTATGAGCAATATTGTAATATCTTAAAGCCATGTGTAGCTTACTTCGGAAAACAAATTAAACAATGTAAATTAAGGAAAAATGAATAACGAATAATAATAATGAATAAACTCGAATAACTGTCTACAGTTTGTAGTATGGTCATATCGGCTGTGATGTTTTTGCAGGGACTAATGTGTAAGGCTTGAAGTATTCTAAAGTAACTTTTCTCCCTTTTCTAAAGTGCACAGCCGTGCCCCATGTCATCAAGATGAAAAGTTAGGATAGGGAATTTGAGTTCAGCTTATGGCCCTTTTTTTTAACCCGTTCTCTGAATAAATGGCTGGAAATACGCGACTTTAAGTGGAGGCACTTGGTACGTTGACAGCGTTTAGCCATTATTTAGAAAGACGAGGAGCACTGACTTGCAGCGCGCTTTATTTTGCAGATAAAGGCACTGGCAGCGTGAACATGACACGTACAACGTGTAGGCCTACAGGCGAAGACAGTAGAGGAAATAACCTGGTGTGGACTGTCTCTGACTTTGTTAACTAATCTTGCATTATGAATATCCACCGCCATAACATTTTTGTTAACTGACATGGTTATACTGAAGTTATGCTACCTTTTATGATATTTCCTGTAATTCTACGCCCCCTTATTTTTAGCTTAATAATATTTTTTAAGCGATTTAAATATAAATAGTTGCTTCCTAACCTGACATCGAAGATAAACCCAAGGGCAATACACGCTTAAAAAAACTAAACGACACATTTCCTTGTCACCATCTAATACTAAGAAATATGAATATATTGTACCTATATACTCAGGGTAAACAATGACCATATGGAGATGACTTTACGCATAAAAAAAATCTAAAAAAAGCACGAAATACTACACTTCAGTGGCTTTTTTTATCAGAAAGGATGAGAATTATAATTTTAGGGACAAAGAAAATTATTTATATGTTCATATGTATTATTATTAATTATTAATGGATAGATGTGTATGATTACTGTTTATTATTATTATTATTATTATTATTATTATTAATGAAGTGCATTTGTGAAGCAAGTTTTCAACAGGTTAGGGAGGACACCAGACATGCTCGCTGAGTTGCAAAATATCTACAGTTCCTATATTTTCAGTATTATAATCATGAAAATATTTTTCTCCCAGATTACTTTTTTTCTGACTTACAGATCCTTAATCTTTTTATAACGTCGGCGCGTAATGCGCGCAGGAGGGGGGAAACGCTTATATTGCTAACAGCAATGAATTGAGCACCAACTCTTCTCTGGAAGCGCGCACATGCCCGATGTGTGGGAATGTAATTTCAGACACGTTCCCTGTCCCGGATATGTCCATGAGCCGCTGCATTTCCCTCGCTTTCATGCGGCTGTTTTGCAGCCAGACTTTGACCTACGCCTCACGAAGCTGCAGCGCTCTCGCGATCTCCAGCTGCCGAGCGAGCGTCAGGTACCTGCTGGAATGGAACTCCTTCTCCAACTCGGTGAGCTGCTTTGATCTGAAGCTGCTCCGGGACATTGTGTGGGGACTTGTCCACGCTTTCATTCTGTTCACCGTCCTCTTTCACATAAGGAAACTCTTTACGCCGGGTAGACAGGCTTTCTCTGCAGCAGAAAATGAGAGAAATTAACTTTTTTGTTGTCATGAAATTTGAACGTTCATAAACATGAAAATCCCCATGAAAAATTCTGATGTAAAAAATAATATGGGTTAATTTGCATTTTGAATCGTCTGTGTGGATCGAGTACGAGTTTTTTGTGCAGGTGTGACGCCAGTATAATTAATAAAATTGTCACAAAAAGAATCCCCCTAATTCATTTCAGTATTTTCCTTGGGATTCAACTTCTTTACAAAATAATCTGGCTAGCTCGAACAGATGGCATGAAAAATAAAACAGGTATCTAATTGAAGATCAGGTCATTTCTTGATCCTGCCTTATGGTGTGTGGATCGCCATTATTCACAATATAAATATATCTATAGTTTTCTGTACTTTAAAATTCCACATTTATTATTTTAAAAGCATGTTTTTTTTATTCCTGCTTCTGTAATAGAATGAACAAAGAGCAGGTAGCTTGAACTTTTTTTCCACCGAAATTAAAGATACGATTTGATGATCAATTTAATAATGTTTTCTTACTCAGAATAAAATGTGATTATATTTAAGTAAAACTGATCTAATTTTACTCCGAATAAAAAAGCAATTTCTATTTTTTTTTAAAGCAACCTACAGCTTAGACAACTACATCACATCTTTTACAACATCTACATCTGTAGCCTTACATATTAAGGACAACTTTTATTAGGGACCATTCCTCAGGTCCTCATGAAATACCGAACTAGCCACATTTTAATTTTGCCACACTGTTTAAAAGTTTGACATTTTACTTAAAATGAGAGCAGTTTTAAAAACATGCAATATTCCATTTTAGACTATTAGTATATGTATTATGTATAATGTTTCAGCACACATTTATTTATGATTATTCAAATTCTTAATTTTAATGCTCTAGGCATTATCATGTTATGGGAGTTTGGGATTCTATATGAGCTGAAGACTAAACAGGAAAACTGTCCTTCCACATTTGGTCTAGACAGTGGTAGCTAAGGGCATGCTGCAAGACAGAGTCTCTATCCACCAAAATGTGTCTAAAGGAACTTCTAGCACATTATGTTAAAAAAAAAAACGTTATTAGTATTATTGGTGGAGGTCTATATAAAGGATGAAACAATGATACTGATTTTCCCCTTCGACCTATTCAAAGGAGAAAGGTCAGACTCATGCATTCATGAACATTTTTTGGGTGCAACACATTATGTTGAGTGCAGATACCTCAGAGAAACTTTCCCTGAGCAGTGATTTAAGGGATTTTAATCTTAAACAATAAAACAGCATGTTATTTTTTTCACCATTATATTGATGGTTGTTAAACTATAAGCAGTAATGCTAAAAAAAATGCTCATTATGTGATTTTATAAGTTCTCAGGATCAAATAAAAGTATTTTCATACATAATTGTAATAACCCCTTGGCTGAATGCAGCGTAAAAAGTAAGTGACATTAACTCAGGTGAAGTTAATATGAAGGTGAAGCTCAACACAACATAAAAAAACAATAGAGTAGCTTTCAAAAAAACCTCTTTTTAAATGTAAGTTTTTAACGCATCTAGACTGATAAGCAATATTCAGTTGACACCTTATGAAATGTAAGAGCACATATACTTACATAGTTATAGTGTCTACTAATTAGTTTGATTTTCTTGTGATCAGCTAGACAGTTATGTTGACATATTGTAAACAATATATATTCTATTATGAAGAATCATTTTCTGAATCATAGAGGCTCAGTTCAGCTTGGGGTTTGGTCTAAGGATATACACAGTTATTCTCTCCTTAAACTAGTAAGTGGCCAGATAAAAATTGGAGTTAACAGAGGGTATCTTCTTCATGGTTATATCTTTGCATTCTGATGATGTATATGTCTCACCAACTGAATGGATTAAAGACCCCTGAATGACAACAAAATATGTAAGCATGCACAAACTAGAGGGTAATTCTTTAAAACAAATGGTTTAAACATAACAACGTAAACAGTTAGAGATGTCCAACTTTATGCAAAAGCTATCACTAGTGGGTTTTTCTTTCCAAAAAGAATCAAGTTGTAATACTAGAATAATAGAAAGAATTGGTAGCCATCCAAAGATAGGTTAAGGAACCAGTCTTAGCGGGGAGCTAATGATTAAATAACTTATAATCATAATTCTGTTAACACTGGTTATATACTAACTATGTAGATCAATAGTTAAAATCCAGGTTACCAATGTACTGCTAAGCACTCATTCCAATCTGGTTTGCTTGTTGATTTAAAGTTTTAGTTCAGCAATAGATATTTTAGGTGTGTGCCACCATTTAAGACCCATTTAAAATGGCAAGACTGACACTGCAGGGGAAGGTAATTAGTGTTTTTAGTAATCTAGACAAGAAACTTCTAGCCATTCACAATAAATGAACAAGATATCACCTAACTAGCTACTGATAGTAAAATAAAATGAGGTTTTACCTCAAACATCTTCAGGCAACCTTTACAGCTTTGAAGAAATACACACAATTTCTTTCACATTCTCTCTCTCTCTCTGACACAAAAACATAAACTTGGCCCTTTCTAAGGACTGTAGTAAAATATGGATTGTCTTTGACAGCTCTTGCCACTGTTTACGGGTTTTTGTCATTTTAGCTAAAACAATGAAAAAAATCAAACTGTATAAATAAATAATGGATGAGCAAAAGAGAATTTAAGGTCACCTTTGACTGTCAGGAACAAAGAAACATTCATGTTTTTAAGAGTTCTTCTAAAAATTTATTGTATGGTTTAAAATAACAGTAAGGTATTTGATGTCGAAAAAGGTTCTGCTTAGTAACAATGATACAAAAATCACACATTACACAGAAGCCCTCAAAGGTTCAATTTCAAACCCTGCAACAAATTTTTTGTTTATTTTTTATGTTTACACAAATCAAGAACATTTCAATATCAGAAATCTGCTTCTGAAAGAAAAAGGCATAAAGGAAGCAAACTAGGATTGATTTGGAGAGGCTCATTTGGAGATGTGGGATGGCGATGCCGACTAACCCCGAGTGACCGGAGAAGAGAAAGCAGCAAAGATCGATCCAGATTGCCTTAGTCATCTGGACATCCAACCCACTGTAATTCAGGTGCTGTCAGACCGTAATTGAAGGATGGTGTTGTGGGAATATATACAAAATGCTGAAGGATCTGGTTACACAGAGTTGAAAAGGGCTTTTGCTGATCTACACAAATAATCTGTACACACTCACATAACACAGACAGACAGACAGACAGACACACACACACACACACACACACACACACACACACTGCTCATATTAACTAAAACGCCTGGTTGTTCATAAACTACCCAATCAGCCAATCATGTGTCAAAAAGAAAATGCAAAAAATGCATTTACAGGTCAAGAGCTTCAGGGAATATTAACATAATGATCATAATGGGAGAACTTTGGGAGATTTGGACTGTGACATGTTAGCTGGTGCTGGATGGATTTGTTATTCCAGTATTCCAGAAAATGCTGATCTCCTGGCATTTTGACACACAGTTTTCACATAGACACTCACTCTAGAGTTCACACAGAATGGTGGAAGAGACAAAAACATCAGGTGGATGGTAATTCTGTAGTAATTCCAAGAGTGAATATACTATGCTGATGAAGACACATTCTTGGTCAAGTTGACAAGAAGCCTATGTTCATTTAAAAAAACACTCTTTACAACTAGGGTGAGGAGAAAAGCATCTTAGAACACATACTATGCTGTCCCTTGAGCCAGATGCACTACAACTGCACAACAAGATCACATATATAATTTTATAGCAGGAGTATAGTACTACTCCTGCTATAAAATTATGCAATTTAGATCAGATATATTTTACTCTCTTTTGTAGGATTTAGAGCATGGTGTTTTAACACAATAGCCAGTGGGAACTGCCTCCCACCACATGATGTGCTAATGAGTCACTGAGTGAGTCCAATATGTCTTAAAAATAAACAAATAAACACTGAGCTTTTTTTTTTGGCCTTGCATGCAGAAAGATTGTAAACAATATTGCTAATTATTACACTACAGCAATATTCACTTGGCTTAATTAAATGAAGAGTATGAAAAAATCCGAATCAACTCCGAATGAAATGGCCATAGGTCATTGGTCATGATTTTTCTGTAAGCTGTAATGCATTAGATACTTAAATATTTCACCCCAGTAAGTAAGTGCTGACAGAGATGCAATCATAGAACTAGATTTAAACCACATTCTCTCTCCCTCTCTCTATTTCTCTCTCTACTTCTGAGGAATGGAGTACTTCACATTCTTGCTAAAACATACCTGGAATTCCCAACACTTGTGCAGTTTTAGTGAAGGTAGATCAAAATGACAAACACCAGATGCTCCTGAACATCAAGCTAATCACAGGCTTTTGGCCTTTCCTTCCATCCCAGTTTCCCTACCCATTTCTCCTGACCGCAATCTCAGAAAAACACAGCTGTGCAAGACCTTTAGTCTGATATGTCTTTGAGTTAATTAACATCAAGTGTGTTGCCTATAAAAGTATTCTTCCTCTTAGGATATGGACACCACATGCATTGTATACTAGCAATAAATGTAAAATACATTTGACAGATTGTGTTACCCCATATGACATTTAACAGAGAGAAAAACTCAAAGGTAGCCAAACCCACAGAAAATGTGCCTATGTTTATTAGTTCTCTACTGTACAGGCTAGGGTTGCAATTTGGAAGGAGATGTCTGAGAAAGGAGTATTTTAATTTGGAAACTGATCATTAACAGTGGTTTGCATTAAGAACTGAGATTAGGAAAGTTCCCTAGGACTTTGTTTGGTCTTTAATAGACAAGGAGCTAGGGGGAGCTGAACTCCCTTAAATAGGCTCTTAGCTATTTACAGGGACCTACTAAGAAATGTAGTCGAGGGAAAGCAGACCCACTAGAGGGTATGAGTGCGTTATAGATCATTATGTCTGTTTTCCTTAAACTTTCTCATAAACGTTTTCATCACTAGGTTTTGTTGATGGGAAGCCTAATCTAAAAAGTAATGACTCAAACATTGCCAAGTGTGTAGATCTTGAATTTGGCCTTAGGAAGACCAGCACTCACCACGTCCTCTTCACTGGACTTGTATGTCTTAATGTTGGCATGGTAAATCATTCAGTGCAGGAAAAAAACGTTTATGTATATATTATTAATACATAGCCATACTTATTCAAGTTTTTCAACATGATAGATTAAAACTTGAAACAAACTAGCATTCGAAAAGTTTTTTAAGGAATGTGAGTTATAATTCAAGATAACCGTGGTACACACCTTGAATAAAGGGCCTCAGGGTTTATAATCTGATAATTACTTTTTTTTATTTAACTTTATTTGTAAATTTATTAAATAATTTTATCATTTCATAATCTATGTTTAGATGTACTGTAAGTGAATTAGCTGTCTGTTGTGTTATGGTGCAGATCTTTTTGGCACATCCAGCATTTTTCTAAAGTTCACAAAACTTTCCAACTTACCGGTGCCCGCTTGGTTCGTTCATCGAGTTCATCGGTTTTTCCATCTCCGTGGCTCCGTGAAAGTTGGTAAAAACCAGCATGCCTGGTGCTACTGGTATCCAGAAAAACGAATTGATGTCTTGGGTCATCGCACGAGTTGATAAACACGTGCGTTGATTGGGGCCGAGCTCGCAAAACTTTCCTGTGAAAGTAAGCAAGAAGACGTGTGCCCCGGAAACGGCCCGTTCACTCTATCGGGTGGATTAAAGAAAGAGCAGTCTTGAGCTGGAGGGCTTAGGTCCGGATCCCTAGAGCTTTCCTCTCACGCGCCGTGTCCATTCTGAACGGTGGAACGCCGCCTAAAAACGTTCTTGTAGTTTTATTTGGAGTTTGCTTGGATACAAATCCATGCGCTCTGGCTTGTTTGTAAAGTTGCCTTTGGTGAACTCCTAAAAAGTCATGACAGCATTCCCCTTGCACATGAGTCCTTCAACCTCCGAGCCTAAATCCGATAGTAACCCAATCTACTTTGGCAACGCGTGCACCGAGCCCACACACACACGCACACACACGCGCATCTTGTAGAACCATTGGATCCGTGATTGATGGGGATGACGTGCCTCCTAACTCGTGGCCAATAGCTGGACATCTAATTCCTCTGATTTTTTGCTAGCCAAAGCAAGTAAGTTTTGACCCATTGGGAAGGTTACTTTAAAATTAGCGTTCGAATAAGAAGCTGATTAAGTTAAACAGTTAAGATTGGTTGATTTGTTGGTATTTGTTTATAGGAAGAAAACTGGCAATGCTATTGAATCGTTATAACACAGTTTTCCACGCCTCAAAACTAGCATAACCCATGTTACATGACATCAAACAGAAAGAGGATGAATATTTATCTTTCTCTGTTCAGTACATTTTCCCAATGAAACTGTTAAACAATTCATGTGTCTAGTCTTAAGTTAAAACTGACCTAAAAGTATGGAAAGCTACTAAAATTCCAGGCCAGAAAGCATAACCTTTTATATACCCTTAGTCCACATGCACCAGCATGTGTTGTTTACAGTAAGGGATATAATGTATCCAGGAGAAGCCCAAGGAATTTTGCTTTTTTGCAGTAAAGAGGCACAGATTAATTGAAATATTTTAACATGTTGCTTACATGCTATGTGCTTATGAGTTTTTTTCTGTAAAAAAGAAAAAACTAAGACACAAGTGCAAAAGTAAGTAGAAGTTAAACAAAGCTTTTAAAGAAACTTGGTGTGTGTATTACATATGTCAGTTTAAGGTTCTCACAAAGAGACATCTGTGTGAATATCCATATTTTTAAAAGCACCGTAGAATGTATATGTGTACTCTCTTTTTATCCTTCAGTACTTAGAAAGCCTTGTAATCCAAATAAAAACAGATGTTTGCTTTGAGATGTCAAATAAATTCATGTCAAGGATTAAAGTCTTTAGCATGGGTCGAACCCATGAAAGAAAATATCACTAATCGCAGTTTTAGTGCTTATTTATGTGGATAGTTCTGGTTTTTTTTTTATAGCCCATATGGATTCAATTTCCTCTCATGATAATAATTTATAATTGACTAGCCAGGCTACCTACACTATAGAGCCATAAAAACTTACAACATGACCATAAATGATTCTTAAACTCTATAAAACACCATTTTGGAAGTATATATTGTAGGTTTTTATCTACATTTTTAATGTAAAATCACAGATGACCTTCAGTTTACCTCATTGATTTCGAAGGACACAGTTGCTCGTTGCTTTTGTAACTCTTAACTTTGTGTTTTTTAAATTAGCTAAACATGGTACCCACTTGATTATGGTGTGTTCTGCTGTGAGCTATAAGCAGCTGCTGCTCGGAGGTCATGCACCGGTCAAATGATAATCAGCAACTGTCTCCTGTATCAAAAGAAAGAACTGATTATTCTATTAAATAAAAAAACTGCAGAATGTATGTCAAACTGCAATACAAAAATCTGATATACATAGTTTCTATAATAAGACAATATCGATGGAATGTAATTCTATGCTAGACAACAAATACAAGTCCAAGACGTTTTCCCTAATTTTTTAAATCGTTGGTAATACTGGTATATTGCATAAATGTAACTCCATTAGTTATCTGTTTACAATTACATTATCCCATAATTTATGCATATTTTTGTATTTTGCAAATGTGTAGATAATGAAATTATTCTGTTTGCAATTCTCATTACTCATTATCTCATTATGGCAAACTTCACAAATATCACAACATACCAAAACTTTCAACAGGCCTTTTCTTTCCCCCGCATTTATTTTAAAAACTTGATCAGTACAGACACAAATCGGAGAACTGCAAACATGATTTTCTCTCCGGCGGAAATTTGTCCATATATTAACACTAAAAAGGGAAGCCATAATCCTATTTTAATAAACTCTTCTTTGACTCACTCTAGAATCGCCTGCTAGTCTCTACAAGAGCTGGCTATCAGCTTATTAATGTATGCAGCCCTACAGCAAATTAAAAAAATAGGGGGGGAGTTGTTTAAAAGCGCACACACATACATGTAATATCTATTTGCAAATACACATATGTTCAACGATATATATATATAAAAAAAACTTGTTTAGTATTGTCTTTTATTTTGCCTTTTCCTCTATCTGCTGTGTTTTTAATTGTCAGTAGCAGTAATAATAAACAATTTAACAACAAAAAAAAATTTGATACTAAAATGTATTTTCATTTATAGATTGGCATCATTTGTAATCCATACAGTCCATCCTGTGTATGAACTGCTGTAGTAAGCAAAAGAGGAAACATCTACTTATAGTAAAAAAAGGAAAAACCTTACTATTGCCAGGCAGTGATTAAAAAACTATTGAAAATAATCATCAGTGTATTTCAGTGCTCGTACAAGCCCAGAGATATGGTCGCAGCTGGAGGAGTTAATGGAATTCTACAGGCAGCTGAATGACTGAGTGCAATATATCCCTTCCCTCCGTACATTTGCATGGTATACTTATCCATCTTTATGTCAGCTCTGGGGTTACCCAAGGTTCATGCGCTAGCTTGTTTCTCTCCTCTCCGCTCAATAAATAAATCTCTGCAACTCTCTGTTTACGAGCTGAATATAAATTTGTTTGCAGTCGATTGCAGACCTGTGTGAAGGCATTAGAAATTGTATTTCTGTAATGGCTTTCAGCAGACTGTGTATGTTTGTGTGTGTGTGTGTGTGTGTGTGTGTTGGGGGGGGGGGGGGGGGGCAGAAGTGCTTGGCTTAAGGATTGGGGAAAAAGGGAGAAAAAAAACAGGTGTGCATATGCTTGTCTGTTTTTCTTTTCAGGCTGAAAAATGAGTAATTCCATTGTTTCCTCATTTATATGATCCCATTATTATATTATAATATTATAAAGAAATAGAATTTATAGTGGTAGAATCTGGAAATGCCTCATCATGGGAGAGTCATGAAATCCATACTTTGTGAATTCATAGAGACTTTCTGATATGTTGCTGATAACATCCCTCCACAATGATCTGAAGCCTCACATCCAGATCATTTCACTACCTTGTTTTGACACCTGACCACCAAGGACCGACTCAAACAATGTAGCCCTGTATTGACCTCGTTGATCTAATTATTTCTCCTCTCGAGGCAGCAGAGAAGGCCAACAGAGAGGCGCTGCTGACAGATGACTGTCAGCACAGGCAAAAAGGTCACCGCTGTTAATGTAGTGTGGGCTTGTCGCAGATGATTGGTTAATGCTGGACAGTTCTAGGCGCCTACCCTCCTCTTACTTCATCTTAGGCGTGGCAACAACAGAGACTGTGGCTTAGGAAATATCACTGTACCATGCGGGGAGAGAAGAGGAAAGACACAGAGGGAAACCTTTGAAGCATACTTACTGATAGCATCAATAGCACTAAATAATGGGAGTCATCAGAAAGCCAGAGCTTTGTTTCTTTGATTTTGCCGAGTGTAAATTAAGACTGATGTCTTTGATGACACAAAGAAAATGGTTGTGGATTTAGTGGTCGCATCCAGGAAGTCAATCAAGATGTATGGTGTTAAATGTGTATAGTCAGTGTATTATCTATATTTTTATTGGTCTGTCTTTTCTCATATAAAGATTCAGCATTATGTATATAAAGATGTTTCCATTGTGCCTATTTTTTTTAAATGCTACCTTTTCTTGTCTTACCTGTTATCTTTCATGCCTTTAATATGTTTTTTAAACATAAGAATTTATGAATATAAAAGTACACTCTATGTATAAAAGTGTACCCTATTCACAAGATACATATTGTCTGTGTAGGTGTACGCTTGTGGGTACCACTCCATCAATAAATAATTCACAACATGAAGTACTGCTTAACACCTTTTTTTCATATAAGAGTGTATGCCTTATATATTATGACTCTTCTAAGGATATGAATGCTTGGATTTTCTACTTCCTGCTTGAGCTCAGCAGGTCATAACCCAAACACAGTGACAATATGCCATCCGTCATATCAGCACACTCTGCACTGTGCTTCCGGAGTTCCTTACCATGGGACATTAACGTTTGCTGGAAAGCAATGCTTTTGTCCTCATACTGCCATGCGCTTATGTTTATTTGAAAGCAAACTGTGAGCAGTTTTTTTTATTGTCACAGTGATGATTCAGCTTTCAATGCACAATATAGTTCATTTTAAATATTTTTGTAGTTTTGTTCATTATGTAAAGAATGATTGGTGCAATTAGAGTAATAAAGTGAATGTTATTGTAGCCCTCACTGTAGAAATCATGGGCCATATTAGGGACAACTGAACAACAGGCATCATTACGACTTGTAGTTCATCACTGGCAATCACCTTTAACTGAAGCACTTTTAAAAACTCATTGATCTTTATAATGTGTCTCTTTAATACGACAGTAACAGTTGTACATGATGCAAGGAGTCAAATTGTGAAAATTGATGAGCGCTATCAGGTGAGTTATAACCCATCTACCTGAGTGATGCGTGTGCCGTGTTCCACACCAGCAAGCAGACAAATAAATAAAAGCCATAAAGGTGACACTGGGAATTGATACTTAACAGTCCCTCTGAGCAGCATGAACTGAAAGCTGTTTGAAGAGTGGTAGAGTGTGAGTGAGAGAGAAGAAGAAGACTGGAAAAAAAAATTAAATAGTGAAGATGGGAGATGGGTTAATAGAAACACAGTGAATAATCACTATGTTTATTATTGTTGTTCAAAAAGGTCAAACACCATTCTGATGATGTCACATTGCTGTTGATTACACAATGCAAACACACTGTAAAGTTGTTCCCTGTACAGTTGTTAGGTCACATAAAAAGAGACCTACTTGATGAACCTTAATAGCAATTTAAACAGGAATAGGTTAGGCACGTGAGCTGATCACCAATTCTTCTAATTGGTATTTGCAATGATATTCCATTATAATCCATTCCATTTTATACTCCCGTTTTCAAAGTGTAGTCAGCCATGAGATATCTGAGGACAAAATGTGAATTTTAATGCCTGGTGGACCATCTGTTATGCTAATTGACTGTAGAATTAATTGATTAGATCTAATTTCCAGATCCTTAACTAGATTGCGGGATTACTAACTAAATCTCGAAGGTGATGTATTGATGGTGTCTTATTGGTCCTATGGTGCATGGTACGATGAAGTTGTTCCTCTAATTATTTAAAAAAAATAAAAAAATCTCTTGAGACCTTATCAAGTGAGTGCTCTGTAATTTCATTCTTGGTCCAGTAAGTCTCATAAGTTCCTGGATTCATGCAGAACGAAATCTCTGCTTTCTGCAGGCTAATACGTACAAACTAGTGATATAGTCTTACAAACTCTGTAGTCATGAGTATTAGCTCAGTATGTGACATTTATTTGTTCTAAAATCACATAGTAATAAAATTGTCTAGGAGTTCACATCGTTTGCTGAGGAAAATGTGAAAACCTAATCACAAGAAAGGAAATAGTGTAAGATATAGCCAGAAAGGAAACATTAACCTATTAGTTTTCTAAAATGAATAGGTGTATAAGTAATTCTTTTACATCAATAAATAAACAGCAGATAGGAAATGATTATTCCTTTTGCAAAATTGCGACTGATGTGCGACTGTAGCTGTTTATTGGAGCTTCAGCTTTATTTTCTCTCTCTCTCTCTCTCTCTCTCTCTCCCCCCCCATCCCCTTGTGTGTGTGGATTTGTGCACTTGAAATACACACCCGCACACATCACACAGACACACAGACATTTCCACATGGTTGTGTATCTATTTTGCAGAACACTTTTTTTTCTAATATGCAGATATTGTGTAAGTACATTACTGTGCATGCTAAGTGAAAAATCTTTTTGCCACTGCTTTTAGAATAGCATGAGTTATTATGTGCAATGAATTCATAGATCATAGTAATCAAAAAACAATATTTTAAGAGAACATTGTACATTGATTGCTCTCAGGGCCATTAATATATTTTAAAGAATTGTGCAGGCTTCTGGGGTGCTATAATTTGGTTTTCCCACATGTATTGCAGTGCAGCTACATAACATAATTCAGGCCTGCTGGAGCTGAGTGTACTGTAAAGATCTAGTGGAGTTTTTGCTTTGTAGTTCTGAATGTCTAAATATAGGATTGTTTTATTGGGGAAGTCGTCATCATGGTCTTATCTTTAATCTTTGGCCAGAGATCATGTAATGCTTCTTAATGTGCTTTTAAATCAAAAGTGGTCAGTCAATATACACAAGAATGTAAAGGATTTAATGTGGCTTCCATCTGTTTCAGCATTTTCCTTCAAACATCTAGTTAAGCATTTGTCCCTGGATACTTTAAGATACTTTATCTCTTTCTCTTCAGCTGATATCTTGGATTGAATGATTGACTTTAGGAATGCAGTGGCCCTTTTATACTCCTCTTTTATCTGGAATACCTAATTGATGC
Organism: Clarias gariepinus; assembly: GCF_024256425.1. Lineage (NCBI taxonomy): Eukaryota > Metazoa > Chordata > Actinopteri > Siluriformes > Clariidae > Clarias > Clarias gariepinus. Next base: position 23,172,472 of record NC_071121.1, on the reverse strand, counting down.
AGTGATATAACTAGTTTTATTTAACAGGCAGGATACTGTGATTAAACAGAATGCCAGCTAAAATCTGAGGCCTGCTTTTGGTCAGCTGCTTGCTGTGAACATAGAAATGGTGCATAGATATGTACATAAATAAATAGGCTTCTAATTTCCACTGTACCCCACTGTCTCTATGGTTCCAAACTCTTTACAACTGACAAATGCAGTTAAACCCAACTTTGGACTAATAAAATCAGTGAAAAAAAACAGGATATGCACGTATATACTTATGATTGCAATAAAACCAAGCATTCCTTAAAGTGTTCACTCTTTTTTGTCACGTGAAGAGGCCACCAGGAGGCCAGCTCCTGCTTTGCATAAAGAATACTGCTGCGTGGTGATGGATGGTAGGCATACAGTACAGCAGGGACATGAACACTCTACCCTCTATTCTCCAGCAGGCAGCAGACCAAAGACTAAATTAATGCTCATTTTAATGCAATCATTAAATAAACCTAAACAGTGCAGTATAGGATTTATTCAGTTTTTATTATTTACCCAGTAATTTAAGTAAATTAACTGTGAATTATCCATAAAAGTGAGAATCCTCATCATCTAAGTAAGAAATAAAATCTAATATCATACTGTATGTTGACTAGGCTGATTCAAATAACTCAGGTCAATTAGGCTTGAATCAGAAAATGATTTATGGCCAAGTGTAAAAGTGAACTAAAGGTGATATTTCGAATGAGTAGATGTTTTTGCTATTCCTTGATTAGTTTTATAAAAATGACTCAAGATGACACCTTAATTAAACATAATTAATCAAAATGAGCTATGGCACAAGCAAGCCCTTGTGCAGCACCCACTAATGTGTCCTTCTCAGTGACAATATAGAAATGTACATGAGAGTTTCTTGTAGAAAAGTAACATTTTTTATTTAATATATGTCTTTAATCTGGTACTGTGCTCCTTCACTTATTGAAGAAGAGTTGGATTGGATTTGGGATTGGGAGGGGAGTGGGGGGGGGGGGTAAACTGGCAGCGCTGATGCCCAGCGGGTTCGCCACTTGGGCGGCTGCAGCAGCAGAGTGGGAATGAGAAGCCTTGTCTGGATGATTAATGTTAGGGGAATGAGAGGTGGGGGCGGGGGAGGGCACGCTTATGTAGATTGTTTTACAGAATACAAAACACACTGCTGCTGGATGCTGAAAACCTTAAAAGTTCACCTTTGGGCAAATACATGACCCTGTATGCACAGAGTGACGTCACCGACTTGTCAGGATCATTTTGAGAGACCCGTCAGGTTGACAACATGCAGCGTAACCACAACCAGTACTTTTTTAATACATGCGTTATTTCATTTTATTGAAATGTAAGTCAAAGTGAATAATAAACATAGAATAAAAAACATTTTCCTATTTAAATTGATTGAAATATGTAACGCCAAAGAAAGATGAGTGACAGTACATAATTCTTCCATGACCTGTATTGCCAGTTCCTTTTTAGATCGTTTATCATGATTTTTCATAAACATATTTACAGTATTATTTACAAATAATTGCAGTTTGCATGAACTGAATAATTACCAAGTTAATAAAGTACACCAAATACATAATACAGAAATCAATACATAATGTCTTACTTACTTCAGCATGAGGTAATACAATAAAACAAATAAGAACCAAGTACTAAAAAAAACAAAGTGGTTACATGCTTGTTTGACTTAGAATACTTGTTCTTTGGAAAAAAAAAACATTCTGTAAATCTTTGCAACCCCAAATAGCAAAGTAAAGTAATACAATTTGCCCTACATTTGTGCAAAGTTTTTCTTTACTTATTCCACCCATGCTCATAATACACATTAAATTTAATAACAGCAAATACTATTGCTTATGGGCGGAGGGTTCTTGTGCTTCCCCCCAACCTATCTCAGTTCAGTAGATAAATTTTCAGAAGTGGGCTTATGTCCATGTTTAATAAATCTCTTTACTTTTACAGATCCTGCTACAACTTATCCACAGAGGAAACCCTCCCAGCTTTACTGCATACTGGCTGATAACGTAATGTAATTCTCCCCTGGCCTTTTGCCCATGAAAGTAAACTTGGCTCTCCAGCACTTTTAAGTCAATGATCTGCCTCTAAGTCAGCTTCTAAGGGCAACAAATCTTGCCTCTTCTCAAAGTGATAGCAGCTGTGTGGCAGAGTATGGCATGACAACTTCAATCTCATGTGAAACCTGTAGAAATTTTAGCAAGAGGGATTTGGTTGGATTTTACATGAATAAAGCAAAAAACAAACAAACAAAAAAAACATTCTAACAGCTAAACCCAGTTTATTTCTTCTTATGATTTGAAAATCTTATGTTTCTTTCTTTTTGTGGTTTTAATAAAATCAAATAAAATTTGTTAAACAAGGACAATGTGCTAAACAGATCTGAACCTGAATAAATGGCTAATTCTAAATTGGCACAGTCAGTTATATGTATGAGAGTCCAGGAGCTGCCAGGATGAAGCTTTCATCTGGTTGGCACAAACAGCTAAATTCAAAGTTTCAAGTCTGTGGACAGATTGGGGGGCATTACTGAGATCTGCTGAAATGTCTTTAATAGGTATAGCTGGCTTTTTAAGCAAGAACCATTCTCTGTATATAGGATCTTCATAACCACTTTGAGAGCAGTTCATAATCGGCTGACTGAAGTACTGAAGGCTGTGTGAGTCTGTAGCTGTAATCTCCCCTGCACCAGTATTACCTTCTCCCGAAGATGGGACACTTAAATAGGATGACCAAAGCACTGCTTTACCCTTGTTGTCTTTCTTGTACTTCATGCGGCGGTTTTGGAACCAGATTTTAATCTGTCGGTCAGTAAGCTTCAGCAGTGATGCCATCTCAAGGCGCCGTGGGCGACACAGGTAAGCACTGAAGTGAAACTCTTTCTCAAGTTCCAGCAGTTGGGAAGAGGTAAAAGCTGTTCGTATACGCTTTCTACTGGAGCTTCTGTCATTGCTTCCTGCTATCTCAGGAAAATCCAGCTCACCACTGTTATATGATGCCCCTGGGAAAACAGAGTTGTTGAGGTCAAAAATTTACACTATGTCTCTGAATTATATTTTAAACTATTAAAACCAGATAACCCTCCATATTCTGCAACTGATTTTTCATGGTCAGGTTCACAGTTATCCAGGGCCTATACAGTCTCAGGAACATGGGGCATAATGTGGTGACCACACCCTGGTTGGGACACCAATCCATTACATGGCATCATTCACGCCCAGTGAGCTCTAGCCAACTCACAGACTAGCATGATTTTGGAAGGTGGAAGTAAAACGGAGAAGCCGGAGGAAAGTGACACAAACAGAAAGAGAATAAGCAAAACTTTACATAGACTGTGACCTCAGCTCAGGATTGAACTGGGGACTTTAGAGCTCTGATACCTGCTGTAGACTTTTATACACTGTGCAATACAAAACTTAAGAATACATCAATCATGACAATTAATTACATGCTTAAAATCATTTAGTGCAAAAGCCATGTTTTGGCACACACTTAGCTTGGCTTTCCCATTAGTCTAAATTACCTTCATACACTAACTCCCAGAATATTATCATGTTTAATCTAATCTTGTAACATGTAGGACTATTAATATAATAAATGTAATAATCTAGCTAATTGCAGGACTTGGAAAAACAATAAGCAAGAAAAGTATTGTGTTTTTTTCCCTTTTTAACAATCTGTGTTATTCATCTTCAGGGATAGAACTTATTAAATTAAATTTTCTTCTTTAGACTGGAGGCGAAGCATTTTGTTCTGCTGTAACATCAAACAGCAAGCTGCTTCACATTTTTTCCCATATTAATCATTCTGAGGACTTCTGGCACAGTCTTCACAGTCCAAATGCTGAACACTAATGACATCACCAGGTTCTCATTCAACTGGTGTATTTTTGAAAAGACCTGACCTGTGATTTTTTTTTTTTAACTACGCAGTGAAGAATTTGTGGGCATAATTCATGTTGAAACAAGCTGAACAGTCCGCAAACTTACTAGGCTTGTGTGCAAATCCCACTATGCACGTTAAAGGTAGTAATTTCCATAAAATATTAATTCCTCTGAAAGTTCTAGTATTGCTTTCCCCCTTAATGTTAGGCAAATCCAATATATTTATTACAATAACAGGCACAAGGAAAAAAAATCTTTAGAAGGGGAGCAATACTACAAATCAAAATCTTTTCGGAGATTTTTAATAATTGTGTTTTTAATTATCTGTGGGAGTAAAAACACTTAAGCATTCCATCGTTGCTTAAATACCTGTCTCATAGCCTACTTTATTATTATGTTATTATGAGGAATTCCTGAACAATACCTTGAACTAGTTAGTGGAACTTCTTCCTTCTGTTGGTTCCTTATGAATATAAACGTGTTCACTATAAATGGTAATTACCTTAGCTTTTGTTTTCTTTTTCATGTTTTATACCCTGACTAAAACTTTCTACTGCTTTAGGTCACTACTTTTCTTAAACTTGCACCAAGCTAAATTCTAAATTTTAGGTAAATTATTATTGATTACTAACTATAATAAATAATTTCACACGTAATTAGCTTAATTTTAGGTTTTCAGGTGCCAGTGCTTAAGTATAATATCAAACTCTCAAACCAAATTAGTTCTTTTTTTTTTTTTTACTGGAAATCCTCATATATACGATATACGATTTACAGTTACTCCTAAAAACATCTATTCCTCAGCAAATAAAAATAAATAAAATAAAAATTCAAACCTGATTGACAGCAGTTGGGTGTATCATGACTTGAACTGGCAGACTGTGTCTCTCTCATCCAGGGGTAGACATTCTTGAAGAAGACGCCGTTACTGCTTGTTCCGTTACTTTTTACTGACACCCCCTTATTTTGGTCCACCTGCTTCATGCACTGAAGTTGGATCCCACTCGTGATTCGGCTGTCACTAGCATACGTCGCGTGAGGTTTCTGAAGAAAATAATCCTGCGAGTCCCACGTGTGGCCTTTACCGTGACCTGCTCTGACCATATGAAGGTCGAGTGAAGAACTGCCCTCCTGCATAACACATGGATAACACGGTTGGTCCACAGAACAGAGAAACTGATGCTTAAAAAGTGTTTTGGGCACGAAACTAGCATTATCTGATGCGTATAGTTTCGCTTGCATTTTGGAACGCCTCTTGTCTAATTCCAATCATTAATTTTCGAAACGATATATAAAAAGTAGTCTATACTCACTCAACATTTAATTGCCTAGGCGTTGCGGGTGAAGCCTTGAGTCACGTGACGGTCCAATAGCCAATAGCCTGGCGGAGTGCGTAAACCCCGAGTTGCAAAGTGCCTGCAACTTCTTGCCGGAGGAAGACACCGTCTCCGTGTCCATAAAGCTCTCTTCCTAGACTTATCAGCATTGATCAACCTGTAAATAATGACAAAGAACGGGAAAGTTAGAGACATTACAGTTCTTAGAGAAGGTAGGGAGGCAGAGGCAGGGAAAAAAGTGCAAGAAATGGATGGAGAGAAAATGGAGTGCGTGAATTTCTGGAAGCTTACTGTTTTTTCATCTGTGGATTCGCATAAAACCACATTTGCTCGTCGTGAAATTATTCTTGGTACAAAAAAATTCCTTTTTATATTGTTATTTGATATTTTTAATTTATGTGTATATAGATTACTAATATTTTCTTATTGCTATCTGTTTTAGAAAAACATGTAGGCTATACATATATACATTTTTAATCGACCTTCGATAATTAGCTTTTTTATATAAATGCGCAAAACCAGATTGTTTTCTTTTATTAAGGATGCTATTAACAACTACTTCAACTTTTTGTATGGTTACCGTTGTCGCTGTTATAGCTGAAGAATATAGGATAGCTAACACAATTTTACCTATGTGATGAAGGCTGTTTGTATAATAAATAATGGTCTTTTAAAAATGTATTTTAAAAAAACAAGTCAACTTTAATTCTTGCATTTCTTATTTGAAGTCCACTAAGTGACGTATTACATTTATTAGTAGTGTTATTGTTTTCTTTATTACCGGAAGCAAAACAGAAATGGCGAAACTGGGTGTGGCCAAACAAAGGCTATTTGACCATCACAGTCACAGCACAAAAGACTAAACCATGGATTATTCTTTTATACTTTACGAGAACATATGATGACAGGTGAAATCTTAGTTTTCTGCTGGCACAACAATAAAGTTTGGCGAGGCAGTGTTAGTCTTCAGTTTCCTATACTAGATAATAATTTTCAAGTACGATTTTGCAATCAAAGTGTTTATTTTTAGAAATAACATCGCGCAGAACAAAGAGCTTGTGATCTTACAACTAAAGGCCAAGTCACTACATATGTTTACAAGAAATCGCATATATTGCCGGAACCTGTTGTACTCCGGTTCTCAGTTATCACCGTGCTGCTTTAGATTATTTTAAAAATAATGTTTTAAGTAAAGTAGAAGCATATCAGTAGAGTACGAATTATGCTCTCTGACGTCACCACTCGCTTTGTTGATAGCGCATGATATCCTTAGACTAATTTTGGTTATGTAGCTGTTTACATTTTGCGCAGTCATTTGCAAAATCGTCTACATTTATGCACTGAAATATGAGAGTTGCAAGTAAAATGTATGAATATATAAATGTGTTTGTTTTTATTTTGGATAACTGACGGTTTATTAGAAGTGTGAAGCGTCATCGCCTTCCCTCAGCTAAAGTGAACGCTTCAGGCTAATCTCATCGTCTGCTATAGTTGCCCGTAATGTTTCACTATGCGCGCTTTAAAAGCTTTGCTGAAAGCTGCGCACAGTTGCTTTTCTAACTTGTGATTAATGGAGGCTCTAATTCCCTTTCCTTGTTTGTGGTGTTAACGCTGGTTCACGTGTGCTAGAACTCATTTATTCATTCATTTTAGACCCCAGTACATTTTTATTAGTATTAGTAAATTATTACAAGAATATTGTCCCTCTCATTGGGCCTATTTAAAAAAGTAACCGAACATTATAATCTTTAATGCATAAATATAGTGGCCAAAAAAAACGCACTCTGATGTAACAGGGAGATTAGTTATGCCTCGTTTCATGACACTCACTTTTTCCACTTTTGTGCATGATGCTGTAGTGGCCGACGTAATTCCATTTGCATGATAATTATCAAACAAAGCAAAACCCGAACAATCCAAAGTCATTCCTACTATATTTATGGGAGCAAAATTTCATAATCAGTGCATAACAGTTAATCCCAAAAATTTTAACTAAGGAAAATATCAAAAGGGTATCTGTCTGTTCTTTATCAGTTGTAAAATCAATCTTGTTTTGGGGACGATTTGTTATTTAGAGTTCAGTGAATTGCTGTCACAAGCCTTGTCAAATAGAAGCATTCACTATGCATATTACAAGTCCGAATGCTGCCGAACTGCAGCGCCATTAACATGAAATATTACCGTGCTCAAGTGTGCAGTGAATGCGAGCGTACAGCTCGAT